>NC_046294.1:82459526-82776401 GCF_004115265.2 Rhinolophus ferrumequinum | reverse complement strand
TCTTGGTTTCCGCTGATCCCTCTGAGCAGAATGAACAGACCCACCAGAATGACCGTATACAGAAACAGCATGATAGTGAAAGAGCCCTGCATCAGGGCAAAGCTCCCTGTCTGAGGCTCTACAGTGTCTTCAGTTTGTACAAAGGGAACAGTGATGCCCTCCACCCCCTGCTGTAAGGATTGAGGGAGCGGGCCTGCAAGGACCTATCACGACGCCCGATAAATAAATACATACACACAGATGGGCACGCATTAGTTAAACAGGACATAGGGAGATGCACACAAGCGTTTGGTCAGAGTGTCCAACTCCTGACCAACCTCCGAGAAATGTTTTCATTTGGACGAATGCCTGCTTCATCAACTTTGGGCTGGAATTCAAGAAGAATCTTGCTTGCTGGTTTACATTCTGACTCACTAAGAAGAAATATCTGGGGAGCGGAGAATTATTCATTTACAATTCAGATCTAAGAAATATTCAGGAATTAAGATAGAAAATCTAAATGAGACACGGAGTCTTAACTGGTTAATCTAAAAAACAAAGCAAAACAACTGAAAAACAAAAATTGAAAAAAACCAACAAAACTAACCAGACCAGTGCTGGCCCAGGCTCTGGATCTGGCCAGCCAGGAGCAGAGCGGCTGCCCGTTGTCATGGTGATGTGGGCAGAGTGATCCAGGGCTAAGAAGAGCAAAGAAAGCGGCTGTGGAGAGCCAAGCCCAGGGCTCTGTGGTCCCTCACTCAGGCTCTCCTTTCAGAGTGCAGCAAGAAAAGTGAAAGGAGGCTTGGGAAGATGTTTATTTGCTTCTATTCTCTGTGTGGTACTCACAGAAATATGTATTTCAGGACTAATCATTATGAGGCATTATATTTGTAGAGGATTTACCCTTTTTCAAAGCAGTTTTACAGACAAAATTCTAACAGCGGTGCAGGTATGATCGTAGTATTCCCACTTTGTAGATGATGAATCCTTGTGGTGGCCATGGGACAGGTCGCTTAAACCCTCCAAACTGTAGGCTTTTCATTGGCATAATGTGGATGTGACTTACCCCTAACTACATGAAACTGTAAGTGACACAGCTTTAAATGTTATAGAAATGTCACCATGTGAACTCCTGGCCAATGTCATTCCCATACACCCACATTTCTGCTCCTAAGAAAAGAGCACCAAATAGTGTCAGGCACTGAGGTGACACTCAATAAAGGATGTGTCCTATCCAGCTGTTACATATTTGTAGAAGAGTTGTCCCCATTTCTAGCTGTTTTGGCTGTTTGGAAACTATGGGAGATATCTGGAAACAAAGACCGTAATTGCAATCTGCATTTCTGCATCCCCCATTAGCACCGTCATCTCACCTACTATGCTGAGGTGACCTCATTAGAGAAGAGAAACCATCAGTGGAAAACTCAAAGCCTCCTGAACCCTCTGGCAGTTAGGCCTGTGCTTGGGAAAGGCATTCAGCAGCTGCAGCTGACAAAGGGCTTCTGTACCCCATTTTTTTTTTTTTTTTTTTTTGGTGAAAGCTTTTTTTTTTGCAGGCCTTTGCTTCTCCCATGAGCTATCTGGTTTTGTTTTGTTTTATCCTCAAGCAAGATGGCTGCTGATTGCAATGAGCTCAGAATAGCAGAAAGTAATTAAAAATTCATTTAAAAATCTATCGCACAGTTTAACATCTACATTAAGAAGACTGCTGGGGTAAATCAGCTGGCATCATCTTTGGCACAGCAAGAGAAAAGAATTCAGGCAGTCTGTTGCACATGGTTTAGGAACAGTAGATAAAATAAACTAATATTTCAGCTGGACTTTGCACACGTTTTGTAGGCCTTTTCCTGAAAACGCAAATGGTCATTACAGAAACTGGCATTTTCAAGAGAATTTGGTAGGAATCTGATGGCCCAACCAGGGAACTTTTTGATGGAGGTAATTCTGCAGGAATTTGGAGCTCATGTTTTCAAAGAGAAGTTAGCTTTAGAAGCCAGTGACAAATGGTGTTGAAGAGCAGACCTTTTAATCATTTTAACAAGCACCTTTTTTTCTAATGATGCAGACCCATCGTCTATCACATTGTATTAGGAATGTCTCCATGTTGATTATCCAGGTTGAAACCAGACTTTGAGCTGCCAAGGTATTAACAGAAGTGCTGGTGGAGGGTCCTTTGGACCCTTAGCTTTCGTCTATCCCACCAAGCCCTCACTGTACCCTTTCCAGTCACCTGCCTGTGCCCAGTAAAACTGTCAATTCCATCGCCCAGTCCCCAAATCTCAATATCATTAACAACTAGAAGCAAATTCTATTGGAAAATGGACGAATATTCTCTGTAGGGAAGCCCACATTCAAAGACGTTTCTCTGAGAGGTTTTTGTGTTTGTTTTTAACTCTAGCAGCAAAAGGGATACTGAGAACACACTATTGAAAAGAAGTTAACGTTCATAAAGTGAACTGTATTTTCACCAACGAGCTGTGTTTTCTGAGTCCAAACATCACTTTATATCAATTTTGAAGAGTGTCTAGGTGGCAATAGGAATCTAATGATGAATATAATAAAACAGGTTCATTTAGCAATTGAATTACATTATTAGCATGACTACATTACCCATTTTACTCTAAAATTTATGTTCATTTTCAGAACCAACAACCCATTCTGCTCATTGCATTCAAAGGCGGTGCACATATTTTATGTTTAAAGTAACTTGTCATACTTCAACCTAGAAATAAATACCAAATCAATTTACTTTCGCCTACTTTCCCCAACACTGAAGGCAAATGTCAAGTGTTATAAAGCTCTCCAACGATGTCAATAATTTTATTAAAAATTGAGATTTAATATCTCTTCTCATATTCTTGATAGAGGCACTGAAGGAGCTAGGGCTATAAAACTAATAACCGATTTTTCACAGCAAATATTTTCATTCACCTGGGGCAGAGTAAACCAAGGTCTTTATGGCATCATTAAGCCAGATTATGAGCAATTTTGATTAAAACCAAAGACACTGACATTTTCCAACCAAAAAGGAATGTCACCAGAGTCATTGTCTTTGCCAATGCTTGTGTCCTGACAAATCTTGAACCTGGTGTGGGAGAAACTGCCTCCAGATGGTTGTGGGCCTCTGCATTTCCTTTTGGCTGTGCCTAAATTATAACCGATTTTTACCTCTGATTCCAGTGGGGTGGAAGTGGGGAGGGCAGGGGAAGGCTGAGGAGGGTGGGGCTAGTCACACAAGGGTAATGCCATTCTGACCTCTATTAATAGGTCACTTGAAGCAAAAATAGAGACATTTCTTTATACGGACCTAGAAAATATTAAAAGCTAACCTTTTCCAACTGTAAAGCAACTAAGAAAACAATAAATAGGTCTCTAAAAAGAGGGGGAAATAACCAACAAAACACACATTTCTCACTATTATCAGTGTGGGAGTTTCTTCATTAAGATAGTTAAGGACATTTTCAAGTTTCTCAATGAAAAATTGAATTGAAGATTCTGACTCTTCTTTTTCTCCCAAGTGTTACAGAAATAAATGCTAAATCACTTATCTCTTATAAAATTATGTGACTGTATTGCAATGCTAGTTTTGGGAATAATTCCTGAATTTTATCAGCTTTTTGCCCTTTATAGTTTTTATATTTAGGGGAATATGCTTTGATCCAGCTCAGGTTCAAATTTAAAGAAATCGTAACATTTATAACAAAGGTCTGTTTGGTGGATTCTGTGTTCATGTTATGTTTACATTTGAAGATACGGCAGTTACGATTGGTATTTCTGCAGCCAGTAAAATGGAAACAGTTAAGGAATGGGTGTCAATATTTTCTAGACAGAACATTCATGTAGCTTGAAATAGAGTATTCAGTTTTCGATAATGAAATGAGACGCGATATCTACTTTTCTTAGGTTAGACAGTGAAGTACTACAAAGTCAACCCAATGTTGTGAGACATTTAAGATAATGACATTATGCAATAAGTGTTGTCACTTCATCATGCACATTGGTTGGAGTACTCCCTTCTGAGGAAAAACTTGCCAAGGATTCACTGATACTACAATGTCTACGATCATTAATGTTTGTTAACACCCGTTATGCAGTCAGCATTTTATATAAGTGATTTCTTTTCATCGTAACTACTCTTTCACATAGGTATGATTCATATTTTATGGAGGAGAAAACATAGCTTAAAAATTCTAAGAAACTTTTCAAAGGCTATACAGGACATAATCTACCGACCCAGAAAGTACAAATACTGAACCAATCATTATAATTAAAATTCAACACAACACTGCCCTGGGTAATGAGTGAGGTCAGCAATTTTTCTCTTAGGTTGCTGAATTACTGTGAATTAAGGGTTTTTAAGCAGTAACTGTAATGCATTAGTGGTTCTGCCATTTTTAAAATATGTAAATCTTTTTCTAATTACAATAAAATTTACCTTATTCTACACAGACCCAGAAGGAGCTATTCTGATTAGTAAAATATTCTGGCTAAATAAAGTGTTAGGGGAAGACTACTAATCTTTAAGAAGTAGAACAAAATCATATACACTTAATATAAACTAAGCACACCTTTTGAGAATTCAGGAAACACCTAAGAGACTATAATGCTGTAGGGTCATCGCAACGAAGACCAGTCAAAATTTCACAAAGGAAGCAGGACAGCACAATTTAATAGAGATTTCTAGCAGTTAGAATCTTAGATTTGAATGGCTGCAAGGCACCTCGGAGATCCTCCATCCAAGCCTTTTATTTACAGATGAGGAATTGGAGACTCAGTCAACTGGCAGGCTAAGTGACTGACCCAAGGTTATCCAGGAGTCCAGTAGCAGTCACACAGTGACCAGAGCACAGGGTGACCAGTTTTGGTATGCAAGTTGATTCATTCAAGTCATATTGACCCTACTTATCTCCCCATAATTAGAACAAAACAAAACAAAAAAAGAGTGCTGTCACCTGCCTGCTAAATTTGATTTCCAAGCAACCACAGATCTATTTTTTTATGTTTTCGGTGACAGCTATTTCCTGCATCTTCATTTTCTTACCATGACTTCCATAGCACAATTAACGCACACGATGTTGTGCTATAAATAAGACACAGCAAGGGACATGCACTTTTTTCTGAACAGTTGCTGATTTTCTCTCTTCTTTAATACAATTTTTATTAGGATTGAGATGTGGAGAGGAGCTTCCACCAAGCACTGAATTCCAGCCTTGCAATTTAACTTGCCAGGTTTAACTGGGGGATGGTTAATCAATTATTTATTTAGCTGGCATCATTTTCTTCTCATTTAAATCATATTTAATTTCAATCTATTATAATCCATTATCAGTGCTGAGCCAAAACCCTTGATGCACTATTTGCTTAGAGATGGTTTCACACATATAGCATCAAAGTACTACGTGTCCCATGTACATTTACAGATGACGGACTGCCCCTGTTAAGATGTGGTTCATGTGCACACTTTAGAGATTTCTATATTTTATAACTTTAACATATCCGGCACCATTTGCTACCAAGTGAAAAACCACCGGAACAATCTAGATCAATAGTCCATTTAATCTGAAAAGCCGTTAGTCATATATAATGTGACTTAAATATTTTTTTGAAAATCATCCAGATCTTTTATTCCCCTATCCTTCACAACAAAAAGTCGAAACGCTAAAACTATTAGAGATATAGATATAAAAATCAAATGTGATGTATGAAATTTAATTGAATCCTTGTTTGGGGAAAATATAATATATTTTGGAGAGGTAATTGCACTGGGTATTACTTGATACTAGAGAATTAGTGTTAATTTTCTTATGTATGAAAATGTCACAGCAGTAATATCAGAGAATTGATCTTATTTTAGGGATAACATCCTTAATTTTAGGAGATGCAATAATGAAATACTTGGGAGTTAAACGTCATGATACCTGCAACTCATTATAAATAGTTCAGGAAAAAGATATGAAATAAATATGGCAAAATATTAATGTGAATTTAAGTTGTTGGTATGTAGGTATCCATTCTACTATTTTTCAATTTTTTTTTATTTGTTTGAAAATTTACAATAAAATTGGAAATCACTAAAATACCACTTCAGGAAAAACAACTTAAAATTGCTCAGTTTATACACCCCACAGCACACCCGGTTAACAGAACCACTGTTTGGGGCAGGTGATAGGACAGTAACAGATGACTGACAAAATGGCTGTTTCCTAGAATGATTCTCTAACCTGCAAAGATAAACACAGTGAAAAGGAAATAAAGCAAAGGCAGGTGAGGATACAATAAGAGGTCATCCAGCTACTTTACACAAGCTCCTGTCTCCAGGCCCAGGCAACTTCCACCTCAGTTGTTCAAGCATGTGTAAGTGTGAACACATTGATATCCAGCTTTGAGGCATGGTGGCAAAGGGAAGAGGAAGGCACTAGGACACTGCAGATGTGCAAATGTCCCAATTTTCAAAAGGGGGTAAAGTGTTACATGCTTAGAGAACACAGTAGTTTAAAACCTGTGCTTCTGCATCCTTTGAAGCTTCTGCATCTCGTTGTTCTGTAGGGACTTATGTAGGGGATACACCCAAGTATGTTTTCCCAGTGACATACACTAATGGCGAAAAGCCCACGCACTTTCTGCTTAGAACTGCCCCCAACTTAACCCTTCTGTGCCTCAGTTTCTGAATTTGTAAGCTAGGAATAAAATCACATAGGTTTCCCATTAGAATCAAATGAAATAACATTTGTAAAGAGCCTACTACTGAGCCTGTCACTGAGTAGGGATCCAATAAGAGGTAGTCGCTATTACCACATGGGTATTTAGAATCAAAGCATTTGACTGTGTTTTATGATAATCTTCTAGCCAACATGAAAAAATGAGGGGTACTTCATCAACACAATTAGGCTTATTCATATCTAAAAATCTGTACCTCAAAAAAATGAAAATTTAAAAAACGCAATACCTTAGAGGCACATTTAAAGTAAACCCCCCAAAACAAAACAAAACAAAAACTGTACCTCAAGAGAGTTGATGAACAGAATAATGTCAACCTAGAGAGAGGTTTTAAATCTTCCAAGAATTCATCTTTATCCTTTTTCACTCTACTTTTATATACGATTGGGGTAAATACTTAGAGGTGAACTACCAAAACTATGCATGACAAAAATTTTATAGAGATAACTGACATACCAGAGAGAAGATCACTAAAGTAGGGTAAGTATACTCCAAGAAGTATGAAATATGGTTCATTAAAGTGTGGGAAGACAATATTAGAACTATTTCTATTTGTAAATATTAAAAATTTAAGCTTCACTAATATTTTAAATGTACTAACAGTGATATTGTCACTTGGTCTATAATTGAGAGGATGGATTGTTATGTAAGGTACACAGGAACTATGAGTGTTTCTATAACAGACAATTGGAGGTCCATCTCTTGCTTGTTTGTTCTCTTTCACTGTATTACCACACATAGGCCTTTGGTTGAGTTCTGTTAAGTGGATTATGGATTGCTTTATCTAATTTTAACTAAACCAATCATATCAAAATGGAGAGCTGGTTTTAAAAAAAGCAATCATGGATTGGAGATAATACTAACAAAGAAAGCACAAACAAACTATAAGAAAATGGCAGTATAGACAGTTCTGCTATTCCTAGTATGAACACTACGACAACCATATGAGATAAAAAACACAATGAGCTAATGAAATCTGATCAGAAATCAATAAAAAATTTGAAATCATCAAAATTATCTGAAATATGGATTTGATTCACTATTTGAAACTTAAATATGTATATTATGGCTTGAGATATTAGCGAATGACACACGTGTTTAATTTATAAAATAATAAATACACATATATCAAAGGTGAATACTCAAAAGTTTTTACAGGTGAAGCAATCAATTAAAAATGTTTAGAGAAAATAATCAGGACTAATAAATTTCAAAGTAAGTTGGAACATGGGCCAATTTTAACCATAATGAAATATAAATGAGATGAATGCAAAAGAAAATCCAACATTTCAGGTGAAAAACTCCAATATCCAAGTACAGGATGTAGGAGACTTGGATCCTGAGGGTATATGTTGAGGAAAATTTGCCTTCATTGGTTGATGTGAGCTTTTGTCTATTAGCTTTTATCTGTTCCTGCATGTGAGGTGATTTCTGTGCTGTGATCAGGGGTTGAGTAAATTCCCTCTTTGGTCTCATTCTCCGGAGCAAGGGAAATATGGGATGAGGTTGCTTTCTGGATCTCATTCTCCTGAGCAGGGGAAATATGGGATGAGGTTGCTTTTCTGTCCCCCTTTGGTCTCATTCTCTCGAGCAGGGAAGACATGAGATGATGTTTGTTGTTCTGTCCGTGTTGTGAGGTGATGGTTCGCTTAGGGTTAAAGACATTCTTGATCAGTGGTTGAGAGAATTCCCTCTTTGTTCTGTCTGTTTCGCCCACATTAACAGATAAAGTAAACAAATAGCTAAGTTATATCAGGAGGACGTGACAGGCACGTTGCCAGGCTTTGGAAGACCTTGGGCGGACGGTCCCAAGCAAGAACAGTAGATGTTGCTTATCGGGATGAATTGGCCCTTCAGCCGGAGGGGCAACATTCAGATCAGTAACTGCCAGACCCTCCCGGAACTGGCCATTCCTGGAGCATGAAGCAGAATAAAGATCCTGGCTCTAAGGTACATCTGAGAAAATATATAAGACAGACCTCAGTTGGCAGTGTAATTATTATTATTTCATCATTTGGTCATCTGTCATTGGTGATTCTAACATTTTGAAGACTTCCAGCAACATGCAGCTCACAACACCAGGGGATGTCCTGACTTTAGCCGCAAACCTGGTGAGGTCTTGCTGTTTCCCGACCTCTCCCGTGTTGTTCCCCACGGTTAGCCTTCTTGAGAACTTGTTAGCATCTAGAAAACTTGTATGCAGCTTGCAGCTTACAGCATCAGAAGACGTCCTAACTTCTAACAATAACAACAACAACAAAAGCAACAGCAGCAGCATCCTTGGGAACTAGAAAGCAGCGGTGTGGGAGACACCTGAGTTTCTCTCAGCTACAGACCTGGCAAGGTTTTGATTTATGACTTTTCCAGTGCTGTTCTCCCCCGGTTTGGTGAGCTTTTGACATCTACTGTAATAGTTACTATCCTCTAGAGCTTATTACTGCTTTTGGATACTCCTTACTGATGTTATTTGTGTATTTAGCCAAGTGATTTTTTGATCAATAGTAAACATATGTTGGGATCTCTTAAACTTATATGTATGTGTACTCCTCTGACATGACATTGTTATCAATGTATATAGTTTAGTCTTAACCACCTTTACTTTCTGTCATTAGCGTATGCTATTAATTGCCTTTGTCTTTCGCTATTGCATATTGCTAAATAAATTGGTTAGATAGTAAATAAATACATTAATTAGCCCCATTCTAGTGTGTGTTCCCCCACCCCCTTTTCTTTTCCCTGCTCGTCATTACAGCTCCAAAGCATTTAATGTTAAATAGGCCGAAGGTTTGCAGCTGACCATCAGCTTTATGTCAGGTAACAGTGTGCCGTGGTGAACAAAAGACTGAACCAAATCTCAGACTGCCTCTCTTGGGAAAACTCTAGTGTCTAGAAACAGGGAGACAATAGCCTCAGTATATTCTGTCAGCCCCCAAGTGGAAGACTGTTCAATTTTACCAGAAACATACAAACTTCAGCAGAGAGGCTTCAGGAATTGGTAGGAGGCTGGACTGAAAAATCTGTAAGGTAATCCTAACTTTGAATTCTGAGTCTGTGAAGACGCAGAGGCAGGATCTGGATAACATGAGGAACAGACTTGTAGCGGTTTAGCTTGCCGAGATAAGAAGTCCACTCAAATGTAATCCACGACAGTAGGAACTGTCTCTTTGTCTCCATCCTGTTCAATATTGTATTCCAACACCTGAGGCAGGGCCTGGCATCTAATCTGTGTTCAGTAAATGTTTGTTATCATGGTAGGGAATGTCTCATTACTTCAGATATTCATGAAGAGGCTTCATGGGTTTTTATTTCTAAGGAATTTCCAACTCTAAGATGCTACAATTTTATATTTGCATACAATGTCTCCTTGACAAATTAAAATATCACCAGCACAGATCTCTGAGTCTCTTTATAAGTTTTTAATTGAACACTCTTCATTTCTATGGGTGATTCTCTATTTAGATCAACTTTGATTTTTTTCCAAATTGCTTGGGATTTTCTTTTTAATCTTTTCCTTCTGACAACCTCTGTTTTACTGAAAATCTACAGAGATTATGGAAGTCAATTCTGCTGGGAATTTGTAAACAATAATACTTCCTCTTATCGCTCTCTACCCAAAAGACTGCAAACAAAGAGAAAAACAAATGTGTTATACAACAAGCCTCAGAATAGTTCAGCTAAGGTTTAAGAATGAAAAATTAAAAAGGCCATGAAAATACGTGTGCATAAAGAGATGATAAAACCTGGCCACATATCAAACCGATGGCAGCATAAGGTCAATATTTGATGTTTCTTGCAACTTGACAGGACAATAAAGAATAATTCCTTAAACAATTTCAGTTTATTAGAAATTAGATTCTTTACAAAAAAAACTTCCAATGGAAACAAATGGTTGAGGAAATCACTGCCCAGATTATGAATATAAAAAATATACATGAGCTAAATAGTTGAGTGATAATACTGTGAAGTTGACTGAATATAACATACTATGCTGCAGCTAAACTTAAAACAATTTTGCTCATTAAAATAAATATCAAAGATCTAATTTCCTGTCTGCCAGCAATAATCAGACAATATTTTCTGTAGATTATTTTTAAATGACACTAGTAATTGTGATTTTATTTTGAAGATAAGGTTTGTCCAAGCAAGCCCCTAAAGGGAATGGCAGTCTGGCTGCTCTTTTTAGAAAGTCTTAGGGAAACATCAACCCTCACTATTATACAAGAAGGTAAGCTAAGCGTTACTGGAACAATGCCCCAGGTGAGGAAGTGCTATCAGAAAGAGTCATCATCTGCTATTTGCCTGGATAGCACAGTAAATCTTATCCACCCAATGACAAAGGCTGGGTGGGGCAGAGGAAGGATTCCTACGTTGGAAGAGTCCAGAAGGTGACCTCTAAAGGTTATGCTCAACTTTAAAACTCTATGATGTTAGGAAATGCTGAAAATGTGGGGCTACTGGATGATTAAATTCCGTAGAGATTTCCAGAATTTGTGGAAAATCACTGTTCCTTCAAGACTTAATCTAAAGGGCAAGAAAAAAGGTCATTTAAAAAATTTTTTTATCACTATGCACCATCACCAAGATTAAAATACAAAGAAAAGCACTTTCAAATATAAGAGTTTTATTATCAAGTAAGGAGGTATTATAAAAGAGCCCAGATAATGCAGTACCCAAATTCAAGGTGGAGTGGAAGGCAGGTGTTATACTAAGAGAAGTACCCAAATGCAATATAAAAAATAGCCAGCTCAACTCTCAGTTCTTGCTAATAGTGATGGGGCGTCATTCTTGCTGTTTGCTATTGTAGGGTGTTGAGCTGTCAGGAGACAGACAACGCTGTGGCTCCCCACCCATCCTGGGAAGACAGAAGCCCGTGAGTATTGCTCAATGACAGATGCTGGGCTGAGATAACCAAAAGAATAGAACATGCATGGACCAGCAGCTGGGCCAGACAAATTCAGCTTCCCACCTGCTGTTGATTTACACATTCATCTTTCACACCCGATCCCTATCCATGCAAAAATCTGCCAGCACATCGAGAAATTAATCAATTTGGGGAAAGAGAGGGAGTTATCCATGGTCAATTTTATATTCTTTCTGTAAACACATTTGTGTAGCACAGAGGCAGCTGAGCCAAACAGCAGTGGCTTTTCTGCTCTCTGCTGTAATCACCCATACACCTGGGACTCACACAGCTCTCACTGCTGTTTTCTTAGATGAGAATTTTTTTTTTCCTAGGGTAAAGCTGGCTTTGGAAACTAATTAGATACGTCTGTGTTTTTGTTTGGCTTCCGAGGACACTATGGCCATCTAATTTGCATTTCTGTCTTGTCTCTCCCGTGTCGCTTTTTCTTTTGTCTGAATGGAGAACAAAAATGATTTCCAAATATGGCTGGTCAAACACGCTACTCTTTAGTAGTGTATCTACATATATATACACATATATATATGTGTATATATATGTAAAATTCAAGAGCCTCGTTTGCTGCAAAACAACCTTTATTCTGAAGAACATTTCAGCTCAAGGAAATGCTAGTTAAAATGTCTAATTCCCTACTGTGATTTCCTTTAAAGTTCTAATTAGTTGTGCACAGTAATGAATTCTGTAAATTGCAGTGTTTCATTTAAAGCTTTTAAGGTACAGAGGCTCTAATAATGAGTTTTGCCACAATCGGTCTTTGAAGAGAGTAATTTTGAAATGTAGGTTTCATATTTTTGGAGATGTCATACATCTCAGAAACAATCACAACGTTGAGTCTCAAATTTGTGGCTTAATGCCATCAAAATGTCAGATTAATGAGTAATTAACGGCGTTTGTACATAATGTTACTTCCTTCTTTCTGCAAAGGCCAAAAGCATAATGGAGAATTCCAGCCATGAAACATCTTTTAACAAATATATTTTCAGAGTTTCCATTTTAAATAACTTAGTACCAGGTCCATAACTGTCTTCTTTAATGGTCAGCAAACAGCTGGGTTTCTAGATAACACAGTGAACATAAAATATTCATTTATTTAAGCTATTTCTACATTTTACTAAAGTTCTTTAATTTCCTGGTCTTAAAGGAGAAAGAAAACACCACACTACTACCCTCTCTAACACACACCTTTTTTTCTCAAAGGAAGGGTTTATTTGAACCAAGCACATCTTCCTGCTATACCCTGCTTTAGGACGACTAAGTTACTTCTTATTCCATATCTGTTTTTCAATCTTCCTTTCTCTTCTTGGACTTAATTGAAACTGGAAACTCGCCGATTACATTGCCCCTTTCTCGCTCTCCCCAGGACAGGCAGGGAGCTGTCTTCTGCCTGGTCAGCATTGGTCCAGCCTTCCTCTGCCATCTTCGCTCCAGGTCCCTTCATGTTGGAATCCATGTCCCTAGTCTGACCATTCCCACAGAGCCCTTTGGCCATTCAACTCCACAGGGTCTGTCATCCCTCCTTTGTCTATACCGGCCTCCTTTATTCCTTCCAAAACTCAGAATGAATGATTTGGACACCACCCTCTATGGTAGCCCAGCCTCCTGCACTGCCATGACATTTTCCTAAACCCCTCAATTCCCAGCCCCTGACTATCTCCACCACCCATTCTGCCTATTCCAGCACCAGGGTCACAGATGACTGAGACAAACAGAAAACAAATCTTTGCAAGCCTGATGAATTAGATTCAAACATGGCCAAACTTGAGAAGCATCGAGGCTGCTTATCACGCGTGTCTCGTGGTCTACCGGACCCAGTCCCCACAGGAACTATTCCAACCTGTTTCCCCATCTGCTTCAGTCACCAGCTTCTCCTCAATCACCAGCCCAGCTTCCAGTGGAGAGCCTTGCCGCCTGTACCACAGAGAAGGCCCACCCCATTGGTGCGCGCGTGTGCCACTCAGCCGCCTCACATCTCCCCCTCCGTCTTCACCAAAGAAAGCAGATCCTCTCTCTGCTCCCTTTCCCATGAATTCTAGGTGTTAACCCAGCCCACTCTTGATGTCATCTCTTCTCTCAACCTTGCACATCTGGCCCCCTTCTAGCTTCACTATTCTATTGAAAAAGACATGAAAAGTTTACCAAGCACCTACTTCTTGACGAATTCATTAGCATTTCTCATGCCTTTTCGCTTGATCAAAAATATAATCTCCTGACTGGGCTCCACCTGTAGAAATTCAGATTGAATTGCTTTGGGTTGGGGCTTGGTCACTGGTATGTGTTTGAAAAGCACCACGGTGCTTCTTCTGTGCTTGCCCTGCTCCTCCTCTGGTCACCCCTCCTGCTTCCGGTTCTTTAGCTGTGCTCTGTGCATTTCCCCAAGGGAGATTTCCCACCCCATACACCTGTTCTTTGCTCCCCTCCCATAGGTCATTTATAATTCCTAACAGGAATAGTGGCCAGATCTTGTCTCGAGATGAAACCCAAAACTCAGTTCCCCGGTATGGCTGCTGTGCATTTCTATCTGCATATTTTGCAGTGATTTGATTCCTGAGAATGATCTAACGTCTAAAACCATCTCTTTTCTCATTCTATTCCTATCACTATTTATTACTTTTTTAAACTTCAGTTTAAACTGCACTAAAACAAAAATCCAGAATAAGTTAAGTATCTTCTGTCGAACCTTGTTGCCCTCCAAATGAATGTGAAAGTAAATTAAACCATAAGGGAAATTCATTGTATTCTGTTCATTTGATTAATTTTTTGGAGAAAAAATAAAAAGGTATTCTACAGACCCGTATAACATGCAGGAAAACCTGCTTTCAAATTTTGTCATTACGGAGCATCAAGGAATAGTTGGCCCTGGGATTCCTATCAAACAAACATGTTGATCATTACAGTGATTGGTGAGTAGTAAACAGCCTCCCGTCCGTGGCCTGGCGGGTTTGCTCCAAGGCAATTTGCATAGTCCAACATGTCTCCAATTTCCCGAATAGAGCACAGAGGAATATACACAAAATATTTGGTAAGAAAAACAGTTTCCAAACTGCTCTCAAAGGCTCAAAGTACCAATGACACTAAACATCCTGGAGTAGGAGGCCGAAGGGGCAGGATCTCCACTTGCCCAGGGCATAGACCACTAGCGGGTACATTTTACGAAGCCAGTTTCTTCATTTTGCTGCAGAGCCTCTTGTGGGTCTGACACACTACACTTCTCGTGCCCACTCTCTGCACCCATGCCGAAGCTTGTTTTCTGTCTCCAGAACAAAGCCTAGGAGGATGCGCTCTCAACACTGCTAATAGTGCCGTTTTATTATGCCCATTTACTTGTTTTCTCAATAATACAATGGCTACTCTAAGTCATGAAAATCACATCGTGAAAGCACATTCTTGATATATTCTTACAGACATACTATATATGTTTTTAAATCAGAAAATGGTTATTTTTTTCTCAACTTGCACATCTAAAGATGAGTCGGATCCCTGTCTACAAAAGCTGCTCTGGCAGGACCTCTGGGATTGTGGTTAAGCCACACTGGTTGGTTGATGACATCATGGAAATCACTCTACCTCAGTGCCCACCCTTGCCACTATTCTCACACATTTAGGAACACTCAAGAGAACTTTTGGAAAACAATCCTTTTTTTTGCCATCAGAAATTCCGGTGTATAATGGACAAGATCTTATGCCCACAACCCTGCAGAAAACAAGCTCAGGTAACATTTGCTGCTGCCTGATCCAGCGCGCTCCAGTAGGGAACTGGGAGGAATTGACAGAAACCCATCTGCCTCTTTAAGATCCACACAGTGTTCTCCTCTCTTGTTACGGAACAAGCTTCTTCCACATCATGAAGCGACACATTTGATTTCATAACTAATCCTCAGTTCCCACCATTTACATGAGATGATATATATTACCCAGAAAATACTTGCAACTGAATGTTACAAAGGACAACCAACCCAGTGTGAGGGTAATGAGGAGAGTGGGGGAACATGTGCTTCCCAAATATATAGGAAAGGGAAGTAAAGGAGAAACGTAGTGATGGATTACAGGGCAGGGGATAAACATCTGTCAGTCTCTAAGCCTCCAGATGAATGTTTAGCTCGAGGAGCCATTAACGCTGGAGGTCCTGGCGATTTTGAAAATTTAATAATACAAGAGACAGTAAGAATTCAATTTGGGAATGGACATACACACTAGCAGAATTCATCCAATCAAAAGCTATAACGAGATATGTGCACATCCATGTTCATAGCAGCACTATTCACAATAGTGAAGAGCTGAAAATAATCTACATGTGCTTTGACAGATGAATGGATAAACAAAATGTGCTACATACATACAACGAATATTACTCAGCCCCCAAAAGGGACGAAATCCTGTCACATGCTACAACGTGGATAAACCCTGAGGACATTTTAAGTGAAATAAACCAGTCACAAACAGACAAATACTATGATTCTACTTACACGATGTATCTAAAGTAGTCAGATTCATAGACACAGCAATTAGAACGGTGGTTACCAGGGGCCAGGGAGCGGGGGGAAAGGGACGTTGTTTAATGGACACAGAGGTTTTAGTTTTGCAAGATGAAAACGTTCTGGAGATTGGTTGCCTAACAATGTGAATATACTTAACACTACTACAAATAAAATTATTAAGATGATCAATATGTTTTTTACCACAATAAAAAAAAAATGCAACAAAATACATTGTAGGTGTATGTCTGGCAGCTACAGGACTAGCTTTTCCCATCAGGCAGAGAATCCAGATGGTCTCTCCCCGTCATGCCACAAGTTTAATACAACCCCAAACTAGACCCATTATTATTAGTTGGATTAATCTTGCTTCAGAGCGTGAAGATAGAGAGCAATAGTAACAGTCCTCTCACCTTTTTCCCTTAATGTTTCAGTCTTTATGGAGCTACATGTGAAATGTCTGTGAATGGCTCCCATGTGTGGAAGCCATGGGAGCTCATATAAAAACTCATATAAAGATCCCCCCACACACCTGTTCCCTGTTCAACACCAGGTCCTAGAAGATAGGAAATTAATCAGTGAAAACAATGATAATGGAATTGAGGGCCTCACAATCAGGGCTTCTCTTAAACTAAAAAAATTCTCAGTGATCAAAACGCAACTCTTTTTGCTTTTATGTAGGTTGGTGCTGCTTCAGCAAATGAACACCGTTTGCAGTTCTTACCTTTTTGTTTTAACGTGAAATAGATGAAGGCATTTCATTACAATGGGACACAGCAGCAGATCACCACGTTGGAAGGCACAGCAGTAAAGGGAAAAAAGAGAGCAAACTGTTAGTTTACGTCCTTGGAAAGAAGGACAAAGTACATTCCTAAGTAACGCATAAAGAACACAGCAGCAACACAACACAGAGATACCTGAAACACTCCTGTAAACAGCAACCTCTCTTCCCGTCATAATTACAAACCTATCGCTTCTGGCACGAAGAACAAAGACAAGACTCTTCGGCATCTACTAAGGGTTTCCTTCCTGAGCTTGTCTTTTCTTAGCTGGTGACTTTGCGACTGAATGCACATGGGACATGATTCCTCCTTCAATAATGCAGAGCAATGGGGCTACCTGGGTACTGATTTCTCTCCTGTAACACATGCGCCTGAGTCCAAGAAAAGAATTCTGCTCCCAAGACCTACACCCTACACACTGCCACCAGCATTTCTATATCCCCCAACATTGCTGAGAAGTGACCTGTGGAATAATCAGGACACATGGTCTCTGTATAAGAGGCCTCAGGGGTGAGAAGGCGGCCACTCTTCCCCAGTCCCAGTAGGTGTAGGGCCATCCTCTAAAGAGTGGGTCAGGCCGACTGTCTCTCTCATGCCCGTAACATCTGTGCCGTCGCAAACACTGAGCAGGGAGAACGGACAGTGGGAGTCAGTCCTCAGAAGTTCCTAAAGACACACACACACACAAACTCTCTCTCTCTCTCTCTCTCTCTCTCTCTCTCTCTCTCTCTCTCTCTCTCTCTCTCTCTCTCTCCCCGATATGCCTGATCCTAAACTCATCTGCACCCTTCTTGAAACTGTGTGGCTAAGCTCAGGTGCAGAGAGTTGTGCCGACTGCCATACTGGGAAGAAACCACACTATAGAAACCATGAAAGGAGAGACTGTGAAGCTCCCTTCACCTTGGGGTAAAATTAAGGAACACACACTACCCGGTACTGAGACAGAACTGAACACATGTCATTTGGGGGAACCTGCCTTTTCTTCATTTTTTTTCCTTGCTAAAAAAGGCAAATTCGCACAGCCTGGTTCAAAATTTAGGTCAGAGTCTCCTGGGAATACTGCCTTTCCTTCCATAGCTTACAGACATGATTTCTGTGCCTATTGCTGTATGAGGTGAGCCCTGCACAGAATATGCTCACAACCCAGCGGACTTGACCCCTGCAAAGGGCAAAGGCGCAGTGATGGGCCTTGCTGAATACCAGCAGAGGGACGCTCCAGCAGCTGAATCAGTGTCCACACAGCAGGACTACAGGGCTCACAGGAGGATGGAGAGGATGTGCATTTCCTCCCTCACAAAAAACACTATTCGTCCCCTTGTCCTCTTCACAGTATTTAGCGTAGAAGGACACACAGCTCTCCATCAGGGCAAAGGAAGTAGTTAACCTTGTTCCAAATAGATTTGGAGTTCCTGGTGGTGGAAGAGATTACCAACTGTCTTCAAACACCCTTCCCTTTCCTCTTGGGCATTCAGCTAGACTGCATTTCCCAGCCTCCCTTGAAGTAAGACATGGCCCTATGGTTGGGCCCCGGCCAACGGGCAGTGGGTGGAAGTGATGTATGCCAGTGCCATGACTGGCCCACAAAACCACCTGTTCAATCCTCCACTCTTCCTTTCCTGTCCGCTGGGCTGAGAGGTGATGTTCTGGGTGAAGGTGACAGAGCTCGGTCATCCTGGAGCCCTGAATGACTGTGGAGCACAGCCTACCACACCCAGCTACTGAAGCTTATGAACAAGAGAAATAAACTTATACTGTGCTAAGCCACAGGAGTCCGGGGTATACGTGTCATAGAGACCCATTCTCCTTAACTAAGACACCAATTCTAGTCCCTTGTGAGGGACTAGACACCAGATCTTAGCTTCTGTTAAATGCCTCTTCCAACAAATCCTTCTTTTTTCCCTTAAACTAGTCTGAACACATGTTTTTCCCCACAATTAATGAATCTCTGAACAAAAGATGGGCTTGAGGAAAATGCCCTGGAAGCCCAGCGAGCGGCACCATTGACCTTCGCTGGGGATGGGGCAGGTGGCTGTGTGTCCTCCTGAAAGCTGAAAGCATCAAGAGTAGGGCTCCTGACAGGCTCTGACAGGGTTCACTAACAACATCAACTAGGCTGTTTGTCTCCACCACAGCCTACTTCAAAAAAGACAAAGAGGATTAAATTAATTTAGAAGGCACATAAAGAATTTCCTGCCAGCAACTCAAATATCTTGGATCTGACCACAAGGCTGAATCTCTTCAGAGGTAAATATGAATAGAGATACAACTGCTTCCAGTTGGTTTAGGTAAAGCCTTTGCTGACCAAGCCCTCCTGTGACTATTACATTAGGAAGCAAAGCTTTCCAGAGGAGAAAAAGAAGAAAAGCTCTCTACTGTTTTCTCATAGTCCATGCTATGCTGCAAGGAGACAATCAGTAGGAACTGTTCAGTACAGGGGTGCAGTGACACCACCATTCCACCTTAGGAAAAATGTGCACACAACATCTCTCTATAACATACTTGCCATGGGCTGAAACAGCCACACCCAAGGTCACACTTGTCTCTAGCTGATGGAGATGCATAAATTCACTTACTGTACGAGGTCTGACAAATAAGTTCGTGAACTTGTAACAGCGATGTTGCTCACCTTTTTTGACATCAGAGGGATTATTCATTATGAATTTGTACCAACTGGACAGTTACACAAGTTGGCTATTTGGAAATAATGAAAAGGTTGCATGAAAAAGTTAGATGACCTGAACTTTTTGCTAACAATTCATGGCTCTTGCATCATGACTATGCACCAGTTCACACAGCACTGTCCGTGAGGGAGTTTTTAGCCAGTAAACAAATAGCTGTATTGGAACACCCTCCCTGCTCACCTGATCTGGCCCCCAACGACTTCTTTCTTTACCCGAAGATAAAGGAAATATTGAAAGGAAGACATTTTGATCACATTCAGGACATCAAGGGTAATACGACGACAGCTCTGATGGCCATTCCAGAAAGAGTTCTAAAATTGCTTTGCAGGGCGGACTAGGTGCTGGTGTCGGTGCATAGCTTCCCAAGGGGAGTACTTCAAAGGTGACTATAGTGATATTCAGCAATGAGGTATGCAGCACTTTTTCTAGGATGAGTTCGCGAACTTAATTGTCTGACCTTATGTATGGAGCACCTATAAGCGTATGACACGGGAATTGGTGCTGCAGAAGAAGCCAGCACTTACGATTTATAATTCCTGTCTTCAAGTTGCTTACAAACTACTAACAGAAGCAGGACATAAGCAGGAGAGGTTAAATAATATAACAAGACAATAGTATAGATGATGTCACAAAGATATCTACAGCCCAATCGTCAGGCAGAATTCAGCGTATTATTTGTATCCAATTTGTTTTTCAAACCCATTTAATTTGCCAACCCCACTATTTCCTGGAACTCCCAATTCCAGTTGCCCTGTTTGATTTATTTCCCCATAATATATATCACTTTGTAACACACTCTTTAATTGACTCTAATGTATTTACTAAGTTTTGTGAAGGCAGGGATTTTCTGCTTTGTTCACTTTTGTATCCCAGTGCTTCACACAGTACTAGGCACATAGTAGATGCATAATAAATATTTGTGAAATGAATGAAAATGACTCCAAGTTTTTCAATACAGCAAATAACAATATACAATCACCATATTCTTAAAAATATTCTTTAGCACCACACAAAACATCTCAGTTCCTTAAAACTCTCTGATGATAATAACCAGAGTCCCCAAGCCTGCTCACCAACGGAAATACAGAACAAGGCTACATATTGATATGGATTTCAGGGTCAAACACAAGATGCCGATATTTGGAAGGTGCAGCGGACAGGGCCTGGGTTTCACATGCCTGCCTATCTTATTATTTGCATTAATGACTGTGGGGACAGAGCCCCAAAAAGCAGTTTCCAGGCTCTCGGCCTCACATAGAAAGGTGCTGGCTCAGGTAGTAAATGGCCATCGACTGTGATCAAATGGCCATCAGCTGTGGCTAGTTGGCCGTCAGCTGTAACCAGTGAGCCATTGGCCACTAATATAACTGCCGTGGCTACACTAGCAGAAAAGGGGAGCTAGCAAGAAGATGGGGGCTGAGCCTGCAAGCGGCGCAGTGAGGGTTGAGAATTGTGTGGCTCCTGTTTCCTGTGTCTCCAACCCAGCCGCCAGCGAGAATATAGTGGAGTGACTCCCCTACCTATGGCTCCGTGGGTGTTCCTTTTTGGCCTCACCATGTCCTGCGTTCTTGTGTGGGGAGTGGGACCAGAGACCCTGCAGGCCGTCCAGCATGACAATGACGGTATAACCAGGAAGGTGGCCCTTAGTCACCACGCTTCAGAGGACCATTAGAACTATTAGTGCCATTAAAAATATGGCACTAATAGGGAGATGACAGACAGTTTGGAGATTATAATCAATAATGTTGTAAAGATTTTGTAGGGTGTCAGATGGACACTTGTTTTATTGGGGAGACCATGTCATGAACGGTGTAGATGCCTGACCGCTATGCTGTACACCTGAGGCTGAAGCTGAATAACAATGAATGTCAACTATAATTTAATATACATAGAGTCACAGTATGTGGAGTACAGCACGGGGAATAGAGTCAATGGAATTGTAACAGCTATATACGATGTCAGAGGGGTAGAAGATTGGGGGAGGGGGATTATCACTTTGTGAGGGGTGCAAATGTCTAACTATTACATTATTTTGTACACCGGAAAATAAAAAAAATATGGCAATAACACAAAACAGGTAAGAATATATGTCCTGCATAAAATAAAATGTATGTACTAAGACAACAATACGTACAACCACCAGAGCATGAGGCTAAGTCACTGGCCTATTTACTTAGCTAGCACGGGACTGCAGAGGACCTCAATGTCAGAATGACTGCGGCTGTGCGCTCTCACCACTTAACACATCTTCTTTATTCAGGATGCCCACAGGATTGTACAGGCTCGTAAGGAAACTTGAAACTCAAATTCCTGCCTCTCGCCTAGCAATCTTGAGGCGAAGTATTTATTTTACATGTTGTGCTTCTGTGACATGCCTGGGGAAAGAGCGGTTTTAAGGAGTGTGCGCAGAATCATGCTGTATTTAATAACTTGATGAAATGAACAGGACCTGACCTACCGACTCCCTGTGCTCGTCTCACAGCTGTGACTGAGAGCCAGCGATCAATGCTTGTACGTCTTGGTCACTGGCACTGGCATAAAACAAAACAAGACAAAACAAACCAAACCCACCACAGATACTGGTCGATAGAGTGCCCAGGAAACAAACCAAAAAGAATCTTATTATAGTGAAGACAAGCCAAGGGGTCTGGATGGAGCCAGTCCCACATGCAGGAAGAATTATGCAGAAACCAATCTGCCTAACCACGGTTTAATATTCAAAAACAAAACTTGGCCCTAAGATACCACGCTAAGCATAGATTTTTTCATTAAAAGTATTTTCATTTGTCAGACAAAAAGGGTCTTCTTCAGGAAATGAGAGGCCCTACATCCAGCAGAATTGAAAGGGAAAGTTGTCACTCCGAGGTCGAGTCCCACTCTGAGATTCAGACTAATGAGTGAGAAGACAAAAGGCCTCTCTCACACTGTGATGCTCCCAGACAGAGGGCTGGTGTAATGATTCCGCCCTCTTTTTTGCTGTGTGTACTCTCCCCTGGGGTTTAATGCTGAACAAATTGTGTGTAGGGGAGTGTTGGAGAGCATGTGTGAGCACGCACACACACTTAGGGAAAGTATGACTACTAACTCTCCAATTGCTGGTCGCACAATATCATGATCACAAACTACCCCCAGTGACAAATAGGGCTTTCACAAACCACACCCACACAATTGCAGCAGCTGCTCCTACCTGTCTTTCCATCCACTCCTTCCTTCCTCTTTGGAGTCCATGCCGACCTTGCTATAGGGAGATTCTAACACAATGTGGGACACAAAGCCAGTTTTTCGGCTTGTAAGGCCAGGTAGCAGAGATATGAGCAAACCATTTCTTAAGAATAAAGACGGCCAAAAGAGGGAGGCATGTTATCTGCAGAAAGCACAGGATAAAGGGCACCGCCGTGGAGTGACAGAGGTCTTTGTCACCGTTTTCATCATGGGATCTATCACCTGGTGATAGTTGGGATTTTTCTTTTTACACTAGTGTCTCTCTCACGAGACTGTGAGCATTCTGCAGGAAGGGGTTGTTTATTACTGACGCTTGTGACCAAAGTTCCTAGAGAAGAATCTATGTGCAGAAGAGCTTCACAAACCTTATCTCACTGGTTAATAATTCAAGGGGTGCTTTTAGTACCACTTCACAGAAGAACAAATTGAGGTGCGGAGATCGGAAGTTGCTTGCCCAACTCACTGAGCAAGTAAGTGACAGACATGGGACGTAAAACTAAGTCGGCCTCGTTCCCAAGCTTTCTGTTACGTCACTCTGTTGCTGCACATATAACCTGTGCAATGCATAGTTACTGCATAAATGGGCAACACCAGGAGCACTGGAAGGAAAGTGGGGTTGCCAAAAGTCGGGCTGAGTGGTGCATGGATCAACTAATGGAGCCGACACAAGCCAAGGAAAAACACAAGCCCATCCCAGAGACAGAAAAACCACACTTCAGTGCCAGGCATTTGGGTGGGTATGTCACGGGGAGTACATGGGCGAAACGATGGCTCAGCCACCCCAGGGTTGATAAGCACCCTTCACCCCACTGAAGTCACCTCCGCCCAGCCTTCTGTGGTACAGGTACCCAGCACAATGGTGATGTTACCTTGTATCTAAAGGCAAAGATGTTTCAAGTTCTAAACAATCGGTAAACAACTGGTCTGTTGAAAAGCAACCCATCTTTAAACTGGGAATTGCCCGAATCTTTCTCCCTGGCATATGAAGGCACGCTGCTCTTCACCTGCTTGGTTTTTGTTCCTGGGTACTAATCAGTTTGCTTTTTATTCTTATAATTGCTTTTCTTTGGGTGAGATTGAATTACAACATTGCAATGCCTTGCAACTCTTAAAACCAATATTTTGTATTTCTATCCTCCCATCACTACTTAAACATCACCAATTTTGCTAAAAGCAACGGACATTTTAAAACACTATCCCTCCAAGTCAGATCCTGACTAAAAAGAAGTTGCATTTCTCCTGCCAGCATAATCTTCGGTCCCCTCTTTTTCTTAACACAAGCAATTGGACCAGTAGTGAACAGCTTCATCTTAAATGGCTCCCAGAGGAAAAAGGATCAAGCGGTTCTCTACGCTGGAAACTTACAGCTCCTCATGGCAAACACAGGTGGACACAGCCGTTTTGTTACAGCCCTGGTTAGCCATTGTTTATTGCAAATTCCATTTATTATTCTAAGACCGTAGAATTATACTTAGGTAACAACAGAATTACCTGGAGAGCTTTTGTAAAAATGATTCCTAAACACCCTCCCTGAAGATTGTGGAGTAGAGCCCTGGAATGTGTGTTTAACCCGGAGTCTATGAGCGCATCAGGCTTGGGGATCACAGTTCTAACATACAAAAGGTAATGGGATAGAGGCAATGTGTGTTTCATGCAATCTGCAAAAATCACTGCCTCCTTTGAGTTGAGTACTGGTGGAAATACACTTAGCAGGCTTCTGGTGTGCACCAGGTCGTCACTGTGGGAAGGCAGAGAAGCACACGGGAGGGAGGTTCTCCACCAGAGAGGTTAAACCTGGCCGCGTCCCTTGCGCTGAGACCTGTCTGGTTAGTCCAGAGTAAGCCGAACCCTGCGAGGAAAGGTGATTAGAGTCCTGGAATACATGCAACTACGGCAGTCCTGCCTAGGTGTCACCTGCAAGGTAGAGAGGCTTTCTGCCGGGAACTTGCCTATTCTCTGTGTTGTAGGTGAACTTGCATTGTGTTTGCAGTGGGGGCTGGGTAGTTGAGCAGATTCTTATTGAAAAGTAACAAGCGTTGCCTTTTATGAGAGAAATTTTAATCTAAAATGCACTTCAAACTACATAAGAATGTCAAGGTGACAAGAGAAGCTCGATAATTTGTCAATCTCATCTGTTAAGAACACAATTAGGAGGAAAATGAACTGTCATGATATACTAGATCTTTTCGCGTTACTTAAAGACTAAGCAATAAAAGAGTAGAGTGATAACCATAAGGAGAATCTGGCTATAAACACATCTGAACTAGTTTCATGACCATATGAGGTGATGCTCACCCCATCTTTAGCTCCACTCTGGGATGGAAGCAGCATAGGGAACTCTGTGTCTTGGAGTCAAGACATATCTGGGTTGAGATCCTGGCTTTACCACTTGCATGAGCTGTCCGACCTTGAGCCAAGTAGACATAAGGTCACCGAGCCCTCTCATAAGAGGGATTAAAACTAATACTGGAAAACAAACGGCACGGGGCCTGTCACAAAATAGTCACTAAGTAAACGTCAGCTATTTACTGTTATTATGACGTGTTAAGAGCAGTTTAGGGCGGAAGAGACTCTGAAACATTTATTCTGCCATGGAGGACAAAAACCGGCTTTAGAGATTTCATGGATGATCTCAAAGCACATTTTATTTTTGAACGATGGCTTAGGCCATTACAAGCTCTGCTCCCAGAGCTTGGTGACCTGGTGGTGTCCTGCAATCAGACCTGGTGGGTCTGAGCAGGTCCTCTAAGTCTGTCTGACTCAAACAGCAGTTTCTAGACCAAAGTGGTGCAAGCTGCTGCTGCCAGGGGTACCCACAAACAATTCCACCTGCTCGAACCCAACAGGGGGCAAAGGGCCACTGTCATCACCCCCAAGCAGAAGTCTCTACTGCAATGTTGATATAATCAAAAATGGAAAAGAAAAAATTAATCTAATTTAATCCCTCCCATGAATGAAAGTAATTGAGATTTATCTTGACTTGTTTATAACAACTGTTCCACTTTTTCATAAATGGAATACACTGTCATCTTTCAGCATGAAAATGGTGACAGGGATAAGGATTTCGAAGATACTACAATAATCATTACAGATGAAATACGGTCTATTAGTTAATAGCTATAACGGTGAAAGCCAACCTTGCCGGGGATTTTTAGAGGACTTAGAGAAAGCCTACATCATCAGGCTCCGTATTCAAGCATTGAACTACACGTTCACCAAACAAAGTCACCCACTCAGCAAAACGTTACCAAAAAGTTACTACTCAACTCAATGCTTCAGACATCTGAGAGTTGCATTCAGTTTTGTTCTAATCATATTACCTAAGATATTATTATGATTTGTCTGATTAGAAGGTTGATTTAATAAAAGCACTAATAGAAATGACAAACATTACATGTGCTCATCTAAAACCTTTTTCCACGCTCATCTAAAACCTTTTTCCACGTGTGAGCGGTCACACCAGGCAGGCATCTGGGCCTTTACTACCAGAGGGCCTCAAGCAGTCTACGTGCTTCTAGGACACGCATTCAATATACAGTCAAAGCACTGCTGAGGAATTAACAGAACTGTCAATTCATGCTCTTTTGCCAGATCCCAAATAATCCAGCTATAACTGTGTCTTGTACTGGATTTTAACAGTGCAGTGAAAGCCAGAAGAACACACGCAGGAATAATAGGAATTAACAACAGCAACAAAAATTCCAAGTATTATATACCTCATCACTCTTCAGGTAAGTTACTATTCATGGAAAATTCTTCAAAAATAAATTATGATCAGAAGCCACACTCAAGAATGAAATAAACTGCTGTTTCTCATATGTAATGAGCTTTAAGAGAACAACAAGGCTAACAATGAATAAAGATTTTGAAATATCTTGTGATTCCACAGTTTGCAATCTGAAGAACACACAATAGCTGCTTTATTGTGCAGATAGAGGCTTTGCCCCCGCTTGGCAGAGGACTCAGAAAGAGAAGTGGAATTTCACTGTGTGGCAGAATGCTGACCTGCACTGGTGACCGAGGAAGCAAAACCAAGGTCAGAAAGATGGTACAGCGCTCTCCTATCTAAAGAGTACAAATAACTGGAAAGAGACTCCTCCCTGCGAGGCTCAGGGAAACTGCAGTTCGCCTGTCATCCTCACTCCCACATGCCCCTCTTTTCCTCCCCAGTCTAGAAAAAACACAGGGAAAGTGAGCAGGAAGACTCGTTAATTCTGGGTCTTTCACCTGCCTAGCAAGAGCAGCTATGGCTTTTCATTCCCTCTCCCTGGAATTACTATCCCCTCACTCTCTCCCCCTAAAAAACAGGAGAGGTGATTACCCAAGACAACTACTTAGGAGGGGTCTGTGTGAAAGGGCACCTGGCATCTGGGTCTCCAGTGAGATGACTGCTACGTCAGCAGTCCAGATGATCTGTCCTGAGTCTACCTGAGCAGGTGAAAGAGAATCGGAGGGAAACGGCTGGGCAAAGAAGGGTGGTGGCCACCTAGAGGAGACAAGGATGTGTGAGCTTCTCATGGGTCACGTGGGCCTCAGTCCCTTTGTCAGGACCCCTCCAACAGGGCAGCCTGCAGATAAAGAGACGTCAGGAAGAAAAGGTTGTGGGTTATATCATCAGGTGGCTGGATGGAGTCGAGTTGACACTAGATATCCCGTACCTGGGAACCATGAAATAGAATCCCCTAAAGGGGTTCTGAAGGATGCTCCCTTGGGTACCATGGCCAGTATTTGGATGTCTGTCACCGGCAAGCAGGGGTACCGGAGCCACACCTACAGGGTGACGACTGCAGCCGTGACCAACGATGTGAGAGACACCTCTCTCTCCTCCACACCCTGAAGTAAGAGAAGAGATGGAGACCGAGATGGAGACAAGGGGAGGATGAGGGTGTCCCAGAATTAAAGCAGATTCCTCTGCCTTTCTTCAAGGTCAGGGAGGGGGAGGAAGATGGTAAGAGTAGGCCCTGCCCCCCCCCCACTCCAAGTTCCTTACCCGGGAGGAGGGCAAGTGCTGGAGCGAAAAGGAAAAGATGAGATTTACAAAGGATATGGGACTGACTGGTGCTTTAAGCTGGATGATCCTGACTTTACATTTAACTAAGGAAATCAGCTGGGATTCCATCAAAGATGTTCAGTTTCATAAATCTCTTCTGAGGTTTTCCTATGAGCCATGCATTGTTTTAGGCACTTGACTGACAATGACATCAATGAACTAAAGAGTCAGGATCCTGCCCTCCTGCTGCTAGTGGGAAAGGAGATTTAACACAACGTAGTTAGCAACAGTGAGCAGAGAAACACAAAACCATTGAACCTCTACCAAGCTCGGGCCAGTCAATAAACTAGTTTCAACAGCTTTCACCAAGAGTAAGCAATTTCTTTCTGAAAGGTTTGCTTTCAGGCAAAACCCTGCCTTCTGAAAAAGTACCCAGAGATTGAAGACTTACGTAAGAGGAGGAAAGGGGTTGAAGGGAGAAATGATGAATAAAACAATACATAGATGTGTACGAAAATTTCTCTTAGGGAAGATCATGGTGAGATTTCACAAGCTGAGATGGTGGCTGTAATGCTGATGGTTATTTGGTTCCGTTTCTTCTGTGAAGACTCTCCTGAGGGGATGGGATCTGAAGGCAAGCCGGTAACTGGCAGCTGGAGACAACCGGCAGGAAACTAAGGTTTAGAGAGATGCTTTAAAGGCACTCAGGGTCAGCCGAAATAGACTAGAAGCATCAGATAAGAATTGAAGGTCTGCTTTAAATTATACCAAGGCAAGCACTACTGTGCTTTCTAAATAGTTCTTCTTAGAGAGGAAGACATTACGTATGCAGTAAATAGGTCCACATTTATGAATTAAAAAAGGCACCCAAATCTTCCTCTTTCCCTTTCCCTTCCTTTCTTTTCCTTCCATGCCTAGTTTCCGATTTCATTCTTCCTTCCCAGGGAAGGAGTCTCTTCCCCCAGTACGATCAGAGGGTCATGTCTGAGAAATCTGGTGGGCTTAAGACTCACGAAGCCTGAAAGCAACAAGAAACCTCTGGGGTCTTAGGGATGATAACTCTGAATTCCACAGTAAATGCTATTTCCCATTGTCTTTTCTGAAGTGCATCGTCACTGCTGTTCTCAAAAGCCCCTTTCTCGGGGGCAACGTCTCTTTTTCTGGTAAGATTGGTGTTTACTTCCTTCACTGACTCCGTCCAAGGTACAGCTGTGTGTGGGCCAAACTTGATCTCTTCGGGATAATACAATTGGCCTAAGAAGTGAGTCAGTACAAAGCATGACGACAGCAGTGTCTCAGGAGACCTGTGGTGTTCCTAATGAGCCTGGGCTATAGTTTTATTTCATGGGGGATTATTACCCTGAGGGTTGTCCACTAAAGCCTCAGTTCTTGGCTGTTTACAAGGTAGAGTGGTAGAGGGCACGGCAGTTATGGTTAAACGGCTGAGTACTAAGAAAGATTAGGACACTTCTGTCCTGAAACCTTCCAACTTTCCAAAATGAGTTCACTCCTAACTGCCCAGGATACTGTCAGCCCACAGGGTGCTAATGGCCCTGCAGAGCTCCTCAAAGCAAACACAGAATTAACACTCCACATTCTTCACCTGGGAGACAAAAGTGCCAGCACAGCTCAACGTCCTTTAGCACGGTTTCAATAAAATGCCTTTTCTTTATAAACCGGTCAATTTTCCAACCTGGCACAGTCAAGGCTGGCTAATTCTTTTCAGACAACTAAGAGAACACTCTAGATTGAATTATTTTAGGAAACTGTGGAGCCTAATTAAGTCCAACAGCCAGAATGCTACATGCAAATCTTCATCCTAGAGCGATTTACTTTAAGCAGCAAGTCTCCTTTCCTTTTTCTGTGTTATAACTAAGTATTTTGTCATCATGAATTGAGAAGAATAATAATAAACCAACCCGGGTAAATGAACCTCCAGACAGGGTACTGGGTTGTATGTAAATCAATGGGGCTGACATTAATAAAATTCTGTTTATCTGTAATGCATTACGATTGTATTTTGTAGGAAAATTTCAATGTGTGGCACAGAGAGGAGACAGGCTGAACCCATTGACATTTAGCTAACAGAATTTTAATAGAACTGAGCTGGCCTAGGAAGGAAGAAAAATAGGAAAGAAATGCCAACCAGCCAACTCCCTAGAGAATTATTCTTTTTGGTTTTATGTGACATTAAATATCGCTTCCTCCACCAAGGTTAGAACTTGCATTTGTTTTAACAAAGAAAATTTCGCCCACCCCAAATCTCCATCATGATGGCCCCTAGATCAATTACCAGCCGTTCTAACAAAAACAAAACAATTCACAGTGAATGGTGCCATTTTCTGTTTCACTGTGCAGATGATGGTGGGAGGGCCTCCAGATCACAAGTACCAGTGGCTTAGAAAACACTGTTTGGAACCTCTGTCCTCTTGGCTGCTGCTAGCTTCACTTCACCTGGTCCATGGCTATCATCAGCTATTGTTCTGTACAGAAGCTCTACAGCTCGGGAAGCAGCTTTCCTCCCATGGGGCAGGCCCAGAGCCGGGAACCCTGGGTCCCCAACTGATCAGTATTTCACAGGGCAGGGAGAATCTCTCCAACGCATAAGTGGCCAGGGTCTTCAGAGAATCTTTCCTTTCCTTCCTCCCTCTCTGGGTGTCACCCAATCTACTTTTCCGTACTTCTTCCCTACGCCCCTTTTCTTATTTACCTTCCAACTCTTCTTCTTTCCATTTTCCTTCACTTAAAACTGGCCATAAAAAGATGTCTTCGTATTTGCCCAATGTTTTAATGTTTTTTTCTTAATTTTAAGGTGATTCGAACATTTTACATTTCTTTCGGAAAAAAATTTAAAAAGAACTGATTTTTCATCATTTATGCGTTGTAACATTTAGATTTTGAGATTTAAAATTTTTGCTCTCGTTGACTTGCTTTAAATGTAAAAGTCTGTTTTTCTTTCTCTTTTTTCCTCTCTATTTTTTAATGGCTCATTTTCATTCTATATGCTTCAAATGAACTCTATACTTCAGTAGTCAAGTCTTCATTCTTTTTCTTTGCAGATTCCTTTCACTTCCATAGATCTACAAGTTCAGGGCTTCCATCCTGAACTCAAATTCCCATTTACTAAAACCTTGTTACTGCACACCTGCAAAGGTCAGGAATTAGGCCAAGCACTAGGGATTGTTGTTCAACAAGACAATAAGCTTACATTCCAGAAGGGAAGACCGACTGTAGATAAGAACTAATACAAGAAATAATCAGAGATGATGTGTGCTACAAAGAAAATGACTAGACAGCTACGAGAAAATTCCGCAGGAGGCCTGTTTTAAGATGAGTGCTCAGAGAAGGCCTCGCTAAGGAAATGGTTTTTAAAGGAGCCAGCTGTGCAAAGAACTGGGAAAGAGAATTTCAGGGAAGGGCATGGCAAGCATAGAATTCTGCCCTGAGGCAGAAAGGAGCCTGGGTTTTCTAGGAACTTAGAAAGAATGTGTATGTGACTGCAGTCCAACAAAAGGCGAGAAAGTGACACAGGACAAGATTGCAGAGAGTGCAGGGACCAGAGCTTGAAAGATGCTTCTGAAAAACTTGGATTTTATTTTTAATGGGAACTAAGAAGTCGTTAAAAGGGTTTAAGCAGAGTAATGGCATGATCTGATTTTTTAATATATTTCTCTTCACATATCACTCTGGGAGAATTTGAACTCCTGACTTCTGATTTCAGGTCCAGAGAACTTTTCATTACATTTCCAAGATCAAATTATTAGTTACTTCCCCGAAACACACCAACATGCTGAATCTACCCCTAAATTGAATACTAGTCAAAAAAAAACAGGACTGCATGCACCTTTATTATCCTAAAGAGTTTTGAAGCCATATAATCAACATGATTGTAAAATGAAAGACCCACCTAATTTCTGAAAATTAGGAGAACAGTTTCCTGCCTGTACGTTTGGTTTTTTTGTCTACATGTCATCCTTAGAAATAACTAATAATAATTTTAAATAATGAGATGTGTATAAAAGTTTCCCAAAATATTTCACTGAAATGATATAGCAGGTATTTTAAAAAATTAAGGAACACGTTATAAGAAGAATGAGAGGAACATGTATTTAAGATCAGTGTATTTACTGAATTTTAGGTGATAAGTAGGAAGGATATAAAATGAAATTTCATCTTTGGGAAACAATCAGTAATATAAATCCTCCTTCCTTGCCTTTTATCTGATCCAATCAATCACACATTTACTCAGAACTGACTATTCACAGGTGCTATAATTCACTCTATCTACCCCTGACATGGATGTCTTCCATCATTTTTTCTGCCATTGTTTCTTTTCCCCCTATAAAAATATATACACAGCTATAATTGAAACACGTTTCACAGAACAGTACTTAACCTTCCTATATGCAGTTTTCCTGGTATTTCTCTTTTCCTAATTTTGAAAAATATATTGGTCATGACCCACTAACTTGATTTCATGACGCAGTCTTTAAGCCCGCTTCAAAATTTACTTCCTCCATTAAACTTACAGGATATATAAACTTCTACCTGGTACTTAAACAAACACAAAATAAATGTTCACATATGCATTAAAAACCCCGATTGTAAGTTGTAACATGGATTTGTTTTTCACCAAACTCCTTTAAGTTACAGAATTTACTGAACTCCTTTTTTTTTTGTTAGGGAATTCTCCAAGTCCGGAGACAAGGAGTTTTCAGGTGATATTGAAATCTTACCCTCCTTTCCCCAAATTATTCCCATATTACCGTATGTTCCCTGCCACTGTTTCTTTATGCTGTTGTTCCACCTGTCTGCTCGCCTGTCTCTTCTGTTTCAAGCCCAACCCTTGCCATAGCCCTTGCTTGACCTAGAGCCCAGCTTTCTCTCAGGAAAGCCACGGAATGGAGTAGGCCCAGTCCCACCCAAAAGTAATGAGTGCTATAAATGAGGTGCTGTCAGGACAAAGAAAGAGTCTGGCCTCCCTAAAACTTCTGCCAGCGGCCAAGAAAATCTTTCCCAGCAAAGGCAGTGGTCTTTTCTGAGACATCTAGTAGGTATAATTGTTAATTACATAAGAGTCATTCGGGCTCATTTAGATTTGTCATCTGCTCATCAGGGCTAAAATAACAGCTGAACAAAAAAGCAGGACTGCTCCTCTCCAACATGGACACAGCTGAAGAACAAATGCGTAAGAAATAAGATTAATGTCCTCTGAGAGTACAAAGAGAGTGAAAGGATTTAACAACTTATTTTTAGATTTTAAGTACCTAGATACTTTGATAAAAAGAAACCTCAAAGAAAGAAGGACTCAATTGGAAAAATATGACAAAGTCTTATTTGCAGTGAGTTATTTAAAGAATGACACTAAGTATCATTGTAACCTCATGATACCAAAATTGAAAGTAACAGATGATAATGCACTTAAAAAAATACCTTCTTAGAATCATTGCTATTAATCACTCTTAGTCTACTAAGTAGTCCAGGATGATCTTGCAAATGTAGAGAAAATGACTGCCTGAGATACTTATTTATAATATTCTGTATATTTAAAAATCTGTTCTGCTTCTTCCTCTTCTACCCCAAAATTTTAGACAGTGTCAAGTTCTTTGTTGTAATGATAAAAAGTGCACAATTACTTGACTTTCATAGGTGATTTTATTCATATTTTGTTCCAACTATAAAAGCTAAGAAGTCTCATACATATAGATCTGGTATGAAATTTACCAGGATTTACGTTGCTTTTGCCAATTTAAATTCTTATACACAATTTGGTTTTCCCTCAGTACAGCTGGACATTTTCTGAGGAAATCAATGCATTTCATTATCCCTGAAAGTCTATAATCCACAGAGAGAAATTTCTGGAGGGTCACCAAAATTTCTGCAGTCTCTTTGGTTGGTTTCAAAGCAAAACTGTCAATAAGACCATTGACATGACAGTAGATGGTCTGGGTTGTGGGGACTGAGGGAGGACGGCAGGCAGAAGGCTGAGTATGTAGGTGTCACGTGTCCCTCCGGCAGAATAACGCACTGGAAGTGGGGGCTTTGTTCTTAATCACAGTGTAACTTACTTGAGAGCGGGAAATCACATTTATAAATCAGGTTTCCCAGGACACTGTCTGAAGATAAGATCCCTTGTAGTGGAAAGGACACCAAACTGGGAACAATTTAGATCTGAGCACAGAATACATCTTGGGTTTGGTTTCTAGAGTATTAGTTTATTCCCTCAGTTTTTGCTAGCCCCCAAATGGCTTATGCAGATGAGATTAAAATTTACAAGAAAAAACTGTGTTTAGAGAGCATTAAAAAAAAGATATTAATGCTGCCCTAATTTTGTAACATTTTCTTGGCATATGAAATATTGAAGGCCAATTTGCAAAGAGAAACATGAAATTTATGTATTCTCCTCTCCTTCTCAAAAGGATTTGAGGCAGAAAATGTAGAATTCATTTTACAGGGAGTGCTCACTAAACATAGAAAATGTAATCTATATTCACAAAGAGGTGTATTTTTACAAACATTTTTCTATGAAACCTCACATTGTTAAAAGGTTCCAGTCATAATACTAGATTTTGATCTGCTTTTTGGCCTTTTCCCCAAAACACAGTGGTACCTTTTCCAAAAGGCCAGGAAGCACATAATGAGACCCCGAATGGAGAATTTCACTACGCATTGCCAAATGTATGGAGAGCAGAAGTGATGTGAAGTGCCACACTCTTTGCCAGCTGTGTTTGGGCTCAGCTTCCCTGGCACCTTCTTGAATAATAGCTTTATTGATTGGTCTTGCTCTTTGAAATGAACAGACTAACATCTGACAGGCTGAACCCAGAGGGAAAATCTGCTTTTCTCTCCCTAAGTTGATAAGTTTAAATAACTCCAAGCCTAGCATAATTCCAATTGTTTGATGCAGATGGGAGTGTTGTTTTGGAATCACTTGAAAATATGTGCCAGCTGACCTGACCTGGCTGTGATTTAAAGTCCACCATACCTGCTGTGTTGTCATTTCTGCTAGTTAGTGGCTTTGCAGGGCTGTGAGAGGTGCCTTGCAGAAAGGGCTGCAGCAGTGGGGCCCTGGTGCTGTCAGTCTATCACCTCCCCAACCCTCCCCGCCCCCCAATAATAAAGACACAAAGCACTAAAATTTCAGAGCAATAGCTCTGAATGGACAAAGGATTATTTACCAAAAATATGTTACACTCAAGCAACAAATCATTTTTACTTACCTTAGAGTAAGGCACTGTGCTAAATGCTACAAAGGATATGAGTTACCGTCAAAAACCACCACTTAGATTGGGAAGAAGATGATCAGATATCAACTACCTACAAGAAGATATTTATTACGCCCATGGATTTTCACAGAAGCTATCTATTTCCAGTTCATCAGTTTAAACCTAGATTTCTATATTTGTTCCAGATCCATAGTTAACCAGGTATTAGACACGTCAATTTAAACTTATGAATTTTTTTCCTCTTAGCATCATACGTAATTCCTCTTTAAAAGAGATCTAGATACTGAACTGTACACAAAAAACTGCATAAGATGGTAGATTTTATGTTACCTATATTTACCGAGAGAGAGAGAGAGAGAGAGAGAGAGAGAGAGAGAGAGAGAGAGAGAGAGAGAGAGAGATACATAGTGGTTCTTCTCCTATTGGGTGACATCTCCTCAAGCTGTTTGCCCACTCATTGGTTTCCTTCACCCAACTCTTCATCCATTGTGTATTTGGGCAGAATCTCTGACACGAAGTTTGACCAGGTTTTTGTTATCGTAACTTGTTTTTGTTGTTATTTTTAAAATTTAAAAAAAAATCCCCAGCTTTATTGAGATGTGAAAATTGTATATATTTAGGTTGTACCACATGATTTTTAAAGATGTACAATGTAGTGATTTAATACATGTATACATTGTGAAATGATTATCATAATAAAATTAATTAACATATCCATTGCCTCACACAGTTACATGAAACTAAAAAGTTTCTTTACAGCAAAGGAAACCATCAATAAAATGAAAAGGCAAACTACAGAACAAGACAAAATATTTGTAAACCACAAATCTGATAAGGGGTTAATATCCAAAATATACAAAATATACAAAGAACTCATACAATTCAAAAGCACAAAAACAAATAACCCAATTTAAAAAATGGAGAAATGATCTGAACAGACATTTTTCCAAAGAAGACATACAATGGCCAACAGGTACGTGAAAAGATGCTCTACCTCACTAATCATTGGGGAAATGCAAATTGCAACCACAATGAGATACCACCTCACACCTGCCAGAATGACTATGCTCAATAAATCAACAAACAAGTGCTGGCGAGGATGTGGAGAAAATGGAACTCTTGTGCACTGCTGGTGGGATTGCAAATTGGTCCAGCCTCTATGGAAAACAGTACGTAAGTTTCTCAAAAAAATTAAAAGTAGAACTACCATATTGTTAATTATTTTAAACAAAAACAGTTTTTCAACTAGTCCATACAAATAAAGTCTTCTTCAGAGCATTCACAAAATGGAAGAAGGATCCCTGAGAGTGTGTGTGTAACAGGGATCTCACTGTTACCCTTTCTCTGTTCTTCTCTTTCATTTCTAGGACAATTTGGAAATTCATTTTGATAGCTGGCTAATGGTACAATCCATTAGTCCTGACTTTCTGGTATCCGTGTTCATCACAGAATCTAAGACATTCTGGTAGCTTGGCAGTGGAGTGAGGGGGGTATTTTCTTTCTTGAATCTCTGAAACTATAGAAACTCAAACTATAAACACTAAAACCAATGGTGGGCCTTTTGTTAAGACAGACTTGGGAATAAACAGCTCACACTTGGTAATTCTTTGCTGGCATATTTTGAACCTTTACCAGGAATGTGCAGGCAAAATATATTGGTCCAACTTTTGGCATTCCACTGGTAATATTATAGTAATAAAAGCTTTATGTACACAATACCTATTTCCAAGCTGTCTCACATGTTTTATAATGGATCTAGATAAAAGCAACTTTTATTTGAACTCCCTCTATACTTACTTTGGGTGGTAAGAGCAACAAACAAAATGCAGTGATAATGGCAACTCAGAAACTCAGAAGACACATAAGGTATGTGTCTTTGGCAACTCTGTCCCAACCACTTCTCTTCTAGGATGACCCTGACCCTGGGGTGCCGGCTGCATAAGGGACTCCTCTCAAGGTATCTATTTACTGTTATGTCTTTTGAAAAATAACCTAAGCTTTATAGCTATCTGCTATGGTTTGAATGTTTGTGTCCCGTCAAAATTCATGCTGAAATCTTAACCCCCAAGGTGATATGAGGAAGTGGGGCCTTCAGTAGGTGGTTAGCTCATGAGTGTGAAGACCTCGTGATTACGATTAGTGCCCCAAAAGAGATCCCAGAGAGCTCCCCCACCCCGTCTGACACCTGAGGTTACAGGAAGAAGACAGCTGACAAAGAGGGAGTGGCCCTTACCAGACATGTACTATGATCTTGGAATCCCCAGCCTCCAGAGCTTCGAGAATTAAATAGCCACCCACTCTATCATACTTTGTTTTAACAGCCTGAACAGCCTAAGACATTCTCTTGTCTGGATTTCTGAATGCCCTGATACAAAAAGGAGACATTGGTGCATTGGGTGAAATCCCCACAAAATTGAATGTGCTTTTCTATTCTTTCCCTTTTTTTTTTCTTAATGAGGAGAGGGGAGTTTATCTTAACTCATGTTTCTTGATACTTGCGCTACAGATAGACATGTTTAATGCACCACTAAAATATAAGTTCCATGAGGCAGGGACTTTGTTTAGTTCCCTGTTGGTTTTCCTGCCTTGATTAGTCAGGAAATGCCTGCTGCTGAATGAATGACTGACAATGGTTCTGAATTCAAAATGGTAAAGTGAGCAACCTGAGCGTGTCTTTCGGAGCTGGGCTCTTTTGGGTCACTGAAGTGAGGTTCTCAGAGCACTGTGGATCAGGTCTTCCACCAGAGGGAGCAGAGACACCACTAGAGTACTGAGGACACGTGGTGCAAAACCACGGGAGGTGCCTAAGGAGGAAAATCAGAAAGTCCCCAACCGAAGCAAAAAAAAAAGAATGAAAATCAAAACCAAAGTGAAGAAGTCTCGAGGTCCACAGGAACAAATGCAATGACTACATAGAACTAAAACAGACCTTCTTTTTCCTGCTTCTTACATGTGTGGGGCTTGTTAGTTAGGAAGCCGCCCTAGGAGCTACATCTACAGCTGCCTGTCTCCTGGTTACTAATGTGGAGTTCGCCTTGGCACAATGCACCTCATCTTAAAAGAAGAAAGGAGAATAACCACAGCCAAACCACTCTGAAATTCCCCCACTGCAATGCTCTGAAACAGTTCTATTTGTGTCTCTGACTCCGGGGGAAAGATCAGTGATACGGGTTGTTTTGGGCCTGGCACAAGTGGCTATGATGACTTCATTCCAAACTCTGGGCTGTGATTCCACCTAAGAACAAATAATTCTCCACAAAACCACCATCAAATCACATAAATGGTCACCGAAACTTAATACGTAAGGTCTCCACTTTCTTCTCCAGGCAAACTTAAACCTAAAAAGGGCAACAGTTGGAAGCATTGGACATCGGAACACACAGCTGGTTAAAGGCCGACTGTTCATCCTTTTTAAGTCTCTCAGCGTGTGCAGGGGAACTCCAAGGGACACCTGGGGGTGACCACTTTACCTCATGGATCATCATCCATAGATTACGGAGATTATAGGTCAATTTTAAAGCCCTAAACCACCTCAAAGGAAAGATAATCCAAGAGAAGATCTCGGATGCATCATGACTTTTTTAAAAAAAGAAAAAGACTTGCAACAAATTAAAGCAGAAAGACTTGTTTCATTTAGCTAATGAAGCTTTGGAGAGTAAATTATCCTTACATGGTTGCTGAAACAAGCAACAACAAAAGTCACTCTCCATTTCCTAAATGGTTCCACCCTATCAAACTCTAGATGGAACCTGCCAGTCCACAGATATCCAATTTAGGATGTTCCTGGGAGCCTACTGATGGAATATGACTTTTAAGCAGTCACAAAACAGAATATTCCAAGGACTGAACATGATACTATTTTAAGTTCATTTTAAGGTAATGATCAGAGCAAATAGAAAATTATCTATAATTCAAGAAAGAAACAAAGTCAACAAATTCAAATGAACAATGACAAGTTTCTATAGGGCAAGATACTGATGTATTTCCTTACATTGTCCGGTGCATATTGCCTGGTCTATTGCAACTGGCCAACAGGGACTTAATGATTATCTAATTTTAAAAGGAGGGGGACGAGGGAGGAGAGAGAGGAAAAGGAGGTGGGGATGGAGGAGAAGACGAAGACGAAGAGGGAGACAGAGACGAAGGAAAAGGAGAAGGAGAAGAAGAACAAGAACAAGAAGAACAAGAACAAGAACAAGAAGAACAAGAAGAACAAGAAGAAACCAGAAGCCCAGACCCTTTTTACAAAGCTGTCACTAGATCAGAGGTTAGCAATTTTAGATATGGAAAGAAATGTAACCCAATAGCTAATCAAACCCACAGAGAGTCTAAAATGCTTTCCAAAAGTTGGGGCATCTTGCTTATGAAGAAGGTGGCTTCTTGTTCTAATCCTGCTCCTCTAGACAGAAATGCTTTCATGAAGCTAACATGTCCCTTAAAAAATCCACAAGGGAGAGGCAGAGAGCGTGTTAACTTTTGGTGGGGTGTGGGGGACGGAGAGGGCTGGCCACGCTCTCCTAATGTCTGTGGAGCACAAAGAAGCTCTCCTAATGTCTGTGGAGAGATCTTTCTCTGCATGATGGTAAACAATAAGCCTTGTCAAATTTTGCTTATTTTTCATTATAGTAAACGTTAAGTGTCACAATACTTCAAATGTGCAGTGAGAATAGAAAAGAAGAAGGCACAGTGACTTCATGACAATGGTAAATCAAGGGTTCTGTCTGGCAGGAAAAATGTCATTAGCCTGTGAAGTGATCTAGCTGATGTCATTTTTGAAACAGAGGTAATATGTCCATTTGAGTTTATGAGGAAAACAATCGATTTTATTTTCAGCCATCTACTTTTTGAGGTCAGAAGGAAAATATTTATTGTACCTCTTAAAAGAAATAACATTTGTTATACTCCCAAACAAGTAAGTTCAAATAGAGTAAATATTTCCAATGGCAAACATGAAAAACAGAAGTTCGTTCTAACAACTTCAGGTTATAAAAGACTTACATCAACCCCAGTACTAAATGGAGTATTAAGGTAAAAATAGCTTATCATTTCTGCTCACTCATGCAGGGTGGCCCTGCCTTTGCTCTACCTCTAATTCAAGGTCAAGGAAAATGTACTGAAAAGTAGAGTCTTCAGCTACCTAATAACTTGCAATCTAACAATATACAGAATGTCCCCAAAGAGGTTATCTAGGCAATTTACTAGTTTCACTATTTTTCAGTCAAAGCAACTGTGTTCTCAGAGAAATAATTTCTTTTTCGCGTAGTATACATTCACAGTAAAGCTTTCAAACAAGATATGCTATAAGAAAACTTAGACAAAAGCTAAGCTAAATAATTAATAAGTTTATTAAAATAATCATGCTCATTTTTAATAATAGAGACAAAATATTGATTATATAGAATGCTTTTCATAGATTTTTGAAATGATATGAAAAAATAGGCTATAAAACATACAGAGTATAATCTATTTTTAAAACATATTTTTATAATGAGTATGAATAGGAAAATGAGTGGATATACGATAAGGTGTTAATATTGGCTTATATTTTCAGTCATGTTTACTGAGGAATAATTCACGTACAATAAAATTCACTATTTTTGCACACAGTTCTATGCGGTTTGACAAATGCATACAGTCATATAACCACCACCCCAATCAAGATATAGAACAAGTCCATCACTCCAGGTAGTCCTTTTGAGTATTTCTGTAGACTGCCCCTCTCCCCATCCCAGTCGCTGGCCATAAGTGGCCCCTTTGCTTTCCTTTATCATATTGCCTATTCCAGAACGTCATACAAATGGAATCATACCGTAAGTAGCCTTTAGGTTAACATTGGGTTTTTTCCCTAGCATATGGGATTATAGGTGATGATTTCCTTATTCTTTTTATCTTGCTTTTCCATATTTTCTAGTTTTTCATTAAAGCACAATTACCTTTTCCATTTAGAAAAATGAAAATAAAAACTAATTAATTGTGAGAGGCCTTATGGTAAGCAGGTAAAGCCACGAGAGCACACGTGAGAACAGATGTTGTATAAGGTATTAAAATCGCGAAATTACTTCACCAAAGAGTTAACGTTGAGAGGCAACAGAGAATCAGCCAGGGCTAGGCAAAAATCCCAGCTGGGTTACCTACGAGTTGTGCGGCTTTCGGTAGGTTATTTATCATCTTTTAGCTTCAGTGTTGTCATTTTTAAAAGAGGGATTCAAATAGTGCTTCTCTCATGAAGTTGCTGTAAGGATTAGATGAGACTGCATATAGGCGACTGGCGCTGGCTCAACTTCAGCTCTAAAATTATGTTTCTCATGTATTTGGCTAAGCTTATCATTATTACTATCATTATGAAGACCTTGGGAAGTGTGCTGACAGGAAAGGACATTTGAGGCCCAGGAGAAGAGACACAAGGAGAGGAAATGGCACGTAGGGGCAGAAAAAAGGGGGTCGGGTCACAGGCTCATGTTTTAAATCCCCAAACTGAATTCTAGGCATTTCATTTTAGGAAACTTAAAATGTCTAGTTCTTCAAAACAAAGTTCTCATCATTTTATTATTATTTCTGAACAAATTCAAGCACTTGTGGTCTTCTATTCTTCTACAAGTGATGGCTTATTATTCAACACACCTTGGAAAATGTAGTAGTAATAGGTAAGACCAGCCATCCCTACAACTTTAATCCATGTTTTCTTACTATTTAGAATCCAGTGATCCATTATCAAAAACGTTCATTTGTATTTGTCTAATTCTCCCTCCCACCCCATACGAACAGCCCAAACTCTCTAACCTTCCTTCATCCCACTATATGACATACATTTAGGGGAGAAAAGAGTACCCAACTATAAAGCTAGTGGTCTAAAAAAGAATGTGACATTTAAGATCAGTATACAACAAGACCAAGCAATTGCAGATGTTCATCTGTCTCGGCAAGGTTTTCGATTGTCAGAGACTCTGGGGTGAGAATGACTTCGTAAAAAACAATACGATCCACCTTTATCTTCCAAGACTCCTTGAGAGTAGGGCCCATGGAAAATTAATATTTGCAAGACATGCCAGGAAGTGAGTAAGTCTGTCTCCATTGGGAAGCTCCCAACTGTTTTGATTGAAATAGAACATCTCATTTAATTGTCATCCTCAGGATGCATTCATAATTCATGAACCTACCCAGCATTTCATAATAAATGGCAATTGAATTAAAAACACGTCTGCTGTCTTTGGCCAAACATATACATATAATATATACATATATTAAAAGGAGGACTATTGGCTTCATGCATTTTGGCCAAAAAACAATCATAACCACATTACAGTTAAGTTCATTTGCATACATTCATATGTGCATGTCTCTCTATGTGAATGTGCATGTGTATATAAAATGGTCACAGAACATACATTATTTAGAAATTTTCACAGGTCAAGGAATGATCTCCCAAGCTCCAGACCCACTTGCTCAGATGCCTTCTTAACAACAGGAGCTGACTCCTTCCACTAGGATCTGACCATCTTACCATCTCCACGGCCTGCCTGTCATTCAAGATGCAGCTCAGGAAGCACTTCTCTGTGAAGACCTTCCCAGTTTCCCTACACCAGAAACAACCTTCTCCTTTTGACCTTGGAATGATTATTTACATACGTGTCTTCTCGCAACGCCAAAACAAAAGGCTACTTGAGAGTAGGGCCCATGGAAAATTAACATTTGTACCATTCCCCAGTGCCTAGCATGGTGTTTTATACAAAATAGGGGCTCAACATAAATTTTCAGAATGAAACAAATAAATATTTTACTCCATTTTAATATAATCATCAATTTTTGCTCTCATAGGGCAACAACAGCCGAACAGTCCAGAAAGTATGACTTGGGAATATGGCTTTGTTAATATACTAATTTCCAATTCCTTTCAATACTGGCTCCTCCTGAAACCCTGCTAATACTTCAATGGACACACTGGATAGTTCATGGATCTCTGGGCCCAACTCCAGTAAAAGAAAAAGAATTTGAGTGCTGAGGGTTTAAGAAGAAACTTGTTTCTAATAGTATAGAGTGCTTGGATTGAAAATTATGAGGGCATTAAGAAATGATTTGTCTTCCATATGCTTTCAGGTTAACAAAGAACTTTTTGTCCAGATACCACTCCACCAATCACAGGTAGCTTCTAAGTTTTAATCAATTAAATGAACTGCATGAGAGATGAGTCAAGAAAGAGAGTAGGCATGTCTCTCCTTTCCCCAAATCGAGTACCATGCTCGAGGGATAATTTCCTCCCAAACTCTGATAAAGCAATTGCCCAAACAGTCAAAGAGCTTTGAACAATGAATAATTCATCCCATTTGGCAACTCTCTTCTTTTCCAAAGTGTGAAAAATTTTAAAGTTAGGGTAACAAACAAGTGGCATGCTTCAGTGCCCTGCTCTAAGAAACATTCACTGACTACCTGAAGTGTGGCTTTCCCTGCCTTAGCTCACCCAGGCCTCACAACAAGGTAAATTCGCATTTAACCCATTCTACAGATGATAATATTGAGGCCAATATTATTAAAAATTATGCATACACTAGAGCTCATTGAGCAAAAATTCATTCCTCAATTCACAGCAAAGTTCCTATAAGTTAATTTTTAAAGTCCAATATTAAAATTTGGGGGCTTCTGGGACAATGTTGGTCAATTCATTTTCAATTGACTCAGATGAACACAACCTATTTTCTAAACGCTAAAGAGTTTGGGGGAAATTTGTCTTCAAACAATCATAGAATTTCCAGAAAATTATGAATTTCACCTAGCAGTTAATTATCTCTGAGAAAAGGACAACATAGGTTTAAATGACATAAAAGTTGCAGCTCTTTTGTGAACTTCAATTGGGTTATGTTTCTAGAATTGCTCCAGAGGACTCCACTCCATAAACAATATGCCATTTGGTCAACATGATGGGTATAATATTTCTAAAAGAGATATTTTCCTTCTTAAAGTTAAACCTGAAAAGCATTTATTGAGCGCTTACTCAAAAAGCCTAGAGTTTTGCCCATCTTATTTCATTTAATTCTCGCCACCTGATCAAATTTGTATTTTAATCCCCTTGAGGAGACCACTGAAGACCATGCAGAGAGGTTAAGTTTCTTGGGTATGAGCACACAGCTAGTAAGAGGTGAAGCCAGAATTGGAACCCAGATGTTCTTAACTTTAAAACCCAGGCTTTTTTTCAACACACTATAAACCACACTTCCCCTACCCCAAGCATTTCTGCTTCCTATACATCTGTGCTCAAAAGGTCAAGTCCATCCAGCTTCTCTTCAGGATACAATCATTTTCTTAATGCTGATCTTCATCATTAAATAATTCACCAAACTGAACTGAAAGTGGCAAATATTTTAACTAAGAAATCATTGTGTGAAACAGACACAGAATTCTGATTCTAATGCCATTAGAGAATCGGGGGGAGAAGCCACAAGCAACTGTTGATTGTACTGTCTTAGTCCACACCACACAACTGCCTTTTCTCTGACTGCCATTTTTACATTTCTCTTTGGACTGTTTTTAGAAACAGATGGGGTAGTAACTAGAGTATTATCGGGTCCAATTTATGCAGCTGGAGCATCCCAGAATTGCAGAAATAGCAGTCTTCTGAATAATTTCTCTTGCCACAAACAACTGCTGCTTCTGCTATAATAATCCCCTTAGTGGGCCTAGAGGGCATTCTTCCCATTCCAAGAGCCACGGTTCGGGTTATTTTAAACCACAGAGTCCTTTCGTATTTCAACTAAGAAATGCTTCAAACATGTGGACCACCTGATCTTTGTTTCGTCTTTCCGAAGGCAGATATACCAGATGACAATATTTGGGTTAAAGGACATTTTACCTTCAGCTGTCATGAAAAAAGAAAACCAAGATGAGAGGCAACTCAACCTTTTTTTGTCTTATTCATCAAGTACAGCAGCCTTCACGTGTAGGACATCACACTGAACTGCCTGCCTTCTTTATGGCACCAGCTCTCAGGCTCCCAAAAGACCAAATTTGTACAAACCACAAAACTTGTTGACCATATTTTGACCATGATGCCATGTAGTCAGAAGTTTTCAGAGTTAAGATGTTTATTACTATGGGGGGGAAATCTACATCGCTGACTAAATTTTTTTTTTTTCACTTGAGTGCTTTGCAACCAAAGTACTCATCTGATAAAATGGGACCTGGTAATATTTAGAAATAACCGAAATCACAATATACAGAATAATAAACTCCATTTGTCATCCATGGGACAAGACTTCGTTTTATCAGATAATCTTTCTTCCTCAGTGGCAAAAACGGAGCCAATCAGCTGAATATAAACAAACAAACAAACAAACAAACAAGCAAACATTAACAGTATCAGATTTTTATTAAAGTTATACAAACTATGGCTGAAGAAACCAGTTAGTTTCCAGTGATGACAAAGGTATATTAATACATAAATTTTCTATTTTTCAAATGCATCATTTTTAAACAGCTTTATTAAGATAATAATTCACATAACAAATAATTCACCCTTTTAAAGTTCAGTGGTTTTTAGTATACTCATAGAAGTTTGCAACTATCCTCAGTAACTAATTTTAGAACATTTTCTTCACCCCCAAAACATACCCATTAGCAATCACTCCCTATTCTCTCTTCCTAGCTCTTAACAATCAGTAACCGACTTCCTGCCTGTATAGATTTGCCTATTATGGACATTTCATATAAAAGGAACCATGCAATATGTGGTCTTATATTTGGCTTCTTTCACTAAGTATAGTGTTTTCAAGGTTTATTTATGTTGTAGCATGTAGGTTATTCCTTTTAATGGCCAAATAATATTTCACTGTATGAATGCAGATCTCTTTATTTATCCATTCATTAGTTGATGGACATTTGGTTTGTTTCCACTTTTGGGCTATTGTGAGTAATGCTGTTATAAACATTGTGCACAGGTTTTTGCATGAATATATGTTAAGCATGTTATTTTTAATGAAAATCACAATCTTTGGTGAAGAAAGAAATGTAAGTTATTTTATGTCAGTGAACGGAAAGGTTTTAACAATAAGAACTGTGAGGGAGCAGGATAAGTAGGTATCATCTGAGTAAGCCAGACATGGGAATGCAATGCAGGCCCTGGATCCCTCCCCTGCCAGCACAGCAGCAAATAGCAGAGATGTCTCTCTGGGCGTTTCCCACACTGCTATTGAGATCACAGGCCCTCCAACCTCAACTGCACATAGCAGAGGGTGAGCAAAGCTTGCCCACCCCACCCATAATCCTCAAAACCCATCATCATTTCCAGGATTGTGAAGTGGAGAGGGATGCTTGAGCCAAACACAGATGACATCCTTCTGCAGCAGATGCTGATGAGGACTAAAATGACCTCAAAACGTATTCTCACTAATGACTGCAACAGGTCAACAGGCAAATCAGATTTGTATTAACTGTTCCCTTCCACTGTGACGCACCATCTCATCAAAATGAAAAGAGCTCATTCAAGTAAACACATAAAGTAATAAAATAATTCAACCTGTTTTATTAAAATATTCCTAGAAAAGGACCTAAAATGTACTTTGTTTTTATGTTGACTGAAAACCAAAGGCATTTTCCAAGTGTCTGAAGCACTAGCCTAAGAGGTTACATTAACTTCTTCACCCTCAAGTAAAATATTATAGGACTCAAGTGCATAAGACTTAATTTATTCCAAAAACTAGAAGTTCAAAAGATCAGTAATTAGGAGGCTATATAGGACAAAGAAATGTTTTGCATCCTCCAAATTACCAGAGGTGGTTTGCTAACTAGAGCCTGCAGACAATGAGCGATTACCCCAGTTCAGCTTTGTCCTCATTAGAAAGGATTTCAACCAAGCTGAGAGGCAGCCATAGCCCAATAATACCGCAGTCAACCCCTGTGTTTGCACAATTGGATCTACATTTATTTAAAGGAATACAAAATCACAAATAGGCCAGTCTCAAATGCAATATGCTCATTCACACATATATCGTTGCGGCCATTTAGATGCAAAATTATAGCATCTAAATTTCTTGTAATTAAAAAAAAAAAAAAAAATCCAGCCACAGAAGCAACATTAGGCTCTATGTGTCTAAACTGTTAACCCTTTAAGAGGGGCAGTATAAATCACCATTGCTCTTTTCCCCACTCCTGCAAACAGAAGAGGTTCACCCGGCCCTCCTCCCATCCTTCACTGGAAAACAAAACAAAACAAAACAAAAACCTAGTGGGGCCTCCACACAGTCACAGAACCCACCACCAAAAGACAGTTGGTGACATAACTGGGTTTGAGTTTCGAAAGCTGAAAAGGAAAAAAGATCAGAAGGGGAAATGGATACACGTAGGACAACAAAAGAGGGGTCTAACTCAGGGGTAGCCAAACTCCAGTTCCCCAGCCACATCTGCCCATCGCTTTTTTTTGTAAGGCGTTCGAGCTACAAGAAAAATTCAATTATTATTTTTAAAAAAACATTAAATTATTAGAAGAAAGTCAAAAAAAATTTCAGGACATGAAAATTACACAAAAATCTAATTTCAGTGTCCATAAATAAAGTATTATTAAAACACATCCCTACTTCTTCATTTACATATTACATAAGGTTATTTTCAGGCTACAAAGGCAGAGTTGAGTAGTCGTGGCAGAGACCAGATGGCCTGAAAAGACAACACGAATTATTATCAGGCTCTTTATAGAAAAAATGTGCAGAGCCCTTGTCTATTTTAGCCAAAGTGTACATTTCATCCTAAATCTCTAGAGTGGATCTCAAGAAAGAGAGGAGGTTCTAAACTACCCATTGTCACTGGGGAGACGGCACATTTGTAGAGAGAGGAAATTTAGATGGGATTTCTGTTCCACAAAAGCACAAAAAATATCAGGCATACCAAATTTACTGGGTTGAGAATTTTTGTAGACAAACAACTTGTCTCTTTTCATAAACTTGTTTCAAGCAACACAGCTTATCAGTGAACACAAGAACACATTAGTTGCCCACAAATTAGCATTTAATACAATTATCTACAAAAGGGACAAGGAATCCATTTACATTTCAAATCTTCTTCACTGTATTTAGCCTGAAAGTTTTTTCAAGTAAAACACACATCCAGGAACACTAGATAACTACTCCTTATCAATTTGGACACCATTTTAATCCACCCTTTAATAATGCTGCTGTTGTGTGAAGGCGAAGGACAGAAGCAACTAGGGAAACGGAATAACTAATGAATAGAAACTGGAAGTGTGGCAAGCTCACTGACAATAGCCAAAGTGTTATAATGTCCAACTTTCATTAATTGGATGTGTTAATCAACCAGTCCCTATGTACTCACGTTTCCTTAACTTTATCCTGAGCTTATCAAAGAATGCAAGGCACTGTGTGTTTTGCCTAATTCAAAAGTAACATGCAAAAAAAGTCTGTAACCAAATTTCATAATCTAAACATCACTCAGTTTATTTAGTGTCTGATAACCAAGCAGATATGTTTCTGTTCTTATGAGGGAATAAAGGAAATAACCAAAATTTTAGATACTTTCAAATTTTGGAAAGGGAATTAAAAGACGTTTAATAGTTGATGCTGTCTTAAAGCTTTTGCTCCAAAAATCTTAGCTGTACTCATTACTTTCCCCACAAAACTGCTAGTCTGTGGTCTGTTTTTAGTGGCTTATTTATGTGCCATGGTAGAATGATGTTCTAATTTTTCATCAAAATTTGTTCATGTCAAAATTCTTCAGTTCTTTTTTAATATTCTAAATAATTCAACGTAAATAAGTAAATACCAAGCTGCAGAGAGGCACAGATGGCTGGGGAATCTATGGGAAGCCCAGATGGCAAATCAACATGCCCACGAGCCAGTCATCCCATTGGCGGCTTCCAATCAAACAGTAGCTGGGATTAATATCACCTCCACAGTCTCCACGCCAGCTGAGGGTCTCACAAAACTGACGTTTGGGCCAGAAAGATGCTAACTAAAGACAGCCAGGTTTCACCTCACTTTCTGTAGCAAATTTGATTTCAAGTTTCATATTGATTGAAATGGCCCATTTCCTTTGTAGTCATTGCAGGTGAACCATGCTTCTAACACCACATACGTGTTGTGTGTGGGAACACGTATGCCCTGATGTGCCTTCTTGTGGATTATAACCTCCAATTTTTCTTTAAGATGATCCCTATCACATTTACAATCTATATACACGTATTAGGAAAAAAATCCTCTTGAAAATTTAAATGCAAAGGAATAATGTTCCTAAGGGACTTCTTCACATCACTAAGAAATGCAATTATTATTCCCAACATCATACAAGAGCACAGTTTATTACAATCTTCTGAACAAATAATTAGTTCGCAGAATTAGCAAATAACCACATTTCCCTTAATTTTTAGCAGGTACTAATCTATACTTAGGGGAAAATAAAAACAAAGATATCAGTGTTCTTAATCAATTTGTAGAAAAGACTAACAGAACACCATGTAAACAGGCTAATGTGTGTAAACAAAGGAGAAATCTCCAGTGTCTGAAAATCAGTTTCTTCATGTTATAAAATAATACAAATTATTTTGGAAGCATATCTTGGAAAACAACAAATCCACATTTATTATGTTATGTAATCCTCTGGGCCTCAGCCTCCTAATGGGGAAAATTATCATAAAGAGTAGTTTACTGGAACTAAATGAGTTAATACACTAAAGCACTTGGCACATTGTAAGCACTCAATGGGGTTAACTATTATTACTTCATTATTCAAATTATTCCTAAAGTTTCAATCACATTCTCTACCTAAGAATCTTACTATTTTTGATAAACAGATAGAAAATAAATGGTTTATTCAATGGGCATAGATGTAGACAAACAAAGTAGGGAAATTAGGTAATCAGAAAGAAAGGGCTGAAGAGGAAACAGGAGAAAGTATGACACTAGGATTTATAATTAAGGAGCAATATACCATGCAACCATAATTTGGAGATCATAGAGGAGCAAAGTTAAATGTGGAAAAAGGTATATGAAAGTAATGAAGGAAAATAATGATGCCATTAAAAATAAGGTCACACCTTTAGCAGTACTAACAACTAACAGGGGAGTTCAAGCCATTAGGGAAGAATCTGCTGGCTCTTTCATATTTCATGTAAAGCTTTTAACGATTATTAAGACTTCCTGGCATTGCCATGACAATAGAGATCATGGGAACACTAGGATAGTCACCAAAGCATACTCTGGAAGTAGCTAAGTGCACCAAGGCTGGGCGAGGGCACTTTCAGTGAGCTATTTCCAGACCAAAGGCAAACCTGGTAAAGCTTTCCTTCATCTCCCCTAAGAAAGTGTAGGCTCACTCCACCAGGAATAACCTAAGTTGGATTCTACTAATTTGAATACAATCAGGTTCCTTCTTGGGACAAGGAGAACAAGACAGAAAAGGAGGAAGTGATCTTTTTTGACACATTCCTTTATGTCACCTGAAAGCAGTGTAAAACACCAGAACAGGTAGTCCAGGAATATTCTAGGGAAGCCACATTAGAGTTACCATAGCAACCCCTCAGGATGAGTTTGGAGATTGACATGAAAGGAGGGCACTGCTAGGTGCTTCTATTAGGTACAGGAGGCAAAATTTAGGGTGGTCAGCTCTGCCTGATGAGAGGTGTGATTTTTTTCCATGAACAGGACTTCAAGTTGTTTGTTCTCTAAAAATATGGTGGTCTCCTCTTATCCGCGGTTTCGTTTCCAAGATTTTATTAATAGTTACCTGTGGTCAACCATGGTCTGATAATATTAAATGGAAAATTCCAGGAATAAACAATTTATAAGTTTTAAATTGCGCGAAATCTCACACCCTCCTGCTCTGTCCCGCCAGGATGTGACTCATGCCTTTGTCTAGCGTTTCCACGCTGTAGACACTCTCCGCCTATTAGTCACTTAGTAGCTGTCTAGGTTGTCAGATCAACTGTCATGATATCACGGTGCTTGTGTTCAAGTAACTCTTATTTTACTTAATAATAGCCCCAAAGTGCAAGAGTAGTGAGGCTGACATTTCAGATGTGCCAAAGAGAAGCTGTTTCCTATTTTATTACTAGTTATTGCTGTTAATCTCTTACTGTGCCTAATTTATAAATTAAACTTTATCACAGATATGTCTGTATTTATAGGAAAAATACATAGCATTTTTAGAGCTCAGTACTATCCATGGTTTCAGGCATCCACTGACGGTCTTGGAATGTATCCCCTTGCAGTTAGTGGGGGACTACTATCAAAATCACTTGAAGTAAGGTGCTACAACCAGCCAGGGAACCTAGTGCTTTCACTCTTTGCTGGTGTGGGTTTGGGTGGCTTTTTGCTCAGTGCTGCTACTCATGTTTTTCAACTCCTTTTGGCCTTTCTGGTTTGTTTGTTCATTCACATTGCTCTGTTCATCAGTTGAACAATTATTTATTCTAGTTACTGGTCCAGGAAAGCACATGGTAAACGTGACAGGACAATAGTTATCTGCAACCATGCGGTGATGAGCTCAAGAGAAACAAATTAAATCGAGGTGCCCCATCCACTTCACAGCAGACAATGAATTTATTACCTTACTAAACACCCTCCCATATTCTCATAGTACCCTCTTTCAGATTTCTCCAAGGTCTTATTTATTCTCTCTGGTGGTCATTCCGTGAGGCAGCATAATGTAGTAGTTGAGATCGTGGACTCCACAACCACGCTATTTAGGTTTGCTTCTAAGCTCCACTAAACAAATGTGATTTGGGGAAAATTAATGTCTCTGGGTTCAGTTTTCTTGTCTGCAAAATTGGAGGGAAATAATAGTGCCTACCTTCTAGAGTTGTTTTGAAGATTAAATAAATTATATAATATAAGCAGTATCTGTAATGTGCTTGGAACTATGCGCCACAGGCATTTGCCATTGTCATGGGGGATGTGTTGGGGAAGGGAAGCAACTTCCACAATGGTTTTGCTAAGCAATGGTCCTGCTCAATGGTTTGAATTATCTCCAAGAACCTGATGACCATCCAACCTTTACCTCCTATGTCCTCATTCTCCCACGCTCCTGATTCCTAAGGCCAACTGCTTGCCCAAGATATATTTTTAAAATTCCTATGAACCCTTCAATCGCAACAAACTAAGTCAAATCAGAAAACACTATGTTACTTCTCATCTTAGGCCCTAAATCTACTCTAATTCTTTAATGACTGTCATTATTCTGCTCTCAGATCCTCAAGGACGCCTCATCTGACCACCCTATTTACAGAGGCAGCCCTTCCCCACCCCTCACTGCTGCAAATCTTTCCCTATCTTCGAATCCCTATTGCACTTTCTTCATAGCCCTTATCACTGAACCTGAGATGATCTTTCTCATTCATTTGTTTACTTGTTGATTATATGCCTCCTCCACCAGAATAAAGCTCCATGACCCAGCATCTTGACTTGCTCATGGCTGCACCACCAGAACCTAGAGCAGTGTCTGGCACTTAGTACATGTCCAGTACTTACTAAATAAAATGTATTAAATAAATTCTATGCCATGAATTTCATAACATTGCCTAAATTTCAGAAAATTTTGCTCTCATATTTGCTTAAGAAACGTTTTAATCAACTATGTTTAAAATCAAAAGCTTTGGCACTTGGTAGGATAAGCTTCAGCTATCTGAAATACTTTGATATGTGGAAAGCCCCCTTGCCTCTGAAACAATAGATAAATGAGATCTCTCTCTAGATTTTATTCTTGTAAGCTTAACACTTATACACTTAACACAGAAGCTTACACAAGTTCGACTTAACTGCATCTTGATGATGATAGTGACACCACTGTGATTTTATATATCTGTGTCAAAATAAATGTCTACAAATGACAAGTTGTATAGATGTAGATGTGAACAGAATCAACTCCATCTCTATGTCCCAGACTTCAGTTTTCATGCTGTGACCTTTGACAAGCTTCACTGTCCTTAGCAAGCATATCAAAGCTTTCTAGTTGATGATTATCTGTGTTTCTTAAAATGTAGCCATAAATGTTTTTGTTAGCAACAGTTGGAATGGCATGACAACCGAGATTAATAGCAAACTGGTAATAGTATTGATTATAAGCAATCATCTATCCTAAGACCACCAGTAGGTATGGCCCCCAGCGTTACTGAATTCTTTGCCCTTTCGTCTTGTCAATCATTAGTACCCAAATTATACTATAAAAAAAGTACTGTAACGGGGGTATGGTAGTGGAGAATAATTTGTGCCAAACTGCTGGGCCGTCTGACTTTTCCAGCCCAATCTTTCCATAAGTAAATTACCCTATAATAAATTCTGTTATATTCTCTGGAGTTGCCTGCTTCGTCTTTCTGAAGATACCTTCTTGTTACGATGGCCATTACACTTTTGTTCCACTGTCGGACACAAGTAAATTTATTTTGACATAAATGCTCTTGTCCTTTAAGAAACCCCTTAATTGTTTTCACGAATAAGTATCTAAATTATGTTCTTTAAAAAGCTACTAGACTTATGGACAAAGAAGAAAACAAGTCATCCCTTAGCTGGTTTCAACAAATGACAAGTAGATATGCTAATAGCTCCCAATGAAACTGGCAGCCATCCGACAGGTAACCAGACCATGGAGCTAACAGGAGATCATACTTGCTGACTCTTAATTTGACACTCTTTATATTAGCTGGGCAACTCTATTCATTTTGGATGAACTCAACAAACATTTACTGAATTTCTATCTTGTGTTCCCTCTCTCAGTTAAGTCCTGGACAGAATACAGTAAGTACAACACAGAACCTGCCCTCACATGAGTTAATACGTATGCAGGTGCTTGGCATATAGTAGATGCTCAATAAAAGTATGCTGAATCCATTAAAGCAGAAGACAACATTAAATAAGAGCATTAGAGAGACTTAGAATGTGCTCCGAGGCTTGGGGGGGTTAGAAAGAACCTGGGATTTGGACTCACAGTGAGCCACACTGCGTTCCAATGCTGAGGCTTCCTAGCTGTGAGATCTTCGGCGAACTTCTTAACTTGTCAGGCTCATTTTGATCCCATGTGAAATGGTGACAAAAAGTCCTGCACCTTGCAGGACCTGCCATTGAAGCATTAGATATACTATCTGTAAAGCACCGGGCGTGGCACCAGGCAGGGGCTCAATAAATGGCAATCAAGATGCAATAGGAGAGACAGATAAAGGCCTTCAGGTTAGAGGGGGTATTGTAAGCAGAGCCTACAGGAGAAATGTGCAGGGGGTATGTATCTGGAGGATGGTCAATCACTCTGTTGGTCACATTATAATGGCTGGAGACACAAGACAGCAGAATAAAATGTAAGACACAGGAGTGGGCTTAGGGCTTTGAACCCAAGGCCCAGGAGTTTGTAAAGCTGTAAGGTCGGTTACATAGGAATCCACGAGTCTGGGGCTGGGAGTTATACAAGCAGGTAGGGAATCAAACAAATGTTTAAAAATTCAGAAAAAGCATAGAGCTGGAAGGCACCTGAGGGTTGACGTAGTTCAACGGCCACATTTTTTAAAGATGAAGAAACTGATACTCAGAGTGTGCAGGAAATATGCTCAGGATTTCAGTAAAGCTGGTACCAGTGATCAGATAGGAATTCAAGTCTCCTGATTGTTAGCCAGCACTTTCACCCAAACCACAAAAATATGGGGTGTGTGTGTTCCAAAATAAGGCACGATATATGATATACGTGTGTGTGTGTTTACACATATACACACAAGCATCTCATGCTTAAGTAAAAATACCCACCAGTATGTATACTGTGATGACAGACAGCCCCTGAACGCTTTCTCCAGCCATTCCCTCCCTCTCCAGAACCGGCACAATATCTCCCTCTATCTGGTTCCTTACTCAACTCTCAGATCTACTCAACCCCACGCCCCCATTCCCATTGCCCCACCAATCCCATATCTTATAAACATTCCTCAAAGTTAAATAACACTATAAGGAAGCAACGAGACAAATCCGGAAAGTGGGACTTCCTACAGGACTGTGGTAAAAAACTCAACAAATCAATGGCATGGAAAATAAAAGGCACATTGTGCTCTAGAGTGAAAGAGAACATGAGACATAACAACCAAATATCACCTGTGAGCCTTGTTTGGTTCTTGACTTAAAAAAAAGAAAAAAAACAGCTGCAAAAAGACAATTCTGAGTTACAGAAATGCAGATGAGGACCAGATAGTAGATGAGATCAAGGAGTACTGTTAGTGTTTGATGTGAGAGTGACATGGTAGCTATGGTACCTACTAAAGTATGTAGCGGTAAAATTATAAGATGTCTGAGATTTGCTTTAAAGTGCTTTAGTCAGATAATGAGGCAGATGAAACAAGCGGGGCACACTTTTGATAATTGCTGGATGTGGGTAATGGGTATATGAGGTCAGACAATTAAGTTCACGAACCCATCCTAGAAAAAGTGCTACATACCTCATTGCTGAGTATCACTACGGTCACCTTTGAAGCACTGTGTTTCCCCAAAAAGAAGATCTAGCTGGACAATCAGCTCTAATGCATCTTTTGGAGCAAAAATTAATATAAGACCTGGTCTTACTTAACTATAAGACCAGGTCTCATAGAATATAATATAACACCAGGTCTTAAATTAATTTTTGCTCCAAAAGACGCATTAGAGCTGATGGTCTGGCTAGGTCTTATTTTTGGGGAAACACGGTACTCCCCGTGGAAAGCTATGCACCAAAGCCAGTGCCTAGTCCATCCTTCAGAGCAATTTTGGAACTGTTTTTCTGGAATGGCCATCAGAGCTGTCATCATATTACACTTGATGTCCTGAATGTCATCAAAATGTCTTCCTTTCAATATTTCCTTTGTCTTCAGGTAAAGAAAGAAGTCATTGGGGGCCAGATCAGGTGAGTAGGGAGGGTGTTCCAATACAGTTATTTGTTTACGGGCTAAAAACTCCCTCGCAGACAGTGCTGTGTGAGCTGGTGCATTGTCGTGATGCAAGAGCCATGAATTGTTGGCGAAAAGTTCAGGTCATCTAACTTTTTCACGCAGCCTTTTCAGCACTTCCAAGTAGTAAACATGGTTAACTGTTTGTCCAGTTGGTACAAATTCATAATGAATAATCCCTCTGATATCAAAAAAAGTTTAGCAACGTCATTGCAACTAGTTCGCGAACTTAATTGATAGACTTCAGTATGGGGGGAGTTCATTGTATTATTTTACTTTTGAGTATGTTTGAACTTTTCTTGATAAAAAATGGGGTTTCATTTCCCCTCGAAACAAAACCCATCAACAAACAAAAAACCCTTAGCTACAGATTCACCTTCAAAAGCTATCCCACTCTCGCGTTCCATTCGCTGACATTCTGGTTCATCTGACTCCACTTAACCTTCGGGATCCCTCCTAGGCCCTTGTCCAGTATCACCCTCCTTCACCTCAATGTGTTTCCTAATCTCTACCCACATCTTCAAGGACTATCTGAATATGCACCCTTAGCCTCAGCCCCGACCTCTGAGCTGAGCTGTAGTTGGCATTTCTAATTATCCACCATATACATCTACCTGAATACAATACACGTTCCTGTGTGCACAGTCACCATGACAGAACAAATTAATCACCCACCTTTAGCATTTATCCCAACTGACTCCTCCCCCTTATTCTGCATCTTAGTGAAAAGCGCTACCACAGTTTCCCTAGGATAGGAATCTCCCGCTGTCATCAATGCCTCCCTGTCCCTCATGCACCACTTCTAATTGATAACAGATTTTGTTGATTCCATTTCAGAAAGGTATCTTAACCTCATTCCTGCCTCAGGATCCTACTGCCCAAAGCTCAGCTCAGGCCTGGATTCCTATAAGTGTCCACTTCTCTCCCAGCCAACAGCTATCCCCAAACCAGACCATTGTTCTACCCCACTGTGCTTCCTGAAGTCAGAGCTGACTTTGCCAAAGCTACTTACAGACCTCCAGAAACTGCTCCTTCAGAGCCCAACAGGTCTGCATTTGAATTCCTGTGGACCTAAGAGCAATAATTAATTATAATAAAAATATTGACTAACCTCTTGTCTGGCATTCTACTAGGTACTTTATTTACATGATTTCATTTAATCCTTACAACAGATTTTTTAAAACAGATATTACCCATTCTCAGATAAGGAACGTGAGGCACAGACAGATTACAGTCTGCTCAGAGTCACACAGTCAGTAAGTGGAGAGACATAGATTGTGAACCTAGACCATCCAGTTCTAAAGCATGGGCACATCCTCACACAAAGCTAACCTAACTGATTCCCTGGTAGGTAAGACTCAGTTTCTTCACCTGTAAAATGGGAGTAACAAAACCTGCCTCATAAGATTGTTATCAGGATTCAAGGAAGTACCGTATTTTGCAGAATATAATGCACTCCCGGGTATAATGTGCACCCACATTTTGGGCCCCAACTTTCAGGGGAAAAAAATCTTTTGTTTTAATTTTTAAAATTAAAATTTTTATTTGTTTACATTTAGGTACTTGTTTTTTGTATTATAAAGGAATTTTAGCATTTATTTTTTAACATACTACGGTATAAGAAATTTTATGTAACAAATAATTACAAAACACAAGAACAGATACAAGATATGAGAAATTTTATGTATTGGTAACAAATTTACGATATTTACTCATCATAGAAGGCCAAGAACTCTTCGTCATTGCAAGTTCGTTGTAAGTTCAATAAAACCGATGATCATATTCCAGAGTATTATTTTGCATACGGATATCGTTATTGATTTCTAGAGTTACACTTTTAACTCATAAGCATAAATAAAAGAATTAAAAACATTTATGTAGATACAGAATTAGTACTACCCAGGTATAACGCGCATCCTTATTTTTCCCTCACAAATTTGGGCAAAAAAGTGCACATAATACATAGCAAAATACGGTAAGAACTCAAAAAACATTAGCTATTGCTCTTAATTGGATTGTTTCCAGTTTTTTAAAGAAGGGATTCGGAGATTCTCAGTTCAGTGTGAGATTCACAGTTTCCCTGGTATGTTTCAGGTCTTCTGGGGAGGAGCCGTGTCTTTTCACTGAATTGGCCTGGGTGTGGTGGGCCCCGTATGTTAACAGAACCACATCCAAACAATCATCTAACCGTGCCCTGACTGAGCATCCTCCAGTGCTGACAAATGGGTCAACTGGGTAAGAACCCTGATCTTCAATGGTCACGTGTATGGGAAGATAAACACACACACACACACACACACACACACACACACAATTATATTACAGCAAGGTAAGTGCTCTATCAGAAGATGGTGCAAAGAAAACAAGGAAATGTTGAGAATGAGGTGATTAACTCTGCTTGGTGGGGGTGGGGGAATTACTGAAATAGATCAAACCCATGCAAATATGAATTTATGATGGCTCAGCGATACTGTTTGTCTTCCATCACATTGTCTTTACAAAGTTATTGGGTTTTGCTAAGACCTCAGCTAAACATCAAAGTTTAGTCCCTTTGTATGCTCAAGGTTAGCTGCGAAACCACAAAGGTCCCATTTACTGAAAGTAACTTAGCAGCTCAAAGAGAAATAGAAAATATATTTCAATTTACTTTTTTTAAAAAAGCATAGACTATTTAGTAATTCAAAATCAGATGCCATTTCTTCTTCTTTTTTTCTAAAAGCACTCATATGAAAATACACCTATAGATTTCTACACATGAAATGAATATAATGTAATAGTAAAGATTTCCCTCTACTACATTTCTATTTAGAAAGTGCGCCAGAGATGTTCTTGTGTATGTGACTTAGATAAGACTAGGCCGCAGGTAATAGATTTGTCTGAGGGGAGCAAAAAACAATCTGTTCTCCCTTCATTCTAGTTCAAATGGCCCAAATTCCCTTGCTGACCTGCCTGCCGCTAGCCCATCAGCCATGGGCACAGTGGAGCGAGCAGGACTAAAAGGGAACACCCAGTGAATCACAGGGCCTAACTGCTTGTGAAACACTTTGGGAATGTCACCCAAACATGGGCCTCGAAGAACTTGCTGCCAGAAGAGAAATGGGATGTGTACAAATGGGGGTGGCAGAGCAGTGTGAATGCCCTGGTCTCTCATGTGTGCATTAAGATTCCAAAAACACAGCCGATGAAAACCCTCTCCGTTCTATGACAACAAGGAAAACTGAAGGAACTATTTAGTTCTGAAGATGAAATGGCTGGGTGTGTGCAGGTTTATACAGCACGCAAAAGCTGAAGATGACCCAAATACAATCTCCATCATCTCTACAATAATTTTAACAAACATACAGTCTGACTTCTATCCCTGATCAAAATAGTTTCAAATGAAAGAAGTTTTCCCCCTGCCCAAACATCCACATCCGTTTCACCTTTTTTTTCCTTGATGCTGTCTTTGTTCAAGTTATCTGACTGGTCCACCAATAACTATAGACCAAATGGTCCACAGCTGTAGGACTGGTCTTTCCCCCAACCATCCCCCTTTGTTTATGTAGTTGTTGTTTTAACTGCCTAAAAATGGACTCTTTCTCCCTGTGTTAGAAGCAGCCAGCACGATAGCTTATCTGTTACTGTCTTATCTATTCTTAAACCCCACAGAGGCAGCAGCAACTACAGCAGCCTGCAGGTGTGTTTGCGTGTGGGGTGGGGGCTTGGGGAGTGTCTCCTGCAGAGAAGCACAGCACACAGCAGCGTCCGATTGGGCAGGAAGACTGCAGAGGGAAGGAGGACCATCAGGACAATGGAATGACTTCATGGCCCATTGAGGTGGGGAGGCCATTCCTGAGTGCTGCCACTGGTCTACAGAGGGCCTTTTACGATTGTCTTTCTGCTCCAATCCATCAGCTTATTTGCTTTTAAGTAAAAGGACGTGAAACAATCCCTCCAGTCAGAATGTAATGGCTTTCGTGTACCTGACTGTTGGCTGGATACTGAGCGGGCCTGCTTTACTTCCATAAAAGGCGGCTCCTAATGTTCCTACCTCGAGAAAAGAGATTGGGCCTTTTTAAACTTTCAAAGGGAAGCCTTCCAAAGGCTTAAGAATAAAGAATCTCTATCCAGCTGTGCTCCATAAGACCATAAATCTTAAGTTGCGGAACCTTTAGTACAGAGCTGCATTACAGTTATGGGGTGGGGGAGGGAGGAAGACCAGGATGTAAACTAAGTCTGAGAATGAGGGAAAAAAACCTCTCCCATTCCACCTGGTGCAACGAAATAGCTAAGATTCTCTGAAGCCCGTTTTTCTGTTTTTCTCTGAAACAAGCTTTCCCTAAGTGCTAAACTAGATGCCAGAAAGAAAAGCCATGTGGGCAGTGTGTGACCTGTTTTCCATCAAATATCCTGCTCCACGCTGGTGGCTTGAATTAAGGGGCCTCCATCTGGGAGTTAGGGCACTGCTTGAGGAACACCAAATAATAGTGATCTATGTTATGGCTGCAACAGAAAGCTATAACCCTGGGTGTCTACAAAAAGATAACAGGAGCAGGCCAGATACTTTCTAAGTATTTCCTGTTTGTTATTCATTTACACTGTCACTCACAAGCCAGGCTCCAAAGGCTGAAGAAGAATTTATAATGCAGAAATATTTAATGAAGAAAATTCTATCCATATATAGTCGTTTTCTGCAAATTAAGTTGGCTGTTATTTGGTTTTAGCATTTAGTATTTCAGTATTTCAGCTTTAGCATTTTCGCTCTAGTATTTTGTGTGCACCTAGTTAGAGGACCACTGCTGTGAAAATGCAATTGTGGGGCCTCGCCAGTTCCTGCCGCTAAACAAAGACAGGATTCTTTAGTGACAGTTACAAGAGATGTTACATAACCTTACTCCTTTCTTCCAGTAGCAAGGATAATTACTTATTTGTCTATCATATGATTTCTCTTACATGTGGAATCCAAGAAAACAAAACAAAGGAACAAATAAAACAGAAACAGACTTATAGATACAGGGAACAAAGTGATGGTTGCCAGAGGGGAGGGAGGTGAGGGATGAGCGAAAATGGTGAAGGAGAATAAGGTACAAATCTCCAGTTATTACAAAAAGAATGTCACGGGGATATAATGTACAGTACAGGGGAAATAGACAAGAATATCGTGGTAACTGTGCATGGTGTCGGATGGTTGCTAAACTTATTGTGGTGATCACATCACAAGGAATATAAATGTCACATCATTATATTGTATTCCCGAAACTAATAGAATATTGTATGTCAACTGTAATAAAAAAAATTTTTAATTAAAGAAATAAGACAAAAAGCATTTTTCCACCTAGATCACACTATTTTGATTTTATACTCCTTAACTAATAAATAGGCAGGGTCAGAGGGAAATGGTCAGACTTTCCTGACCTTCCAAGTTCTCCAATAGGTAATTATCTTTAGAGTTTAAAGACCACAAACAGACTTTTATATAAATGCAATTGTATTTGAGAAGTGCCTCAATTCAGCCTATGTTTGAATCCGGATCCTACTACTTGGTAGCAGTGTCCCCTAGGGCAAATTAATTTCACCTCCTGAGCCTCAGTTGCCCCACCTGTGAAGTGAAATTATAATAATACAAGTACCTGTCTCAGAGTGCTGCTTCTGTTTCTTTCCCTTTTAATCTTCTTATTCCATGGTATACTGAAAAGCAGGAGGATCTGCAGCCAGAGAATCTAGATTTGAATTCTCATCCCACCTTTGTAATTGTTAGGCAGGCCTCCTAACCTTTTAAAATTTTAGTTTACTTACCTGCAAAATGGGGAGAACAAAACCTGCTTTATGGGAATCAAGGATTGAATAAAAAATTGCATGTGCATTCTAAAGAACCAACAGCGCTAATTATTGATGTTACTGTACTTCCTTTTTGATTCATGACTTATTTACTGCCCTCAGTACCAACTCTGGAAATAATTTTCTTGTTAAATAATTATCTCCTGTAACCTCTATACAGCTCTGCCCTCTAACCTGCTTTCTTCATCTTAACATTTTGATCCCAGACTTCCTATCTTCTCATGCATGTCTAATTTCCAGTTTATTATAAGCTGCTATTCCCGGGGATATAACTACAGCAATGAACTACGTTCTGGCACTGGAGCCTTGAATGGCCTAGAAAAAGCATGAGTCCATTAAAACATCTGCAGCAGACCATCCTGAAATCAACCATTTGGGCCAAAGATAACGCCTGGCAAAAAGCAACCGAAATGAGAGCAGTGAGCCCACTGAGCTGGGAGGCAGTGGGGTACAATAAAAATATTTACCAACTGTTTGATCTGGGACAGTTACTTAACCTTTTTGAGAAGCAGTTAGCGTATATCTTAAAATAGACTTATTCTACAGTGTTTGCATGTGGGGGACTCCATTATATGGATTGAGTCTTCTAGGAAATCAAACTTACGACAATTATACATACTCTGCCCACCCCCACACATACTCCAAGTCACTCTTATTCTGTACTATGCTTCCTTTTCTTATACCTTTTATCATTTTCTACCTTACTATATAATTTTCTCATTTATTATGTTTACTGTCTATTATCCATTTCGATCTCCATTAGAATGTGAGCCTGAGAGAAGGAATATCTGTTGTGCCTTTTACTGACAATATCCCAAGTGCCTAAAACAGTACCTGACTCACAGCAAGTGCTCAGTGAGCATTTGTTGAATGAATGCGTGAATGAGTGAATGAAACAGTCAAAATGGAACGTGAGCCAAAATATGTCTGGAAGTGCTAACTTTTGGGGAGCCATGTTAGGTATAATTTATGTTTCCATAGAAGTTCTCATTATTGCTTCCAATTTTAATTCAAAACAATTCCAACTCTTCCTTTTCCCCTTTCCCTCTAGTGTACTGGAGCAATAGGGTTTAGGCTTTGTGGATATAATTCACACGGAAGACATGCAGACTCCACTTTTCCCCAGCATTCTTCCAGCTGTGTGACACATTGGACAACATTGTGGCGACTGAGCACTGCATTTATATTAGGAGGAAGGGGAGGAAAAGAGCACCACAATCATCCCGCACCCACCGTTACTTCCGTGGCCTTTATATTTCACACATTCCCTTCAAGTTCAAGAGTTCATTCATTGCATTTCACTACGAATTATGTTGCAGAAAATGAAATAATGTGCTGTGTAGTGCTAAATCTTCTTCTTCACAAACTATGCTGTCTTACTTTATTGTTCAGTGATGCAAAACTTCTCCTTTACAGAAGATGTATTGGTCTTGATCCCATTAATATGGGTCAGTAATACTCTAAGTAATAATCCATGCAAGGCAAAGTCATCATGAATGTTAACTAAAACATACAACCAATGATGTGTTCTCCTGTCAGAACCTTTGAATTTATCCACTAAAGGTCCATAGCATAATGTAATATTAATGAGGTCAGAGAGAACAGTTATAAATTATTTTCTCATAACTACTTACTGAGAGTATGAAACAAAACCAATTGAAAACACCAGAATTTACAGATAACTAGAAAACCTCCACTTACTCAATGCACACAAACCCCCATAAATTTGGAAGATGTTCTTTTCATCATCTAATATATATGTATATATTTTTTCATTCTGCATGATATGAAGTTGGATGTACTGGAAAGTCAATTTTGTACTATATAATGAAGCTTTATAGACAAGACCCCCACGAATCACCTTGAGGAGAAAAAATGCCTCAGAATCTTTGACTGTGCTTTTTTGGCTCAGTGAATCAAAACAGGAAGGATTACAATCTTCCTTTGGAAAAATATACCTTCTTCATTTCATGATCATCATTACGTATATTCATCTCCCTACTTTCTGAAATGCCTCCCCCATGAAGGCATTTGGGAAACATTCTGTTTTCTTTTTCCAACGCAGAGTTATGTTCACTTTTCCAAATTCTTTCATCAGACTGTTTCTGCAAACTGTTGAATTATATGCCACTCCAAAATCAGGAAAGACAGGAAAGTGGCTCTAAGCATATCACTTTCTTGAACAATGGTTGCTATTTAGTAAATTTAATTCTAATTAATAGCTTTTATGCACTGATTAAAAAACAAAGAAACACAAATCAACTCTAGTTTTCAAACTTTCAAGGGAAGAACCGAAAGCCTTAGGAATTTTTAAGCCAAATGTAGGGTTTAATGAAATGCACATTCTGATTTCTCAAATGCTTTGCTAATTTTACATTTTTAAAACGTACTGGTCCCAATTACAGCTGTCAGCCCAAAGCTTAAAAAAGAAAAAATTAACAATATCCTCCAGCTGCCCCAAAGATGACAAAATTCAATTGATTAACTCTCATTCCTGTCTTGTAATCTGTCTATCATTGATTGAGGAATAAATATTCCTTTGAGATTTATTAATTTTACTAAGACTTGGAATTAAGGAGAAAACTTCAATCTACTTAGTGTTTATGTTTAAAGCTTGTGATGCTTCTCTCCTTAGGTCTATTTGTTCATTTCTGATGGAGCAACTTCAAACAAACAATCAGACCCAAGACTGACACTAAACTCAGATTCTTTACTGTAGAGTGCCCCTCCAGAACCACGTATTTTGCTAAAAGAATTGGTCACCACACAGAAACAAAGTCACCACATTAAAGTTTTCTTTTCAAATGCCATAGATGGCGATCGTTATGAACGCTGAAAAGCAGACTGAATGGAAGTACCACTGCCTGGCTGTAGTCATGCCCAGGATACACTGTGATGTCAGCAGTTAAGAATAGGCCATGTCCTTTGATCTCCATGAAGCCACAAGTCAACAGCAGGTGTAGAGACTGAGCTCTTTACAGCAGGAGTAAATCTGCTTTCTGTTAAAAGGCCAAAATAGCAATGTAAAGACATTTTTATACAAATTCATTTTATGACGCTAATAAAGTGAACTATGCTATGAAGCCCTGTAAGCGATGGAAAAGAACAAATGGAGAGTTGTTCCTGCCTCAAACTCACCCTATCCAGGTTGTCAAGTTCAACAGCTCCTATGAATAGGGAATTTTGCACCTTCAAGTTAGCTACGTCACATCAGGAAGAGCATCGCTGGAGTCACTAATGTGTGGATAACTTCAGAAAGGGACAGACAAAATGGGACTGCACGACAAACTGCTAAAATCTGTTAACAACTAGGAACCACAGGAGACAGGGACTTACGGGTGCAAAAGTTCACTTTAAATTGAAAAAACAAAACACCAAGGTTAGCCAAGGTCATCTGTGGACTGTACTTTAGGCACTTCCGCCTTTTAGCCTTTCTGTTGTTAGCTCAGAATACGAACACTATAAACAGTGATGTAAAAACAGAAAGACCAGGAAGCAGCAGATACACTCATGACCTGCCCAGTTCCAGTGGCAAAGGATTCCAAAAAATGCTTCTCTCTCCTTCTCATATGGACCATCGGCAATGCACTCAGGTGATCCATTTGATAAAAACAACTATCTCAAGGAAAAAAAAAAAGACTGAAATATAATGATGTGCTTTCTTTCTGGTTAAAACATGTATTTCTTTAAGTCTTAGAAAAATAGACTCTAAGATCTCAAAGAATATGTCTGTGGGCTTGGGCTAATCTGCATGGTTGTTATGTTTTAATTATTTACACACCTTGTATTGCTACAAAATGGACAGTAAACTTATAATTACCCATGAAAATTGAAAGGAAGTGATTCAGCTATTCTAACATAAAATCTTATCATTATTTTTTTATACTGTATAGTGATTATGATTTATAGTCTAGAGAATTTGTCACTTCAAACTTTATTTTTTAAGCTACCTAATAAAGACTCCATCTAAAGGAGCTGAAAATATTTGTCTAGCTTTCCCAATCTACCACTCTGTTCATACCTCTTCCCAACTGTCCAAGTTAGAAATAGCCCTTTTCACCTCAAATTGATGCAAAACATCAGCCTGAACCAAAACGTGTGGCTCACACTTTCTGATGAGAAAGAGATACATAAGACATAGTGAAGTGCCTCAGTGATGAATTGTTAACACCATCTTCCTTAAAAGATGTTAGAAGCAATACATATTCCTGAGAATCTGAACTGTGATTCATTTCAAATAGAAATAATTGTTTCATCTTAAGTATCAGATTGTTCTGACCTTCCCAACTTGTGTCAACTGATCAATGAAATGTACACTGAAGACGGGTCAATCATAAGCGCAGTAAATGTTACCTAGCAGATTAGCAGAAAGTTAGAGGTGCCTTTCAGAGTATATGTCACAAAATACTCACCAAAAACGTTCCCTCCCTTTTTAGTTCAGCAAGACCAAAATATCTTGGGGTCTGTGAGACTGCCAGGGCCAAGAGCCCGCACTGCTGCTCCTTCTGGTTTACACCTACAGCCATGGATGGCGCTGCCTCAGCTCCCCTTCTCGGGCTCACCCCCTCATCCTGTCTCCCATAACCCCCACACTGACAGAACAGATTTTCTCACTGGTAACGTGTGTCAGTGCAATGGGGGTTTCTTACACGAAATCTGGTGCTAGAAATAACTTTGTCTATTATAATTTAACAAAGTATACCATTATTCCTATTATTGCTATGTAATGCAGCTTATGGAAGTTAGATATAATTTGTTAAACTGTGAGAGAATATCTTTCCCAGCTTTTAGAAGGGTGACAATCGGAGAGACTGGCAGAAGCTCAGATGAGCTATTAGCTATCTTTTAGGGGGACTGGGTAAACTAAATCTATCCTGGCTCTATTCAGAAACTCAAAAGGTATCCATTCAACAAATTTCTACTAAGAACCATAAAGCGTTATGCCGGACACTGCAGGATGATTTAAAAGAATAAGCCAAGATCCATTCTCCAAGCGTCCTCATAACCAAGCCAAGTAAAGCAAAGCAAGTCAACACATACGCTAACGCAATGACGCCTGCGGTAAGTGTCCTAAGGCTGGGTGAAGACAGATTTAGAAAAAGCCTAGCCCAGATTCCCAGTTCACCTAGTTAAACACCATGATCTTCATTAAGAGAAGAAAGGAAAAGTGGGGGGTGTGGGAGGAATCTCAAGACTAAGCGTGAAGAACAACAATGCCCGTTTCCATTACATTCAAGAGGAAGCTATCACGTATGTCATCACATGACGGGACAAATAGGAATGATAACTGCAAAGCTGGAGGCAAAGTGAAGGAAGGCCCTGTTGTAACTGCCTCACCTGATGAAGTCTCATAACCAAGAGCAATCTGCGAGGAACTCCGTGGTATTGTGGGGTGGTTACTAACAGAATAATGATTTCCTAACAGGAACTCACTGAACTGCCACAGATTTCACCTGGTACAGTTCTGTTTGCAGACAGGCCAAGACATCTGCTTCAGCCAAGACAAAATTTTGTCAATTCACATTTTTAAAAATCTTTATGGATGGAAAGTCTACAGTTTCCCTTGGTAGTCGGCATAAGTAATTAATCACTCTGATACCCAGAATCCTGTCCACAGTTTAACAGGATTCTCAGTACGAACATCTGTGCAGACACTGTTGGGGTTCCAGGATGACTCAGTCAGCAAGATGTCATCAATAACAACAGCGTGTTTACTGAGTGCTTACTATGTGCTGCAACCTTTCCATCTGGTTTGCATGGATTAATTCACGGTACTCTGGCAAGGACACTCTCAGGCAGTTAACACTTTTGTCACCCTAATGTTACAGAGCAGTAAGCTGAATGAACAGAAGTTACATGGCTGGTATGTAGTAGAGTAGTGTGGTTCTACAGCCCATGCTCCTAATCACTACGCTATGCTGTCTCTAAGAGAATTAAGATAACCACAGACATCAGGAGAACCACGTCATAAGGGACGCAGCAGAGGAGCACTGAGTAAGGAGGCAGGAGACTCGGTTCTCTACCACTGCATTTCATGGTAAATAAGGACCCATTGACGGTAAGGTGCACTATTATTGTCATTGTACACTAAGAAAGAAAAAACCTTGGCAGTCAAACTATGACACAGTAGTCAAAAGCCATCAATTACAAGACAATCCTGATTTCAGAGATGTTGAAATATGGGGTAAATTGTGCATTTTACAATTTATGAAATACCGTTGCACTATTAATCACAATGAACAAAGCATTTACCCTGGGGCTCAGTTTCTACATTTGTAAAATAGGAGGCTGATGATTATAAAGGTCCCTTCCCATCTGACAACTCTAGGTATCCCCTACATGAAGAACAGCGTTGAGGACAATGAGGTGCCCAGGGCCCAAAGTTTAAAGAGGCACTCACTCTCAGGGTGGTACATGTCCAGGGTGGTCACGCACAAGTAAGTGCCTCCTTAAATCCCGCACCCTAGCACCCTGGCTTGCCTTACCCTCAATGTGAGATTCACACAATCTGTCTTTGGGGTTTTCCAATCAAGATCTTTTTATAATGACCCATTCACACTTAAGGGCAACTTTTTCCAATTACTTTCACCTTCCCTGTAGGGCTCTATTTCCTTGCTTTGCAACATTTCTTTCTGTTTCTAACCCCTCTCCAACTCCTCCCCACCCCCTTCTATTAAAATGCCTGATTTATTAAAATGCCGGATTCCAACTTCATTCAGCTAGCAATGTACTGTTTTACTGAGGCTAAGGACAGATGTGTGAGCTCCTCTAGGCTGTTGACCTTACTATATCCCTTAGAAATAAACTATCCCTCATCTCATGGGAAACCCATCACTGACCTCAAGGGATGGCTGTAGACAAGGTCCTTGCTACTCGAACCACCCTGACCACACTGCCTGGGAACATCTTAGAAACGCAGAATCTCATGCCACTCTATGGACTTGCCACTCTCTGGAATCTGCATTTTAACAAGATTCCTGAGGGACTTATAAGCTCAATAAATTTGAGAATCATAGGGGTAAGCAAAATCAAGCCAAACACACAGAAAAGCAACTCCAGTGAGAACTACTACTTATTAAGCACCTAATACGTGTCAAGTGCTTTCCCTGCAGTATTTCCATTACATGCAACAATGTAGACAAGTAAATAATGAGTCAATGGCCCAAGTGGAAGTTCTTCTGAAAGCATGGTAAATCAATCCAATCACTTCAGGCTAATGAGGCAACAACGTTTTGTAAACTTTGTCCTACAAATAGTAGTATCATCTTCACCTCCCATTCATTCCTTTTAACTGTAAAGACTAAAAACCAGGACTTTTAATTCACACAGCACAGCCTCATACTGACTATGCACATTTGAGCTAGTTATGAAATTCTCTTGAAATTCAGTCTCTTTACCGATAAAATAGCTGATGATAAAGTATATTATAAGAATGAAATTATTTGAGAGATGTAAAGTGCTTGGCAGTGTACGACATACCAAAAAAGTTACACAAATAAAACAGACTACACCACATGGGCAGTAGAAATGGCTGGTTAAGTTAAACAAGTACAAAGTATTGGCCTAACAGTTTGCCCTATGCTTCAATGTTCTTAAGAAAAAAATATGCTCACTGTGAGTGTTTTGGGATTATCCATCTATCTATACAGCTCCTAGGTGATGACAGGCAAAGATATCACTGTCTCTTTCAGAAAGCTCTCTTCGGAGTGAAGATATCTGATGTAACATTAATTGTGCCTGAAAAACTAAGCAGCAAAAAACACCCTCCTCACGTGACTATAGATGTGCATAATCTGATAGCATGCGAGACACCTTGCTCATTTACTGAACTCCAGAGGTAGAGTGTTGCTTTTGACAGAGTTGTTAAGCAAATAAGGATGCTCACAGTTGCTGACTAAATTAAGCTGTTCTTATTTGACCTTGCCAAGCTAGGTCTGAGTGACCGACATGATCCAGCATTCTCTCGTGTTCATTCGTACAATGTGCCGGGCATGCTCACCGTGTCCAGACCCTTCTTGCCTTTGTTGCTTTTATAAAAGGTTTCATTGAATTGCTTATTAAAACTGCTGTATATAAAACTACTTCCTTTGAAAGATTTCTTTGGCTTGGCTCCAGCTCAATTAGCCGACTACTTCCAGCTGATGAAAAGTAACAGTCAATAACAGATTATAGTTAGCAACTATTCACAAGAGTAATCAAATTAGATTTTGGTGTCTATGGTGACACAACAAAAATTTCCACTAAGACCGTGGTTTTACAATAAGACTACCATGGCTTTATATTAAATTATTAGTCAAAATATTTTTTCGAAATTAAATCTATATCTCAGGAGATACACATTCAAGTCTATGGGCATATCAAAAAATGTATAACCAGGGCTTTATCAATTTAAGTATTAAATAGACTTAAGGGTGTATGGGAACAATTTGTATGGATCTTGGTTTGTCTTCTCTTTCAACAACTCCTTCTCAATTATCAACTATGACCGACCATTGTCATGCTGAAGTACCAAGTGTCATTCAATAAAATTTACCATGCCTATAGTTCAGGACTGAAACAAGTAGGAGGATAATGGAAAGAGAGAAAAGACAATCACAGCTTCTGATGAGCTTATAATCAAAATAGGCTATTAAACATACAAATTAAAAGACTACAGATTTCAATTTCATGTGCATATGGAGTAAAAATGTATATATGTAAGACATACAAAGTATGTGCAAACTGAGAGGCAGAGTAAAGCCTCTATTGGAGTTTATCGTGTTTAGTTCATTAAAAACAACATAAACAATGGGTGAGGGGGGATGGTAGAAGAGGATAAAGGGGGTCAAATATACGGTGATGGAAGGAGACTTGACTTTGGGTGGTGAGCACACAATGCAATATATAGATGATGTATTACAGAATTGTACACTTGAAACCTATGCAATTTTACTAACCAATGTCACTCCAATAAATAAGAAAACAAAACAAAACAAAACAAAAACACTTAGATGAGATGTCTTACAGAATTGTGCATCTGAAATCTATGTAACTTTACTAACAATTGTCACCCCAAGAAACTTTAATTAAAAATACATATTTTTTTTTTCATAACAACAACAAAAAAAAAAAGCTTGATGCCTTGTGAGATGGAGTACATCTTCTGGCAGACCCCTCACTGGAGACAGCACGCAGCATTCTGTGAAAGTGGGCTGCTCTCTGGCTCTCATGCTGCAGGGGTCCCAGCAAGCCTAGATCTCACCATCTGTGGTTTATATCCCACCACTGGACCTGCAAGCACAGGTGGGATCCAGCCTCTACTTCCTAGGAAATGATACCTGGCTGATGGACACTGAGAGGCTATCTAGGACCTCATTTCCCCACAGAACCCCCATCCTGCCATCTCTCCATAAATCTAGAACTGGTAGCACTAGAAACAAGGTGGTAAACACTCTGGCTAAGCAGTCATCCAATTGGGGAACAAAGTGACAGTCTCTCCTCGAACAGCACCCCAATCTTTACCAGGGATATATCCCAACCCCTGATTAGCTTCTGGAAGAGAAACTACTGCCTTTTAATTGGGAAGAATTAAATGAAATAGCATATGTGAAAATAATTTATAAAATGTAAAAGCTAAATAAATATAAGAAATTATTATTGCAAGACAGTAACTGATTTTTGGGGGAAAAAAACATATGTGCAGTGCTCATCTTCACTCATATTGTTCTGGACCCAAGCTATATGCCAAACAAAGTGAAAAACAGAACAGCAGAAGCCACTCTATTCTGTTCCCTTAATGACCTACATTTACCTTGGCAAGTAAATATGCAATGACTTGGCATTTAGGGACCCTTCAAACACTAAGAAAAAACAAAGCCAGCACTAGTGCAACTCTACTTATGATTCCACCTATACGATCCAATGTTTTGGCAATTTATAGTCACAGCCATGTCTCTTTTCCTCTTGTCACTATAAAAATACTGTTATATGATCTAGAGCTATATCAGTTATAGCCTCCATTCAAATAATTAACTTAATAATCCATGATTACCAATTAGATGCTCAATTGGACAGATGCTTGCTCTTATATACAAAGCGGTGCTGCATATGAATACACCCGCATCAAACTTGACTGACAAGTCTTTTTTTTTTCAGTTAAAAAAAAAACTAGTGGTTTTTTTTTTTTAAGTTACAAAAAGTCTTTACCAAACACTTAATTTTCAGGTTTCTGTGTGTCTCATTTGACAACCTGTATGTGATTTAGATGGAATACGATTTTTGTGTTTTTACTTTGCAAATCAAAATTTTCATGAGGAAACGATGTTTCTTTAAGGACATTGCAGGCTTTGAAGAAACATATATACTTACTTGAAAGACCTCTTTCAAATTATCAGGTAAAGCACATTTCTCTAGTGGGCACTTGAAATTCACACCATATATTACTAACTCAATAGGGTGTATCATCTCTGCCAGCCTCCCTTTCCATTATTACATAAATGGATGATAAAAAAAAAGTGATAACCTGTAATTCCACATGTCTATTCAACCCCAAATCTATTCTCTTTTCCAGAAACATAATCAGATACCTGAGACTGTTCTCTGTAGAATTTCAGAATCTGAGTCTCTGGTATTATCCTTAAAAACGCTGTACCTAAATTATAATACACTGCAATATTATCAGGACTTTAAGGCTTTAAAAGATACCTTTGTGCATAAAGTCTCCTAAAGAATGAAGACCATTCCTTTAGAGGAAAAAGTAAGCTGAAGCAAGAGCTCATTTCTCTAATACGTCAATCTTAAAATAGTATTGTTATAATACAGTCTTCCCAGTACAGGAAAATGGCTAGAGGAATAGTCAAGCCAGTGTTTTTAGCCACTGTTTTAGACTGATGAACTGGCTGATTTCATTGAAGATAATAGAAGATCATGGCCTGACATTCATCAAACCCACGTTTGTTTAATAGTCTTAAATTTTTAACTGATTTTGTTATGAAACATATAAACATATTTTGAAAAACATATCACAAAACCATGGCTTTGTGATTTATGGTTTATCACAGATTCCCTTAATTTTCTCATTAATCAGATATAGAGTAAATCAAAAACCTTGCCAGTCTCTAAAATGTATTATTTATTTGTCTAATCAATTCAGCATCTGTATCTGGGACACAAGGCACAGACATCCTCAGTTCCCTTGGGAAGAAAACAAAGGAGGCTTATGAAAGCCAGGGTAGAAACGCAGGCACGGAAGGAGACGGTGAAGTGAGGAGCTCTGGAGCTGGCCTCCAGGATCCGAGGCCTTGCTCTACCACTAACCAGGGGACTGACTTTCGGCAGGTCACAGCCTCTGTGCCTCAGTCTCTGCCGCTATTAAATGGGGAACAATTAGGTAATACATGTAAAATGCTTTCTACGTAGTATGCGCTTAACATGCAAGTGTTATGTAGGCACATTTTCATGGAAATTCAAGACTAAGAAGCACAAAAATCACAAGCCTCATGCAAACTGGAAGGTGTTTGGGATCAGAGGCTGGTCTTTCTCAGAGGCCACAGGGCCACACTCTCTCATGGTGTCCCGCTTCTCTCTCCACATTGCTGGGTCAGTCTCCCTACTGACTGGCTTCCTCACAACTCCAGCTGGCACAACGTCCAGTGGCCAGCCCAGGTGGGCAGAACTCTCCAGAACCTTTCAGTTGCAGAGTGCACTGCCAACAAACTCAGTCTCTCAAGTTTCAACACTCAAATTGCTACGAGAGAAACATAAGGACCGCATCAACTTGTCAATACCAGACAGCCTGTACATGCTGGTTGCTATGGGGACAAATCTCCAACCCAGCTCAAGTCAACTGTGGTCAGGAGTGAGCTACTGTGGTCTAGAGCATGGAAGCGTGGGTCAAAGGAGCTGCGGGAAGACCACACTGTGTGGTCTAGATGACTTACTAAAATGCTTTTCCAGAGAACCCTTCCTCAAGACGTGGTGGATAAGAAACAATGAATACAAGTATAAGGAGACAGCTTTAAACATCTCACCACTTCCCTCCAGTCCTATCCCAACATTGCAATGAAAACACTTATTTGACCAAAGCTTTCTGTAATTGCGGTATCTTACTTAGTCTCAGACCCTGGAAAGGACCCTGACATGGACAGAATGGTGAGCCCCCCAATAAAAGATATGTGCATGTTCCAACCCCCAGACCTATAATAAGACTTTATTTGGGGGAAAAGTGTCTTTGCAGATGAAATTAAGGGTCTTGCGATAAGATCATCCTGAATTTAGGGTAGGACCTAAAGCTAATGACAAGTGTCCTTATCAGAAAAGCAGAGGGAGATCGGAACCAGACAAACAGAGGCCATGTGAAGACAGAAGCAGAGACTGGAGTTACACAGCCCCACACTGGAGCCATCAGAAACTGGAAGAGGCGAGGAAGGACTGATTCTCCCCTAGAGCCTTCACAGGAGTTGAAGCCCTGCCGACACCTTGACTTTAGACTTCTGGCTTACAGAACCATGAGAAAATAAATTTCTGTTGTTTTCAGCCATCAAGTTTGTGGTAGTTATTATGACAGCCCTAGGAAACCAACGCAGACTCTATAATAAGCATCCGTGTTTATCCATTCAAGAAGTACTTCCTGTACACCTACTACCTGCAAAGCCCTGAGCTAGGCAGTACACTACGAACATGTTGGATAAGAGAAAGAAAAGGTGGATTCGACAAACAAATTCTGCACATGAGCTGGCACGGCACCCTCCTTCATGTCAGTGTAGGGTCTCAACACAAGGAAAACCTGGCGCAATGATAGATGTGTGTGAGTACGGCAGGCTGAGACTGTGGGCACGTCTCCGGGGCCAGGCACATCACACTCAGGGAACAAGTGTGTGCAGTTAAGTGCTCACAGTGTCCCTAGGAGAAGCACAGAGCTCTCCTAAGCCCTATGTAGAGAACTTCTTGGACTGCGCTTCTTCCCTTCTATGCCCAGCAAATGTTTTTCCATCAAGATCAAATACCATCTCTTCGATGAAACCTTTGCTGGTCGACTCCCTAGGAAAACTAACAATTTCTTCCTCTGCACATCACATCAGTCTTTTCATACCTTTATCACAGGGCTAATCACACAGCTTTGTCGTCGTTTGCTTACAAGTCTGCTGCCTCCTTCACTAAATTACAGGCTCCTAGAAAGAAGAGATGTCTGAAACATCTCAGGTCCCTAATACTTGGCACAAGAGATTGCTCAACGTATTTCTTGAATGAATGAGTCAGAGTTGTTTATTCATGAGTCAGGATCCTGTGTTGAAATATGCAGAATAATTAAATGTTAAAGTATTTTGAGGTCAGATACTTAAGAAATCATATTCACACTCAGAATGAATCATTTTTGTATCAAAATAGAAAACTTTTCTACTCCTTTCTGCTCAATGGTAATTCAATGCCAATGTTCCAGCCTCCTTCAGTACATAATGAAGAATATAGATACATAAATAAGGTAGCTTGAACACGATGCAACAAAAGGTAATACAATAATTTATCATTTCAATCCAGCTGAACAGAATTCTTTGAAATGCTACAAACAAATCTGATATCTTTTCCTAAAGAAGGAAAATGTAATATAAATGTTTCACTTTATTTTGCATTTACATGGTGGAAAAAATTTAGTTCAGACAGCAATCTAAACAGGCTAGTATTAGGAGAAATGATTTGGGACTAAGGACTGAAAGAAAAGACAAATTCACTCAACTACTTGGTTTTTAGTGTCTAAATCTAGGAAACACCCATTTACCTATGCACAACTGGAGAAACCATTTCCTCTGCTCCTTCCCGTATCACTTCTTCCTCTAAGGGCAAGTAAGTAATAATGTGTTGCCACAGGCTTACAGGGGCCATGGAAATGGGTGGGAGAAACAACAAGCAATTTTCACAACTTGCAGAACAAAAACTGGAACCCAGGGAAGGATGGGCAAATGTGTTTTTAAAGGGCTTGCTCTTGGGGGTAAGGAGGGCTGAATATGCAAACTGCTCACTATTCACTGGGTCACTGAATGTCGAAAACGTCCCCCCTTTCTCCTGAAGCAAGAGACTGAGTTTGGTGATGCCGTCCCCATCCTGTCCATGCCAGAGTCCCAGCCTCACTACACGTAAGTCAATTCAAATGAGGACTGAGAACCTCTGCTCTTTGGACATCAGGCCTTTTTCTTGGCGTCAATAGTAAGACTTTGATTTGTTCTAGACATTTCCTATAGTATACTAAACCCTTTTATTTTTATTTTTTAATTTTTAGCTTCCTTTTTGCTTAATGAAGAGACAGAGAAAATGAACGCAAGGAAACAGGTGTAAGTACAGACCATGGTCCAATAATAACGATAAGCATTTAAATAGCATTTTGCAGTTTACATTATTTCCTTTGTGATTCCTAACAATCAAACAAGCAGGCAGGACAGTTATTATTCCTCCCCGTGTATATATAGGAGAAACTGAGAGATTACATAATTTACTCAAGATCATCTGACGAGTGCATACATTTGATGCCAGATAAAATTTTCCTTACGTACCCCATGTTTCCTTTAATCCAACCTGACTTGACAGACCTTATGAAGTTCTCCCAATTGAGCCCTATCCAATCTCTTATTTGTAGAGGTAGCCTTACTCTAACGACTCCTCACTAGTGACTCAAGAACCACTCATCTCAGCCTCCCCTACTCTCTCCACCAAGGAAATCCAAACTGAGTTCCATAGACAGGAATGGACCTGAAGAGGAGGGTGGCCACTGACGGAGCCATGCTGGACAGAGACACAAAGTCCCACATGAAAACAAGCAACATCTCTCATGTCCAATGTTATCACCTCTAGAAATGTGACAGGACACCCTCAGCAAGAAGGGTTTACAGTCCCAGACGCAGTAGAACCAGAGCACAGAGGAGTGAGAAATTCAGAGAGTCACTCTCTTCCTCGACGTGTGCTATCCAGGACAGCAGCTATCAGCCACATGTGGCGATTTCATTTCAATTTGAATTAAAATAAACTAAAATAAAAAATTCAGCTCCTCAGTCGCACTAGGCACATTTCCCGTGTTCAGTAGCCACTTGTGACAAGTAGCTACCACTTTGGACAGCACAGATGCAGGACGGTTCCCTCTTTGCAGAAAGTCCTACTGGGCAAGCCTGTCCTGGATAGACTCTTTTCCTCTTCACAGTGTCACCGAAAATTTTTATTTTGGCATAACTCAGAAAGAAGTCCTCTACTTTAGGGAGATGCCCCAGTGGAAGGTAACCTGAAGAAATAATTATTTCCCCAGCTGCACTCCCACACCATACTCAAGGCCAGCAGGGTACACAAATCCAGGTAATGTTCACATCAGAATACAGGGACTCGGAAGTCATGCCTCCTAGAGTTGTTCAGCACTCGGCCAATATCGTGACTGCAACGACAACCTTGATCTCCCCAAACTTATGATTTCTTCTTCAAGTGTTTCATGTCATGCCCTCAGTATTCAGGAAAAATAAGAACCTCATGCCAAGCTCAAAAGGAACCTACAGAAAAGGACACAGCAGCAACATCAAAAAGTATTTGTAAAATAACTTACCTGAATCAAGGCGCTCTCTTGTAAAACACTATTATTACTTCTGCACTGGCATGTTTCTCCTTCCAAACCACATTACAAACACTTCTCTAACACCTACTATTTACTCAACAGCAGAAATCAACTCCCGTTCAGAAAACAGCTAGGCATTGCCACTTAAACACTCATAAATATCAGATATAGATATTTTAGAAGAATATTTTCAAAATTCAAACTACAGGCATGTGTTTCAGATTTCCTTCTGTAACTTTCTTTCCACTAGTGTTGCCAATTAATTGATCAGGAGAAAAGAATGACAGGTGTTTCTCACTCTGACAAACACACACACACACACACACACACACACACACACACACACACTCCCTCCACTACCATTCAGCTCGGGTGTTCTAAAATGTGCTGTTCCAAAATGTGCCGTGCACATTTAAATGTCTTGTAAAAGGTTCTTTTCTCATTAGTTTAAATTGGAGTAAGATGCTTCCATATGGCCACAGGGCATTTAAAAAGTTAGTAAAACTTTTAAAATAACAAAATTAACATAAAATAACCTTACAATTAAAAAATTGAGGAACACCATCCAATAAGTCTAATGGCACACTAAAAATACTCCCAGAGTACCAGAAGGTGAGGTGACTGCCAGAGAGGTGTAAAGAAAGGCACATCTCGACAGAGGCATCCTGTGATTTGTGAGAAATTAAAATGTCTTCTAAGCTAAATTTTTGAAGACAACTATTCTACACACAGCTCCCTCTTTCTTACCCCCTTTAGTTTGGTGACTGCATCTTTTCTTTTGGACTCTGTAAGAGAGATGTGTTTTTGAAAAAAGAGGCCTTTTTCTTTCTATAGAGATGTATTTATACTCAGCCGGAGGAAAAAAGAACAGTATAAATACAAGGCATGAAGCAATGTAAAACACTTAGAAATCATGATTATTGGTCTAATACCAATGGAAGAAAGTTTACTTTAGCAAGACAACAAAGAAATGAGTCCACCAACATAGCAACTAATTTGGGAACTATCTGAAGTATGCATGCTGAGTCAGCAAACAAGTAAATCAAGACACAAATTACATTTAAGTAGTACAATAAATGTGCACCAAATGAGGGTGGTCCCAAAATGTTATCCCCTGATGCTTAGATATTGCATGAGAAATCAACATGATTAATCAAACACAATAATTCAACAAATAAGTACAAATTATTTTGTTTGTTTGTTTGTTTTAGCTCTGCTTATGCTGAATACCACTACGAAGTCTCTATGAGATGCTCTGTCTTCGTGGCCCAGGATGTTGACATTGCAACATGAATGAATAAGCAATGAAAAATAAACATTTGTTTAGTTCAACTATAATATATTTGAGATGAATATTTCATTAATTAATTTAAAAAGTTTTAAACATAGCAATACCCTTTGCCTTACCCAAAATCATTACCCCTGATTGATTCCTCAATTTTAGTCTTTATTAATACACTTAATCAAAATTAATGCAACCATTGGTTAAAACAACAAAATCCAACAAAGTCAGTGACAACTTCTGGACAAAGTCATTAATTACCAATTATCAATGATCACTTTTAATGATAATTACCAATTATCAATAGAAATTTGCCATAAAACTGGCAACCTTCAATTTTTTTTAATTTGATGAGAGTTGCAGGTGAAAACTGAATTCTGTAGTTTGCTTACTGCCAATAAAGCATTTTAGCTAGGTCACGTTCTCAGTACAATTCCTACCAGCAGTTACAAATCCCAAAGTAGTACTTGGAAAGATTGCACAAATGAAAAGCCCCAGGGAATATCATGTTATTCATTCAACAAACACTTAAATTGCTGTGGCTACATCCTGGTCTTTGTCACCAGTGCAAACTGTTTCACCTCTGCAATTTTCAGTTCACATACTCCGATACCCAACTGCAATCATTATCGTTCCTTCATTTTTCCATTTGCCTGTTCCAGCCATACCAACTCCTGATATATGTTTGGACAACATCCTTCTTTCTGTCCCTTTTCTTCCAATCGATCAGCCTCTTTGGCTTCACTTCCCCCCAACTTAGGGCTCACTCACCTCAAACTTAATTCTTCACTCCTCATCCTGTACCACACGCAGCCTGCATGTTCCCCAAACAGGTTCAATCCAACTATCTACTAGTGCTGCAGGAGAAAATAAACTATGTGGACCGGACCAGTAATAAAATTGTAGTTTCCAGTTTCAGCACAACCAAAAATATCCTTGTGAGGGAGGCATCCAGTCAGCTCCCTTTCTCATTTATCCAATTTTTTACCACCTTCTCAATCACCCCGCTCCTGCCTTTCCTCCCCTCTCTAGCAGCAACTGATGTCAGTCATCTCTTTCTTTACAGTAAAAATAGAGGCCACTGAGGAGCAGCTTTTATCAGGTGTCAGGCCCTCTTCCCCAACTACTGCCAAGTTTATTTGTATTCCTAGCAATCCGTTCCACAATTCCTCCAATTACAAAGAAAAAGCCATACCTTTTATTTAAGACCTACTTCTGCCACTTGTACTGTTGAGCTCCTCTGTCTCCCTCTGGGATCCTGCGTCATCAATTGTCCCTTTCCTCTTCTCTAATCTTCCCCTGCTCACTGCCTGATTCCCTCAGTCCACCATAATGCTCAAGTCTTCCTTTAAAAAATGACAGCTCTCCTTCAGCCCCATGCCGTTCACCAGATACTGTGCATTTTTCTCCTTCTAGGCAAAACTTCTTCAAGGAATGATGTTTCTTCATCTTTCATTTAATCCCCAATGCACTACAATCTAGCTTTTTTCTCCACTACAGTAGTCCACCGTATTCGCAGTTTCACTTTCCAGTTTGTTACCTGCTGTTAACCTCAGTCTGAAAATATTAAATGGAAAATTCCAGAAATAAACAATTCAATAAACAATTCATAAGTGTTCAATTTCATGCTGTTCTGAGTAGCGTGATGAAATCTCGCGAGTCCTGCTCCTTCCCACCCAGGATGTGAATCATCCCCTTGTCCAGTGTCTCCATGAGGTAGATGCTCCCTGCCAGCCACTCAACAGACATCTAGGTGATCAGAGCTACTGTTTCAGTATCACAGTGCTTGTGTTCTAGTCACCCTTATGTTACTTAATAGTACCCCAAAGTGCAAAATTAGCAACACTGGCAATTCGTATACCCCAAAGAGAAGCCGTACAGTGTTTCCTTTAAGTGAAAAGGTAAAAATTCTCGACTTATTAAGGAAAGAAAAATCATCATAAGCTGAGTTTCTTAAGATCTATGGTAAGAAAGAGTCTTCTACCCATGAAGTTGTGAAGAAGGAAAACAAAATTCATGCCAGTTTTGCTATCACACCTCCAACTGGAAAAGTTATGGCCACAGTACACAAGTGTTTAGTTAAGATGGAAAAGGTCTTCAATTTGTGGGTGGAAGACTTGAACAAAAACTGTTCCAAATGATGGCAGTATGTTGCACCACAAAGTATGGAGCCTCCCAGCAAGGGATCCCCTGAAACCAGTGACACCAAGCCAGTTACTGCAAGTGAGAACGGTTACACAGAGTCAGGATTAGGTTTGGCATTTCATCATTTCACATCATCACAAGAAGAAGGGTGAGTACAGTACAATAAGATATCCTGAGAGAGACCACATTCACATAACTTTTATCACAGAATATTATAATTATTCTATTTTATTACTAGTTATTGTTATTTCTCTCTTATATGCCTAAATTTATAAATTAAACTTTACCATAGATATGCAAGTATAGGAAAAAAACATAGTATATATGAGGTTCAGTACTATCTGAGGTTGCAGGCATCCACTTGGGGTCTTGGAACACAGCCCCCATGGATAAGAGAGGACTACTGTTCTCCTCTTGCTATGATATCATTCTTTTTTCTATTTCCTTTAACCTCTCAACCTAGCTATTCTCAGTATCCATTTCTCCCCATAAATGCTGATGTTTCCTTCAGTTCCATCAAGCATGATCATACCATTTGTCATCTAAATCAGGACACTCTTACAAGTGAAAGGTGGCACTTTGCTCAAGCTGGCTAGGCCCTGTCATCAGCTCACTGATATTCAGCCTGAGCCATCTTCTCTTCTCACATGACTTCCCCTCCTCCAAACAGACTGATGAACCCTGTATCCACATCTCCAACCCAGAGCCATGTCTGCATTTTTGCAACTGCACAAATCCTCCCGAATACCTCACAGACACTTCAGATACAGCAGACCCCACAGAACACACTGCTTTCCTCCCTGGCCACTGCACACCCAGGCTCAGCCAATGGCATCGCTGCTCCTCCTGTCATCAGAGCCAGAAACCTGAGAGTCATCGTGACGTCCTTTCTCCTTTCCACCAATAACAAACTGTCACCACATTCTGTCAATTCTGCCTTAAGAAGCTTGTAAACCTGTTCTTACCTCTCCATCTCCAAGGTCAATGCCTTGTAAATCCGTCTTCTTCCGCTTAGAAAAATGTTCCTTAACATTTTTAAACTTTTTCCTAAATAGAAATACACCTCGTCCTGCACCCAGCCCAGTCCTGAACGACTCATTTCCCTTAACCGGTCTCCCTGAATCCACTTTGGTTCCTTCTGGATCCTTCTCCACACTGCTTCCAGTGATCTGCCTTAAGACAAATCTAATCGTCATGTCATAGCCTAACATCTTTCCAAACTCTCTGCTCTGCCATAGAAGCGTCACCATGGTCTGCTCTTGCCTTACTTTTCGAATTGTATATCCCACCACTCCTAACTTGTGCTTCCTTCCCCTCTGCTCACGGCCACTCGCATTACACCAATCAACTTTGAAGTCCCAAACGCTTTTCCCTTATTAGTGGCATGGTAAATTTCCACTCTACCTTGAAGATTTTTCTGCTTGAGCTTGAATGTCACCTTTCCTTGAAGACCTTTCTGCCCTTCCTCGGGACACTTGGTTCCACTGTCCTCTGATCATTAACACGCACGACCGCCACCACAGGGCAACGCTAACAAGTTAGTGACAGGGGCTGCTTCTTATTCATCTTTGCCTTCCCTCCTGAACACAGGAGGCAGTTATTAAATATTTGAGAATCAATAAATGAATTAATTAATGAATACAAATGAAGTACCATGTGCCAGGACATCTGCTAATCCAGTACAAATATTAATCACATACAAATTCAGCACAACTATCAAGTGAAGCCAGATATCTCCTTCTCTCCATTGACAAGCCATGTAATCATGCCTTCTTCACAGCATATGACTGCATAGTGTTATGCAAATTTAAAGGATACTAGATAATATCTGATGGCCATAACAATATGGCTGAATAGATGAACTACTACTTCTAGGTCCAAATTATCAAAATCCCACATCTTGCAGTGGTAAGGTTCCTAAAGCAGTCACAAGGGCCAGGTATAGAAATGAGACCCTTTTGGTAGAACGTTTACATCACTCACAATAAGTGAGTGATCTTCTTCTGTAAGGCTGAAGAACTGGCATTTATGGACCCAAGGGATAAAAGACTGTGATGAAATACAAATAGTAGACTAGGGAGTGAATCATAGGAATTTGTTCCTGGCTTCAACTCTCAAACTGGATGAAAGAAGTGACCAATACAATTATAGATCAGCATTCCCAAAACTGTGCTTTTCAGAACTCTAGGGTTCTCCAAAATATTCATAAATATTAATATTACCTACCATTCACTGAGGATACCCATGTGCCAGGCACAGTACCAAGTAGTTTATAAGGAATGATTTCATTTCTTTTGTGGACATCTATTATTAGCATACCCACCTTTAAGGAAATTAAAGCTTAAATATAGAACTTCCTCGAAGTTCCATATCCGGATGAATATGACTCTAAAGTCAGAGTTAACACTTTACCATACTAATAAGCCCATGTTCAATCAAGCACGTTGTGGAAACTTGGTAACGAATGCTCTTCTTGAGATTACAGTCTGCATTAACATTATAAGGACTCTCAGAAGTCTCCCAGTAAAGAAAGCCTTTAACTTTGTTTAACACAACATTCCCCAAGCTTATTTAACTCCAGGGGCCGTTTTTAATGGAGCCATTTGTAACATATCAGGGAGCACATGTTTTGCAGAATAAGATTTGGCTTTAGATAATAACCAAAGGGATTATGCACTCACTGAGGCCAGAAAGGAGAAAGGGGCTAATGGCAGTATTCATTACAGGTGATAGAGCCAGTGAGGCGATTGTGTCACAATCTCAAATGCCAGGTGACATAATGATGGTGACAATATTCGTGAGTCAAATGAAAAGTATTTTCCGTTCACGGAATTAGACACCAATGCCTATGACTCCATCCCATGAATCACAAAGCCAATTCAAGAAGCTATTTGCCAAAGGGGCCGTGGTGGTAAAGACTGTTTGATTGGTGCCATGGTTTTCACCTTTTGAGGTCACAGAAATGCTTGCTTATGTTATTTTCCAGTCCTATCACACTTCTTTCTGTTCTAGGACATTCACATCCTTGAAAGAAACCCTGGGCTTTCAATAAAACAGGTTAGTCTGGGAGACCTCATAGTAAGAAGGCTGGAGAACAAGCGCCTTTGTTACAAACAACTGACTTGGCAATGCTGATGTATTGCTTCCCATTATTCATTCAAACTTCATTTACTGACCACCTACTGTGTGCCAAACTCTACAAGAAGAGGGAAGGACAGCCTTTTCCTTCCAGGAGCTCACAGGCTGATGGGAGGAAAGCAGCATGTGGAGATAAAGCAACAGACTGCATGAAGTGCTATCATAGAAAATGTGTAGGATGCTGTATGTTCTCTCTGTCTAATTCTTCCTAGAAAGAAACAGGATCAAAAGGGGCTTCACATTCCTCATCCTCAAAGTAAGTACTGGCATTCCAAAATCCTAAAGGAAAATGGAGGTTAGAGCTATAAGAGAAAAGATGATTAAAGGAGGATGCAATTTAAAAGTCAGCCAACATGTTCATAGAGGGAAAAGCACAGAAACCAAGAATTGAGGTGCCTACAATCTGATCTTGAGTGACCCTAGCAAAACATGTGGCCTTTGCTTCCTTTTCCTCTTTCCCACATGGATGCAATGGAGATAAACCAATATAATGTGATGGGCAAAGCCTTAGAGACTTAGTGAAGCAAAACAGAAACGACAGAAAGCTAATTTAAGATCCATTATGACAACTATTACAGAAAACAAATACATTTCTGTAAAGAAATAACCTATGTGTGGACTATGTGTGGACTTTTACAAGATGGAGAATTACCAAATTAGTTCTTGTCTACATATTTCCTCCCACTAAACTGTTCATCTTCTAAACGTGGATGGGTTCAAGGGAGTCTTTATAAACTTCCTTTTACCAAAATTACTTGTCTGACATCCCCAGTTAAATAAATTTACACCTACATTTGACATTTACAGGATAAATGAGACAGATGTATTATGAAAAGGAAGGGATGAGAACCAACCAAATGACCTTCTCTCATGTATCACACCAAAATGCTCGCATGTATGTTTTTTGTTAACAGACTTTATTTTTTAAAAGTTTTAGATTGGGAAAGCTGTATACACAGTTCTCATGTACCCCATCAACCTGTGCAGTTTCCTTGTTATTAATATCTTATTAATATGGCACATTTGTTACAATTAATAAACCAATATTCATACATTATCTTTAAGTAAAGTCCATCTTTTATTAAGATTTCCTAAATTTTTACCTAATGTCCTTATTCATTCCAGGACCACAGCCAGGGTTCCACATTACATTTAGTTGTCATGGTTCCTCAGGGCTCTGACAATTTCTCAGACCTTTCTTATTTTTGAGCGCCACGACAGTTCTGAGAAGCACTGGTCAGGTATGGGGGGATGCCCGTTTTATTGCAAAGGGTCTGATGTTTTTCTCATGATTGGACAGGTGTTATGGGTTTTGGGAGGAAGACCACAGAGGGAAAGTACCATTTCATCACTCATCTCAAGTCTACATACTATTAATATGATTTATGACTGTTGGTCACCTGACTGAGGTCGTGTTTATCAGGCTTTTCCACTGCCAAGTTACCTGTTTCTCTAAAGTGTAGGAAGGAAGTCACCATGTGCAGCCCACACATAAGGCGGAGGGAGGTCTGTCTTTTAGGGTGGAGGAGCTACCTGACTTATTTGGAATTATTCATGTGTAATTTGTCTCTTCTCCCACATATATTAATTTATTCAATCATTTACTTGCATCAGTATTATCCCATGGGTATTTATTTTGTATTTTGGGTTATAAACCAATACTGCTTTATTTTGTTGCTCAGATTGTTCCAGTTTTGGCTGCTAGGAGCTCTTTCAGTTGTCTCCAATATGTCTTCCTCTGACCTACCCCCTTCAAAGTGGTTGTCATTGTTGTTTTTGTTTTGTTTTGTTTTGGTTGGTTGTCTTTCTTTCTTTCTGAGCCCTTCCTTACTTTCTGGCACTACAAGATGCTCCAGGCTCATCTTGTATATTTCCTGCCCCACTCCTAGAATTGGCCATTTCTCCTAGGAGACCTGGCTTCTTTCATTAGGGAATGGTATTAGAAACCAAGATCTGGGCACCAAGTATGCTTGTTCTTACTGAAATGTCATTTCTGTTAAGCCCTCTCAAGCTAACAAAGAAATACATGTCTGTTTACTAACTCATGCATGTATACATACTTATAAATATTTCTGTATGCAACTATCTTTGTATACAAAGGTCTGACAATTAAGTTTGTGAACTCGTCCTAGAAAAAGTGCTACCATATTTCCCCAAAAATAAGATCTAGCTGGACCATCAGCTCTAATGCGTCTTTTGGAGCAAAAATTAATGTAAGACCCGGTCTTATTTTAATATAAGATTCAGTCTTATATAATATAATATAATACTGGGTCTTATATTAATTTTTGCTCCAAAAGATGCATTAGAGCTGATGGTCCAGCTAGGTTTTATTTTCGGGGCAACACGATACATACCTCATTACTGAATATCATTATGGTCACCTTTGAAGTACTCCCCTTGAGAAGCTATGCACTGATGCCAGTTTTTGTTTGTTTACTGGCTAAAAACTCCCTCACAGACAGTGCCATATGAGCCGGTGCATTGTAGTGATGCAAGTGCCATGAATTGTTGGTGGAAAGTTCAGGTCGTTTTTGTCTAACCGTTTCACACAGCCTTTTCAGCACTTCCAAATGGTAAAGTTGGTTAACTGTTTGTCCAGTTGGTACAAATTCACAATAAATGATCCCTCTGGCATCAAAAAAGGTTAGCAACATCGTTTTGACTCTTGATTTGGACTGACAACTGTTTTGGTCATGGAGAATTAGCTGACTTCCATTCTGTACTTTGACGCTTTGTTTCAGGGTTGTACTGGTACACCCATGTTTCATCACCAGTGATAACATAGTCCAACACATCGTCTTGCCTCTCCAAAAGGTCTTGGCAAACTTTGACTCTCCTTTGCTTTTGTCCATCCGTGAGCTCCTTCGGGACCATTATTGCACACACCTTTCTCATGCCAAGATTTTCAGTTAAGATTTTCCTAACTTTCTCTATTGATGTTTACTTGGTCTGCTATGCTTCTCACAATCAGCCGATGATTTTGACACAAAATTCAATGAATTTTTGCGATGTTTTAGTGAGTTCTGCTCATTACTGGCCACCCCGACTTTTCTTCATCAGTCAAGCATTCTCTACCTTCAGAAAAACATTTAATCCACGTGTACACTGCCATTTTCTTCATGGCATTATCCCCATACACTTGGACTAACATGTCCCTGATTTCACTTCCACTCTTGTCAGGTTTCACAAGAAATTTAATGTTTATTCATTGCTCTAATTCAAGCTCACACATTCTGGCGACAGCACACAAAAACATGCAGCAACAATAATGAACGCCACTCAGCAAGACACCGCCACATGTCAACAAGAACACAGCTGTGAGACAGCTATACCAAGGTTATAAAACCTTACTGAGCTGTTTGTACAGTGCTGCCAATGTAAGTGCACGGTCGCAAGTTCACGAACTTAATTGTCAGACCTTATATTTTATGTTAAACATTATATATTTTTCAATTCTCTAGAAACATTTTAACATCTTTAAGTTTTATATTTAAAGCATCTTAAAAGAAATTTATGTCATTTACATTTTAAATTTCCCATGGTACCTAGCACTGAGTGATCGATGAATTATTGATCTGAAATTCAAAGCTCAAGAATGGGTTCAGATATATATATCTGGCAGTAGTGGGTAAGCCTCAGTCTTCTCACCTATAAAATGAGGATAGCAATGATTCCAACTGCAAAGGATTACTGGAGAATTAAATGAGGTGATTATATATATACACACACACACACACACATATATATATATATATATATATATATATATATATATATAGAGAGAGAGAGAGAGAGAGAGAGAGAGAACAGAATCTAATAGAGTGTAATTTAATAAATTATAGATAAAATAAATTTCTAGCTTATGGGAAGATATGTTCAAGAGCAAAAGATATAATTTTAAGTTTAGACTTCTTTATGTTTGGTTGTCTTATTCATTTTTACCATCTGAGTTAAAAGTATCAATTTAGATGTATTACTTTACTTCAAACATACTCTTTGAAAGATTAAGTCAGCAATAATGTTACTAGTCATGCTACTCCTGCCCCAAGGGAACAAGAAATTGATTTCCTAATGTACATTATCACAACCCATTTCAAGGAATATTAATGGTTAAAAACAGGTGTCACAGTAAGAGAGCAATGAGACATGGGATTGCAATTTCCACATCTCACTCCATCAGAATGTCAATCATTCAACACCAGGCATGCCATTTAATAGAAGGTAGTCAGGGTTCCCATAGAAAATAATTTCAATTCCTAAAGCTGATTAGAACTGTCTCAATACCTGGAAGACCTGTCCATATAAATCTGGAATAACATGATCAGAAATATCTTCCATCTTTTATGAGACTATACTTGGCAATGAAATGGCATTTCTACATGAAGGGCCAAATGAGATATTAGTCACACATAGTATAGAGGACACTTTCTGAGAACTGATGTCAGGTTAATGTTGTTGAGTGCTTAATAAAAGTTCACTTAAACTAAATCTGATTTTGTATTTTTTCTACAGGCTATTTTTTCTCTAGGGTCAGAATAGACTTAAAGCATCATGCTTGTTTAGCATAGTGAGTGGTTTGAAGTTCCACCAAACAGTCTTATGTGATAAGATGTGAGTGGTACCTGGGAACTAAGCAGATGATGGTGTGAACCCACCATCCAAATCATGTCAATTATGCAGGCCCACTGGGTGACTACATAACACCAGGTGAACTGGGCATCTTGTAATGATGCAGGTTATCTGAAGAGCTTAGCATAAACAATCTAGATTAGTAATGCTGAGTGGTCTCCAGAGGAGTTAGAGCAAGAGCCCAGAGATGACCTGTGCTAGTGGATGGAATGTCAAGTTCAGATATCATGCTGAAGACGGAGACTTCTGAGTACAAGACTTGTCAATGATTGCAGGGCCAGGGTAGTCACAGGCAGAGAGCAGAGTCTAAACCAGAGAGTTCAGAAGGCTGTCTCCGAATTACCATCAGGCAGCATGCAGCTATGCCTCTCAGGTTAGGGCTATCTGCCCTCGCGAATACCTGGAACAGCCCCGAACTGGCCAGTATCGCCCTCACGCTTCACACAGCACCAGGCAAGTCAGCTCAAGTTCCTTCTCTCCTGAAAATGTTTCACTGGCATCCCATTACCTTCAGAGTAAATCCAGAGCCCTACCTGCTTTTCCAGTCCCTCCGGCTGCCTCAGCCACATGTGCCGTCTTTCAGAGGTTGCAAGATTCTGTCCCAACCTAGGGCCTCTGCATATGCTATTCCTTCTCTCTGAAATTTCCTTCCTTCCATTCTTCATAGGCCTGGTTCTTTCTAAACTTTCAGTTTTCTACTTAGGTGCCATCTCCTTGGAGAGGTTTTCCCTGATGTTTCTCTTAAGTAGCAACCCCTTCTCTCCCTCCTTCATTATTCTCTAGCCCAGGACCCTGTTTGTTTTCTGTATGGCACTTAGCATTTTTTTATTATTATTATTCATTTACTTATTTTTTGGTGTGATTCTACCACTCTGGCATTAGATTCATGAGGATAGGGACCTCTTGGTTTTGTGATATATGAAGCATATCACAGGCATTCAGCAAGAACCACTTTTGTTGAAAACATACTCGGTGAAGGAGCCAGGCACAAAAGGTCTCGTATTGTATGACTCCCTTTACATGAAATGTCCAGAATAGGCAAATCCATAGAGACAGATCCCATCCAGGGGCTGGGGGAGGAAAGAATGGGGAGTGACTATTTAATGGGTGCGGGGTTTTCTTTTAGGGTGATGGAAACGTTCTGGACCTAGACAGAGGTGACAGTTGCACAACCTTGTCAATGTAATCAATTCACTAACAGTAAATGTTATATTGTGTATATTTTACCACAGTAAAAAAAATCCGTTGTGTGAACAAATGCATATACTGTGCTCGCATGGTCTCCCACCTTCCTGAGATGACACGGGGAGGTAGGGTGCTTCTCCTCAGGCTGAAGCCAGGCTGCATACCTGCTACCTATGGCTGCAGCAAGCTAGGTGCTCAGAAACTGAGCCACTGAGATGGACTCTACTTTTATCAAGTGAAGTAACCCAGTGAAAACCAAATCCCCATTTGGGTTGTATATATGCATAGTCAAACACGAAACCCTGGTTCAAGTGTCCTAATTTTAGTGGGCAAACCAGACAACAGAACAGCCATCACTTCATTTCTGCCACTGTCATGGTCACCATCGCCAAATTTAAGTTCAAGACAAGCTGCACTTATTATTGAGAAGCATAAAATGAAAAAGTATCTTTGTTGCAGTTAATTTATTTCACACATAGAAGGGACAGAATATGAGTTCCATATATTTGTCCCATTTACACGCCAATCGAGCTAGCCCAGAGGGGGAACGGGAAATGGGAAATTTTTGTTCCTTTTGTTCCTTTCCTGCTTCTGTAAATGTCAGTCCCATTGCCAGTGGTCATAACCAGAAAGGCTTCACCGTCTAAGACTACATAACTTTCCTGCTAAGATTGGTCAGTCATTTAACCACCATTTTTTATGAATTCCCTAATTTATTTTCACCACCTTGTGAACTCTTCCACAATTCTAGAAAAATATCAGAGTGACTAGTACCAACAACCAGTACTGCATGTCCAGGGAAAATACTGGAGGACATTGAGAAAATGAAATGCAAAATACATATAAACACTATCTTTCCAAATATTGAAATTTAAGTACAGGAATTTAAAAAATAAAAATTTGCAGCTTAAAACTTCATTTTTTGGACAAGGAGCAATGAGACACCTGAATCTCTCATAGTTTGTATCCCACATAAAACACACAGCCTTTATCAATTATTTATATCAACTATAAATAATTTAAACTATGTTTATGGGTTCTTAGAAGGGAGAATCTTTCTAAACCAACTTCTAAAACTAGAATTCTTGATAAGTTAAATCTTACAAAGACAGAATATCTAAAAGAAATGTATTCATACTTTCTTCACAATCCAGATTAGGTCTTTAAAGATGGCTACATTGTATGCAAAGGAATATAAATATCCAATTTAGTTCATAAGGCCAAAGAAGAGACACTGATTCTCAGTTATCCCCTTGAATCAGCCACTATGGTATCATAAAACATGATGTATCAACCAGAAAGCACATGCATCACAATCATATTAAATACTTTGTCTGAAAATGCTTCTGTATTGTCTTTTTAAATGAAGCAACCAAGATCTACAAAACCAAGAGACAAATACTTTAATGTCAGGAAACATTTAATCTTAAAAATATTGAAGTTTTCTACTTCGATCAGACTATTTTGAGACTCTCACATTCACTATTCAATCTTCTCGAATATGTTCTTACTCATCTATTCTATGTCCTAAGTAAAAATCCTACTCCCTATAGAATTCTGGTGACGAAAGAAGTCCTGCTTAATCATTTCCGTCTGTCCTTTGTTTCCACTAGGATAGTAAAATGTACCATCCATTAAGCACTTGCTGTTGTGCCAGGTGCTTTATATACATTATTCTGAAAATCAAGCTTTTTCTCCATTTAATGGGATGGAATTCCTGGCTGTGGCAGAACATACTGTACAAAGATGGCAGCAACAATATCTCCCAACTGTTACGCTCTTGTGCGATGTGGCCTGGCCATCTAGAGGTGGGCCCTGTGGTGCCTTGACCAGTAGAGTATGGCTGAGGTGACACTGTGCCAGTTATAGGTGAGGCCCTTACCTCACCTGGCAGTTTCCACTTTCTGCCTCTTGGAAACCAACTGCCACATAAGTGACCACAGGTTACTGTTTAATGCTGCTTGACCAAAGCATGAATGTAACAATGAGGTAAATGGAGAACTAAGGCTTCGTGACTAGAAAAAAAACGTGACCAGTAGCAGATATAGGAGATTTTAGTTCACCAAAACCACCTTTCTAATTTATTTAAACCTTTAGAAATGAATGACTTTCCCCAAATTAACATGCCTTTATTTGTCAGATGAGTCCCCTTTGCTCTCAGTAGTGTCAGGGGGAGGGGCCATGGAGCATCCCCAGGCTGAGCTGGCTACAAAAGCAATTTAAGTCAACCTGGTGGGACAGTATGAGAGGTGTGAAGATGCAGAAATGGGCTGGACTGTACACTTAACAGTTCCTTTAAAAGTCAAGAAGAAGAAATTCTGCACCCTCTGCTCAAAACAACTACAGAATGAAAGCTAATTCTAATTCTGAATTTAAAAGTAGCATGTTTCTAATCGACCCATTCAGTAAAGCTGGACTGATCCTCCTTGGTCTCCTCAAAGATGCTATAAACATGGGAACACATGACGAGGCCAGTGCTTCACGGCATGGCTCCTGCACAATGGAAGAACATATTCTACCTCTGTCAAAATTCCCTCATTTCATTATGCTCTCAGTGCCCGTTCCAATATGGGTCTTCCTCTCATAATCCTTTCTACCATGTCATCTGAAAATCCTTCTCAGTGAAACCATACCACCTTCCCCCCTGTATTTTATAGAATACTCTCTCCACATCCAGCTCTTAATGGCCACCAGGCTCTTCTCAGAGGACACGCTTCCCCTACAGCTCCATCCCAGTAAATCTACATATCTTCCCACATGCTTTGCACTCCAGAGCCACAAAGTTAGGTGAGGGACAGGAAGTCTTACACTTTAATGAACATCAAACATCTTCACTTTGGATGTCCCATAGGCACTCAAATTCACCAGGCTGCGTTCTCCCTCTAAAATACAAATGAGTCTTCATCATTCTGTTTAAATTCTTCAATGGCCCACTCTGCCTAGAGGATGAAACCCAAGTTCCTTAACATTAGATTTTCTGTTATCCCAACCCTTCCCCCTCCTTTAGTATAATATTCCCCCCCTTACTTTCTCACTCAATTGCTTGTGGCTCCCAGATCTCATGCTACTTCTTACGTCCACGCCTTTGCTAATGTCCCCTCTCTGTCTGGGTGCTCACCACCTCTTAATCTTCTCCCACACTTCGCCTGGTTACCTCCAGTCACCATTACATACAGTTCACGAGTCCCTGCTGCCAGGAAGTCATTCCTGATGTTGCCCTTCATCTTTCACCAACTGTCGGTTAGGTTCCCTGCCTCCATGCTCCTGTAAGAGACTTAGATGACTTTGACCTATATCTCCAGCACCTTATAAAGTACTGATTACTAATATAGTTTGAGGATGGAAAAGGGGCCATAGGTGAAACCTGACAAGCTCAGGAGACTGAAAATAACCACATAGGATGGCATGAACATAAAAATTCCTAACAAAGGTGGGCCATGGTGGGAAGTCACATCTTTAGTCTGTAGCTTCCTTGACAAAGATCAATCTCTACCTTAAGTGAGCCTGTCTATTGTCTTTTTGCAATAGGATAACATACCCTTGGAATGTCAGTAATCCCTTTTTCTGGACCAGAGCAGGAAACCACAGAATCTTTCATTATTATTCTTATCCCCTGATTACCACCTTTATGTGCTATAAAAAGAGAACTATTAACTATCCTGTACCCACCTATGTAAAATAAATACCTGTCTCTCCAATTTACTTTTATCCAATCCCAGAGATTGCCCCAGTTTGCTTTCTCCCACCCCTAAATCTACCACCAATGGATTTCATGAAACCCTCCTCCTTTGATTCTACAAATAAAACAAGCGGCAAACAGCCATTTTGTAGAGCATTTTCTCAATCCGTTGAGATTTTGCTTGCCGGCAATTGTCGTCAGTTTGGCTCAAATAAACTCTTATAAGCTTTCTCTTAGGCTGGATGTTTTTCCGTAGACAAGTTTAAAGAGATTATGATTTACTCATTCTTTGTTTCTCCAGCACCTGACACCAAGCCTGGCCTTGTAGTAGATGCTCAAGAAACTTTCAATGAATGGATGATTACATGATTATATGGATGCAAGACTCAGAGGATGAGTCTGTACCAAAAGGCATCAGTTATCCATTGCTGTGTAGCAATATTACAACCAACTTAGTGGCTTAACACAATACACATTTATAGTTGTTGAGTTTCTGTGGGTCAGCAATCCAAGCACAGCTTGGCTAGGTCTTCTGCCCCAGGGTCTCACAAGGCCATTAAAACGTCCGCCAGGGCCATGGTCTTCTCTGAGGCTGAAGTAGGCAAGGATCTGCTTTCAAGTTCATATGGCTGTTGGTAGCATTCATTTCCTCGTGGACTGTTGGATGCAGCACCTCAATGAGCTGACAGCTGAAGGTCACTCTCAGTTCCTTGCCACATGGACTTTTCCAATATGGCCAGAAAGGGAGAGAATCTCTCAGTATGACAGAAATTACAATCTTATGTAATGTAATCACAGAAGGCCTTTGCTGTATTATATTGGTTACTCACAGGTCCCACCCACATTCAAGGGTTAGGGGATTACACAAGGACACAAAATCAGGAGATGGGAATCACAGGGACCATCTTAGAGTTTGCCCACCACACAGAGATATGGTTTTGAGAGAATTCATCAGAAAGCCTGTGTAGCTAAAACAGCAGGGAGAGGGCTGAAAAAAACAAGAGTACATTAAGTGTGTTAAAAGGGGGTATGTTTATGTGTCGAACTTAACGCACAATCTCAACTAATTTTTTTCTCATTATGGAAATTACTTTTCAGTTACTAGAGAATTCTACAAGTGATAAAACATTTCTTTAAGGTATAGCTCAGGGCTTGGGGGCAAATATGAAATTTAAAACATTGACCATTTTCTACTTTGGCATTCCTTCCCACATCATTATTTTTGTAACTGGCTCCCTGGATCAGCTAGAATCTTTTTAAATCATGTATTTTGCATCCATTTAATAGGATGTTTGGGGCCCAGGAGACAGTACTTTATTTATTATATCTCAATAATTTATAGCCAACAATACACTAAGGAAAATGTCAACCTCATAAAAACTGAAATTTGAAAAGTGAGAAATGTTTACATTATCCTCCAAGAAAGAGAAATTTATGAAAATAAGGCAAGTCAATGAAGTATATTAAAACATTTCAAAACATAAAAAACTGTGCTTAATGCACCAGCAGTTTTTAGATGTGTCCCCATGGGCTACACCACATCTATAACAAACATGGCAGCCTGTGACTAAGTTATGACTAGAACTGTCACTCTTCAGACAAATCTGCACGGAATGTGGCTAATGACATAATGGTCATTTCAAGGTAGAACTTTGTCTCAAGAACTTCATATACCCTCCGTTTAAAGGGCTTTCATCCTTTTTATAAATGTTTGTTTCCCCTTTGAATGGCTGTCTGCTTCCTCTGACTCAGTGTTAATCACAACAGCATGGAAAAGGTCCCAAATGCCAATCAAGCAACATTATGAATGAGAGAAAACAAAAAAACAATTTCTGACTTTCCATCAAAACATAAAGCTATTAGTCATCCTCTGAAAAGACTTGAGGTCAAATTCTCAACAATGCATATAACCTCTGAGGCCTCTCTTTAGTTCTGTGATAAGAGAATAAGGAGAGAATTTTCCAGCAAACATTTAAGCTTCTCAGCAATTTCTGAGGTGTAACCATTATCTACAATTAGGTTCTTAGGGTTTACCCCATGAATTCAATAGTACCCTGAGGATCCAACTGGAAAAGAACCCTTCCTCAAGGGCAGGACCCGGTTGTAAAGGGTATGGCCAATGCCTCAGGTGAGAGTTGAAATGCTGAGGATGTGACTTTTATATAAAGTCCACAATCCCACCAGTTCTGGCACTAAATTGGCTGACAGTGGGCTCCAGCTAAGTATCAGGAATTTTTAAAAGAGCATGGGACAAGGTTTTTAGAATCAGAACAAATCATCACTTACTAGCTGGGTTGTTTTACTTCTCTGAGCCTCAGTTTCCTCCCCATAAACTGCCTATTTCATAGACTGGTAGCCTGAATCCAAGTTCAGACATCTCTGGGCATACTTGACCAACTTGATTCAGGATTGGAGGGGAGCAGTGATTCTGAATACAGCAGGGCAGAGGCTCACAGATCTATCCCCAGCCCAGATCTCTGTGCTTGGGACTGGGCCAAGGAAGAGAAGGCTGACATAGAGAAGCCAAAGGATCCTTTTTGATGAGGGGCTCTGGGTGACATGAGGGCATAGACAATCTGCTCTGGTATTCCTGAAGCAAAGTATGACAGTGAACCTGGAAAAGGAGCAAACTCCCTTTGCATGTAACAATGTGGCCGTATTGTAATGTAAGCTCCAAGGAACACAGAATACAGTCGTACCTCGGTTTTCGAACGTCTTCACTGATGAACATTTCAGTTTACGAACGCCGTAAACCCAGAAGTAAATGCTTCGGTTTTTGAACACGCCTTGGAAGTTGAACATGTCACGCAGCTTCCGCTGAGTGCAAGATCCTGAGGCCGAGCTGTCGGCTGTTTTCGAACGTTTCAGAACTCCAACGGTCTTCCGGAACGGATTACGTTAGAAAACCAAGGTACCACTGTCTTTGGTACCCTGAGGATGCAGTCAACAAAACTCACCAAATACTAGCTGAGCACCGATCTCCATCTTTGTGTTTGGAAGTACAGACACTGTACCTGGGGCAGAAAGCACCAGAAACAGAGGCAGAGGTACAGAGTTAGACTCAGAGGGAGTGCAGAGAGGGCTCGGAGGGAAGACATGAGAGGAGACATCTCCCAAGGCACCACCAGGTATTTGAGGGGAACTTGCCATGTGCGTGATCACATGGTGCACGGGTGGGAATGAGGGTCACTAGAAGCATTACTAACACTACAACTCTCATTGTCATATAAGCAGGACAGGCCAGGGAGGTTTGGGTTATTAACATTATTATTTGTACTGGGAAAAGTTTGGAAAAACTTTTTATAAATCCAGATTCACAAAATGTTCCTTAAAGCAAACCAGGAGAAAAGAAAACTATTCCTTCAGCTATTGTGAGGCAAGAGACTGCTTCTATCATCAAACCAAGCTAAATCATGCTAATTAAATTTCCTTTTAGTGACATGTTATGATTTTTCCCAGCTTATCTACTCTGGGCTTCCTCATTTACCCAGAACCCCACGTGAACCCTGCTTCTCTCAGGGAAGGGAGGAAGGGCTGCTGCAAGGCTTTTGTTCATGTTAGGAACAAGATGGAAATTCAAGTCACATTTCATAAAAAATGACTTCTGAGAAATACCAAAACTGCTCCCCACAGCTCACAAGTGCTTCAAACTCCATTTTAATTAACAATGTTTCAAGGAAAAGTCCTTTGTCTATTTATTCTCTAAACAGGGAGTTCGGATTTTCTTCCATTTGAAATTGCTTTATTGACTCGACTTGCAGCAATCCCCTTAGGTAGATATCACCAGCAGATCCAATTCAGCTAAGGATTGGATTCGATTACTGTCAGGTAAACAACTTACTACCCACACAGATTCCATCCCCAATGAAATCCCCATGTTATTGAATTGACACTCCTCTATGAAGGGAACTCTCTGGCCAAAAGGTGCACCTTGATGCTACATCGTCGTATGGCTCCCTGAGCCATGAGGACATTACACCTGGAAAACCAGGGAAGTGTAAGGCAGCAGGTAAACTCAGCCCTGAGTTTACATTAGCATTTCCTTTCAGGACGCTAATCTGTAATATGTATCACTATGTAATATGCCTCAAAAATATTGATACCTTCACACCCCACTATTCCATTTGTAGAAATCTCTGCTAAGAATATCCAGTGAGTACAGACAGCTGCAAGGATGTGCATTTTAATGTTGGTGACAGGGTAAAAAATTAGAAGTAAATTAACGTTCAATGATAGGAACTGGTTAAATTAGCCGATTAAATATTCTACAGGTATCTTCGGAGATTAAAAAATATAGTAAAAAAATATAATATGGAGAAATGATACCACAATGAGCAATGCAAGTTATAAAGTAATTTGTACTATAATACAAAAACTGGTTTATAAAACATATGCATTTGTACATAGAAAAAAGACTCAAAGGATAGATAACAAAATGTTAATTTTTTTAGTGGTAGTTTAAGTGGGTAATTTTAATTTTCCTCTTTTGTTTGAGTTTGTAAATTTCAACAATAAACGTATTAGTTTTTAACAGTAAAAGATGAAGTATTTGGTTAAAGTTAGAATTAGTAGAGAACTGAAAATAATCCAGCCCAACCTTTCATTTAACATATAGTGATGCTGTAGCTTAGGAAGTTGGATGGGGGGGATAAAGAAATTGCTTCATAAGGGAAATGAATTTCTTTAATTGCTATTAACATTAAGTTACCTCTAAATTACATTCATAATTAAATGAATTACAAACATCAAAATAATCTCTAATTTATTATGAAACTAGAGGTCCTCTCGAGCAGTAGTTCTTCAGCTTTTATATGTCACTCAGACTGCTTTAAAATATTTGATGAATGCCCAGAAAAATGCACATGAGCTCTAACAAACAGAAATTGTGCACCTTGGTTCAGGGATTCAGATACCCAAAAGCCAATCCATGGATGCCTTAAAGCAGGGTGTTTTATGCTATACACTGTGACATGAAATCGTATGACATGGAATAGAAAATGATAGAATAAAAAAGAATAAACTAGAATAAAATATATTATGCATATATGATAGATCATTAATATTTTGTGAAACTTTTCTCACACAAAATTATTTTTAATATCTGTATATACCTAAAGAATATTCAATTATATAGTTTATTCTTTTGTGTGTTTGTATATTCTAGATTGTGATATAGAATATATTTATTACCATGGGCTGGGGTTAAATAGTGAAAGCGACTGTTCTAGAAGCCCTTTACCCCAGTTAAAAAAATATCCTGCACTCAAAGGGAAAACAGCAACAGGGTGATTTAACCATCTAACTACATTTTGTGGAGGAAGTAAGGGGAAAGAATGGAATTTCTTAAACCTGCTATAAAAAATTATCTATTGCTGTTTAGGAAGAACAGAAGTTAAAAATTTGGATCAGGACCTGAGCAAGTAGTTTGGGATTCTTTGTAGTCTATGTTCCATGGGCATTTAAATGCTTTATTTCTAATTATGATTTATTTATTACCATTTAGTATGGACAACATTTATCTATTTACTATTTGGATTCTATGAAAGTAAATCATATCCAGCCACATGTAAACTCATTTTCTGTCACACTCATTCTTTGTATTTCACATTCATTCCCCTGCCCCACCCCCACTCTCTCTCAGAACACAACAATGGAGAGAAATGAAAAATTTCCATAGAATTGATTGAATCTGAGACATCCATAACAGCCATGAGACAAATGTCTGTTTCAGACCGTCTCCAACGCAGCCGAATGCCTGAAGCCAACAGATCTTCCATCAGAACGGTGGATTTGTGTTCCATTAAGATAACTAATTCAATCAGGTTTTCTCTCACACCTGCTTCAGCACAAGCCCCTGAATGGCCCTCAAACACTCCTCGTCAATAGGACAGACACAGAGCTCTTTAATTTTATGGAAAGCAATCGTAAATGTTTTAGTTCTAGCTCAGGGGAGTGAGTGTAGGGAAAGGAGGAAATCGGTGCTAGGTGGGGGGCCCTCTATCACATCCCCTGCTTTTTTTCCATTCTCTCTCAGAGCTTTAACAGCAGTCCCACACTATTTGTGGCAGGACAGCCCAGGGAAACCAAAGCTGAGGCCAAGTTCACCTACAGCACTTTCAGCCTTTCTGTTCCCTCTCCTGGGAGTCCTCCAAAGAGTATATGGAAAAAGGAACATCACCCTGCATGAAAGAGTGGAGTAGAAATAGAACTTCAGATTATTAGGAGATTTGGTTAACTATTAACTTGTTACATGTGAAAAGCATTCTGTATGCTATTTGGTACATTATTTAGGATACTATCTGGCTCTGACCTGAGTTTCAAAGACATTTCCAAATAAAGGAAAGGAATTTTCAGGGAAGAAATTATCTAAGGTCAGTAACAATCAGGTCCAGGGAGCTGACCATAGGATCTCTCTCTCTCTCTCTCTCTCTCTTTTAATAACACAGCACAAAATTAACCACTTTAAAATGTACTGAATTGTGGTATTTTGTACAATATTGTGTAATCACTACCTATATTAAGTTCCCAAAACTCTGCATCACCCCTGTTGACCCCAAGAATGAATGTACCTGTTGAGAAGGGCTAACTGGTCTCAAATTTATAAACAGAGCCTAGCAGCTGTTGCTAAATGGGAACCTCCCACACAAGCGCCACTTTAGGAAGAAGCCTGCACTGAACCACCTGCCTGCACTGTTTTCCTGCCATTCTGAACCAACCCTTAAGAAGAAGTTTCTAGGATCATATTTCAACCAATAAGACTGAGACATTCCCTGTTCAATCAGAGCTGTGCAGTTATAGTCTCATTAGCATCTTCTCCAACCAATCAGAATAGCTCCATTCTGACTAATCAGGACAGTGCTCTTTGGATCAATCAAGCTTTGAGGATTTGGAGTCCTCATTTGCATAAGAATGGACCATTCAAGGACCAGGGGCAGGGACTTCTCTCTGTATAATTCAGCTCCCCTGTGGCTTGAAGAGTGCTCTTTCCTTTTCCCTTGAAGACTGCATTTCCTTAGCTGGAGCTGAACCACCAAAGATGTCTTGCAAAACCAGACCGGAGCAGGTGGAGCAAACCGGATGAGGGCAGAGCAGAGCAGAGCAGCAGCTGTGTAGCTAGAGAGGGACCTAGCCCAAGGGCTACCATACAGCCATGCTGTTCCAAAAATGTGCGGTTTCATAATCGAACTGTATCACTACTGAGCTGTTCCACAGCCATGCTTCATCACAGCCATGCTGTATCACAATTGAGCTGTTTACACCACATAAAGTTTCCTTCTTTACCACACCCCAAACTGGGGAGTCCTGTTGGTGTTGAATTGGTGCCAAGGACCACTGGTTGACACCCCAAAAGAAAATCTTGTACCCATTAAGCAGTCCCTCCCTGATCTGGAGCACCACCGCAGGTCTGACACTGTGAGGGCTGTTCACAAAAGGTCTAAGCTGAGTGTAGTACCAGGGCAGGAACTTTGCCTGGCTCATCCATCACTGTATCCTCAGCTCACAGGAGAGGCACAGTAAATATCCACAGAAGGAATGTTGAATGATTGGGAACCAACTGAGTAGCAAACAATTCGACTTGCTATTAAGCCAGTGAACTACTCTCCCACCCAGCCCTTAGACACAGAGCCTGGCCAGGCAATCAGTTCTGGATTATAAAGATCTGAATGGTGCAGGTAAGAGTTAAGAAGAACCAGATTTGAGAGAGGTTTAGAAAGCACTTCCTAGGTGACAGAAGCTTTACATTATTCCATTTAATCACCCATGGGGACACCTGGAGCTTAGAGAAGCAATTTATGTGAGGTCACTCAGCTGGTACGTGGCAGAGGCAGGGCTGAGGCTTGGGCAGTACAGCTCCAAACCCTTGCCTTTTAACACTAGCCCATGAACATTCAACAGATGAGGAAACTAAGGCTCAGAACACGGTCTTTTGCCTCATTTGCAAAAGCAGCAGGAACCCAGGGAATCAGAAAAACCACAGTTCTCACTACAATGTCGGGATGGAGGGAAAGCTGCCAACTGGATGGGTGAGTTTAAATCTGTTTCTAAAAGAGAGAGTCCTCACTCTTTAGCAATTCAATCGCAAGCAAGATGCCATTTCCTGGTGATCACTGCGAGGTTGTACAAATTGTGTGGTGGACCCAAAGATATTACTAGAAGGACAAATCTAATCTATAAAAGGATGCGCAAAAACCACTTAGGTAATTGTTGTAAAGTAAAAAAAAAAAAGAATTAAATAAATCACTTTCTAACCACCTAAATACCCATTGTTTTTAAAAGTTTTCAATGTTTCTGATGAAAAGAATATTCTTGGAGCAGATGACAATGTTAATCCAAATGAAACAGTCTTTTTCCCTTCTCAATATTTTAGAGCGTGAAGTTTTGTCTCTTTTTCTCAGGGAAAGCAGAGGACAGAGTTGTCAGAGTATCGTATTATTGAAGTCTCAGCAACAACCGTCCGAAGTAGACACTGTGATTGTGCCCATTTTCAAACATGGAACCTGAAGCCCAGAGAGGTTCACCAGTAGGAGCTGTCCCTGCAGCAAGCTGGAGCCTTGCAGGACAGCAGCCAAAAGAATTGGTACACATGACAATCAGGAGAAAGAAGAGGACATGGAGTTGACGTCCAGGGATGTCCGCCAGGAACAATGCAGAGTAATTTTCACCATCACAGAACAAGTGAGACAGAGCTGGTTCTGTGACCGTATTCACAATTGAATTTTCACCTCCAGCCTGGGATGGAGAGATTCTATTCCTCTGTGGCTTGCTCATTGAAGCCCACCACATTGTTAATACTTGAAATGTTCTTTTCTGTATTGCTTTATCTGGGGTTATAATCTTAAGTTATTTGAAAAGATTTTAAGTGTGATTTTATCTTATTCTTAAGTGTGATTTTACTCGTCATTTTGATTTTCTTACATAGGGGATGAGACTGTCCTCGAGAAAATAAATATTCTATTAAGTAAATAACAGAAACTAGTGAGAAAATAGGATTCACTTTGTTCATCTATTATTCCTCAGGAAAAACATGGCACAGTGAAAAAGTTAGCTCCTATATCATGAGCCTTGCAAGAACCCATGTGTTCCAGTAAAAGTACCAGTAGTGTAAACTCACAGATCTCCTGAGTGCCTGGGCTGCTTCTACATCAGTCAGATAAAAGCCTAATGAATACAAAACTTAAACGATGAACTTACTAGCCTGTATATTTCCACATCTATGTACTGTCCTCTGTCCATCTGTCTATCTATCTATGTATCTATCTATCTATCTATCTATCTATCTATCTATCTATTCTATCATCTGCTATCTTGCTAATATAAAACATTTCAGACTGTGAATAGATAACTTCCTGGCCAGATAGCTTTGGCCCTCCTTGAAAAGAGTCAACTTCTGTTCACCTACAGATATAGAAGTAAAGTTCCAATTTAAGGTGACTGGGACTTGTGCACACACATTAAGTGGGAATTCTAGGTTCTGAGTGCCTTGGGCCAACGGTGTTTTGGTCACGTCAGCACAGGCTGGGGGGCAGTACTCCTAACACTTTAGAGTGCGGACTCCAACCTTTGGCGGCCTGTGTTCAAAGCCCAGCCTCCTCTCTTTCCAGCTTTGTGCTCTGAAGCAAGTTACTGGACGTCTCTGCTCTTCCCTTGCTTCCACTATGAAACAGGTGATAATAATACCATACCCCTGGGAGTGGATTTAAATGAGTCAAATAAGTAAGGTGCTTAAACAGCACCTGGCACCTCCCGAGCACTCAATAATGTGATTACTCTGTCTATAGATCATTTTATATCTGGTTCTTTAATAGCCATCACATTAGTAGAGACTAATGAGCACTCTTCTGATAAATAACCAAACTGTGCTGTCTCTCCCACATTACTTTCCCCTAATGCCGTTAGCAGCAATGGAGTAAGCCTCTTGAAAACTATGATAATTCATCTTCTTTTCATAATTCACCGATAGCTTTGAGGTTCTACCCATCTTACAGCAGAGCTTTAAATGACAGAACTTCTAACATTCCCAAAGCTGATCAGCAGGTAATACAACAGTTTTAAAGCCCGTTTAAAAAAAAAAAAAAAAAACACAAAAAAACTTTTATTCAAAAAAAAATTTCCTTGAGTTGAACCACTTCACTATCTCAAAGAAGAAAGCCTATTTCTATAACATGCTGGCCTATTTTAGCCGACAGGATAAAATAAAGGAATTTATCCAGTCTGAATCTATCATCGAGGGATAAAAAGAAATGTTATCTCTCTGATTTAAATTCATTTGTGATATATTTTTGTATCAAGAGATATAAATAATGCATGATGGCATTTCAGAAGCTCAGAGTAATGCTCCAATGTGTTCTATTACCCTACACTCTGTAGTCACAACGCGCGTGGGCCTGTGGTGAGCATGATGAATACGGCTCCCGGAGGGCTGTTTTAGAGGGGAGAGTGGGAAGGGAATTGCCTCTCCCAGGGCTCCGACCTGTCTGAGTGCACTTCCTTTCTCCCACCACTATTACTTTCCCGCTAGGTGCTCTCTCACCTGCCGAGTTGCTGCAGCCTGGTTGTGACCCACTGTGAAGTCCTTGCGAGAAGAGCTCATGGCCCGGCAATGATTCAATAGTCATCGCCCATTACCTGAAAATGACCATCTTCTCTCTCTGCCCAGAAAAGTCAGTACAGCAGGAGTTACCCAAGACTGGTTTCCCTACTGGGAGGGGGAAAGGAGCTTCCTACCTGGCTCTTTTATCCTAGGAAAATACTTACACAATAAGCAAAGTGTGAGCTTCCTCTCATGTAAACATATGAGGCTTTATTTCATATATATTTAAAGAATACGCTAAAACCAGAGACATTTTAGCTAAAAAATGCATCACCCTGCTCTGCTTGTCCCTAGAAATAAAAACGGGAAAAAGCTCAAAAAAGCATTTTGTTGCTTAGGTTCTGCAAATCATGTTTTACAGCCTCTGTGTGTGGGGGGTCGGGGAAGGGGGTGTGGGGGGCACTCAGAATTGGCAAAGAAAAGCAAAGCACAATGAAATGATTAATAACAAATTATTTTCTTATCTTCCCTCAAAAGTTAAGGTTAATAGGTCCATCTTGGTCTGTAACCATGTCCTCAAGAAGGTTTTGGTCCCAAGTTGTTCAGACAATAGTCTCATGAAAGAGCATGAAAAAGAGCAGAAAGAAAGAAAGGAAACAGAGAATGTGTTCTCCTTGCCTGAGATTCAGGTTTTGGGAGAAAACTATTCAGACTTTGTAAAGCTCTAGTTGACCTAGCAAAACCTTGCTTCGTTTAGTTAACCAGATTTTATTGACCTTTGATAGACAGTATAATGAAAACATCACTAAAACAAGTGACGCTCAATAAACCTGCTAAGAAATCTTAAAACACAACAAATACTCAAAAACACCTAGGTCACATTGAAATTCATACAACCACCTGCAGAGCACCTGCTAGGTGCAGGGCACAATACTAGGCACAGTGGGGATTCGAAAGCTGCGTTGGATGTGGAAGCTGAAGAACAGTGAGGATGACGTGCCGTGGACACGAGGCATACACTCACAGACAGGAAGCTGAAAGTGCTCATAGCTAGCTACAGGTAGACACTGAAATGTTCGTTATCAGCTGGAGAGAGGTCACAGAAGGCTTCTTAAAAGACATAGTATTCCAAATCCACCTTCAACTAAAAGGACTTCAATAGGCACAGACGGGAGGGGACAATGTGAGTTAAAGAGTGATCTTTACTGGTTGTGCACAAGAATATAACTCCTCTGTGTAAAACCCTGCATGACACCCACGGGATGGAGTTCGGAAGCCCCTCTTCTTGATCTGCCCCCTGCCCCCTTCTCCAGCCTCGCTCCTACTGTTCCCCATCTCTCACCCTGGGGAAGAGCTATTACACCTGCAGTTCCCCGGGTTTCTGTTCCACTTCCCATCCTCAAGCTTTTTGCAGTGTCCTCTCCGTGGAACGCCGTTCTCCCACGCATTTCCCAGCCCCTCAACATGCCCTGGCTGGCCCAGAGTCCTTCCTACCCTTCAATGCTGAACTCAAGCTCAGTTTCTTCAGTGGAAGTTTCCTCATCATCCCAGGCGAGTGAGATCTAACCTCCTATGCCCCGTGTACCTTGACTGTGTCCTCCAGTTTACAGAGCAGCGCTGGTTTGTTGGGGGTATAAAAATGAAATGGGGTTATATTCTCCAATCATTACCTTCAGCTATGCTCTGTCAAATCCCCATTTCCCATTGCTTAACCACATCTGCCTTAGACTCCAGAACTTTCCAGGTACTTCCAGTTAATACAGTTAGTCCACTCTCATTTAAAATGATTTCAAAGCTCTTCGTTTTTCCCTCCTTCAGTGCAAGACGGAATGGGGACCCTTTCCTAGGACTCTTGCTACTGAGCTGGGTGGGGGCAGTGACGGAGAGTGTAGAGGTGGGAGACTTGCACTATGGAACCTACCTTCTCTCCCTGTCTGTCTTACCCCTCGGATGGGCGAATGGGGGAGGGGGAGACCGAGACACAGAGAAGATGGGAATAGGAGGCAGGGATGGTCAGGCATGACCACCTTTGGTAGCGAGCAGGGAGCCAGGTCTCTCCAGGCTCTCTCTGTCTCCACCCAACTGTGCAATGATTTCCGTGTATATTCTGTAGCATTTCCTGGATCGGGGTTCAGCTTCACTCTCATCCTATGTACTCTGAACCCCTCACAGAGGGGCTGCCTTATCTCCCTACAGCCCCACAGCTCTCCTGACCCCACCTCTCCCTCCAGCATCTTCTCACTTGGCAGCACATCCACAATTCCTGCCCTCATCTACTCCATCTTACTTCATAAGGAGTCAGGGGAACAATGAAGACTGTTTTCTGCATCCTCCTGGGACTGCAGGGAGTCGAGGAGGAGAATGCATCCTTTAGCTTCCTTCCAGGCCCTCGATGGCACAATCCTTTCCGCCCTGCTGGTGCAGGGATCTCTAGCAAGCTTCCCTCACTCAACAATCTCCAGAAGACCAGTGAGCACTGGTCTCTCTGTTCAGGTGGGATCCACTGTTAGAGAATACAGGTCACGCTCTCCAAAAACTCCCTCATGGTCTTCCATTCTACTTTGGTCTGCTCTGCTCCACTGGCCACACCATGGACAACCTGCATGTTCATAAGCTCAGCACCCAAACCAGCCTGAGACACCGCTCTCCCCTTCTGTAAGCAGAAGACCAACTCTCCTAGAGCCTCCACCACCTGACCTTGGCCTGAGAAGGCAGCAGCACCAGAAACCCGGCATCCCCAAGGCCAGCTGTGCCCAGGACCCCAAGTCCTTCTCCTGGGCTCCCCTGATCCATTATAGCACAGCCAGTTCTACTTCCTCTTGGTAAGCCCTCGGGGAGGGCTTTAGCCCAAACTGTTGGTAGCTCACTTTAGAATCTTAGTCGGTTCTTAATGCCTCTGTCCTCACCTTTGCCAGGTAGCCATAATTCCATGAAAACAGAAAGAAGAAAGGGAGGGGGCCATTAGGCTTCCTGTACATTCTGTTATAAAATCGATCAGAGTGTGCCTCACTTTCCTGCTCGTGCATCTGTGGTTCCTACTAGACGGAGAGCTCCCTGAGGGGAGGGACTGTGTAGTAGTCATTGTTTTAGCCTCGATCCTTGGTACAGTAGACCCCCCTTACCCATAGTTTCGATTTCCACGGTTTGTTACCTGTGGTCAACTGCAGTCTGAAAATATTAAATGGAAAATTTCAGAAATAAACAATTCATCAGTGTCAAATGTCACACTGTTCTGAGTCTTATAATGAAATCTCACGAGTCCTGCTCCTTCCTGCCCAGGATGTGAATTATTCCTTTGTCCAGCGTCCCCGTGCTACAGACGCTCCCTGCCCATTAGTCACGTGGCAGCCAGCTAGGTTACCAGATGGACTGTTGCAATATTACAGTGCTTGTGTTCAAGTCACCCTTGTTTTACTTAATGATGGGCCCAACGTACAAGAGTAGTGAGGCTAGCAATTTGGATATGTCAAAGAGAAGCCGTCAAGTGCTTCCTTTAAGTGAAAAAGTATGTGGGTGCAGGAGAAAACGTAGTATGTACAGAGGGTTTGCTACTAATCACAGTTTCAGGCATCCACTGGGGTCTTGGAATGCATCCCCCTCGGACAAGCTTATACCTAATTATGTAATCAATATGAGATGGAAAAGCAGGCAACAGAAGAGCAACAAATACATAAGGGAACAGTGGAAACTAAAGTAGAAAGAAAAGTTGGTCCAGATCACAGAAGGCTTTTAAATGGCAAAATAAGAGATTGAGAATGCAGATGATGAGGAGGGAGAAGAGGAAGAGGAAAATGGCTGGCATTTATTGAGCATTTACTATATGTCAGGCCCTGTTCTAAGAGTTTTACACCTGTTTATCAATAAACAATGAGGAAGAATTTGGAACAGCAGAGTGGTGGGATCGGGATTATGTTTTATGAAGATGAATCTGACAGCACCAGGTAGAAGAGAGAGCCCAGAGAGGGGGTGGTAGTGATCCCACAGAAAATGTTCATGGTTGTGGCACAGAGAATGGAAAAGTCAGGGCAGAGATGGACCCTGTGGCTCTCACAAAGGTACAGAGTGACAGGTGAAGAAGATGCTAAAGGGATGATGATGGCCTCAAAGGAAGGAAGGTGATGGATGCTGCTGGGGCATATTAGATTTGAGGGCTACAGGGCAGCCATCGGCAGTAAGGCCTGGAGCACGGATGTCTAAACTGGACATCCCTACAGGGAACAGACGGGTCATCAGGAAGTCACCAGATCCCCAGGCCTGGCCACCCATCTCCAGAGAGATTCACAGCGATGTTATTGCTACTGTTGTTTTAAATGGAGGAGAACACACCTAAAAACTTGCTTTTTGCAAAGACACAATAAAATGGCATAATAAGAACAGACTTAAAGATATTTATATCTTTTCACTTTACATTTTCCTGTTATACGCTAATGAGCAGTTCTGCAATTGGTTCACATAAAACAGTCAGAACAAATCTGAACACAGCTTTCCCCGTCACATAACCAAATGGTCACTTCATTGCATAGTCCCTCTCCCAGCTTCATAGACTATTAGCAGGACACTCCCAACACCGTAACACAAAGAAACATCTCCTTCCAGCATTCCTGATGTGAGAAGAGTTTTTTGTTTTAGTTTTGTAATTTTTTAACATAATCACAATAACACACGTAAGGCACGTATAGGTTTATAATAGCCTCCTATCCAACTTGGGAATGAAAAAATAAGACAGTATAATCCTGCATCTAGCTACTTTTTAAATTGTGCACTATGTATAAACCATGTTTTATTAAATATTTGGAAGGGATATTCCATAGCTGACTGAAATCTATCTCACCATATATTCTGCGCTAATGACTATTTCTTTGTAGCTGAAAACAGTTTAATTTAAAACAAATTTATGGAAGCTATTTCATGCTATTTCCTCGAACACTTAAATTAAAAGCAAAACCCTACATATTGATGTTTTATAACGTTAGGCAGAATCATAATTCAAAAAGAAAAAAAAGGGTCTTACCTGTTGTAACATAATAATACACGTAGGAATGCAACAGCCAAACCATCAGAAACATTCCAGCCAAAAAAGGGTGGGGGGAAGAGAGAAAAAAGTTGTGATCAATAGTGATACAAAAATAGTTCATTTTCGAAACAAACAAAAAAATCATAACAAAGTGGGCATCAACCATAGTTTTATAAAAGAGAAAATAAGCCACAGAACCCTTTATTTTGCTATATTTTTTAGTTTCTCAATATAAATACAATTGTCCAACATAGAAACATAATTCTGAACAGAAATCATTTTTATTTATATGATACAGCAATTTGTTTTAAACTTAGTAACTAGAGAGGCAACTACAGCACACAAGCCAAATCTGCCCACCACTTGCTTTTACAAATAAAGTTTTACTGGAACACAGTCACATCCATTTGTTTGTGTATTGTCTGTGGTTACTTTTGTGCTACCATGGCAGGGATGAATGGTTTTTACAGAGACCATATGACCCTCAAAGCCTAAATATTTACTTCCTGGCCCATTATAGAAAAAGAGAGCTGACTCCTGTTTCAGAGTAATGATAAAATTATTCCTTTACTTTTTTCCTTCTCAGACAATCCCATTACAATCCGCCTATGTCCAATAAGGTAGCCATGTGTGACTACCACACATTTGAAATGCGGCTTGTCAGAATCGAGATGTGTTAAATATACACCAGATTTCAAAGACTTAGTAACAAGAACAAAAAGTAAAAATCTCATTAATAATTTTAGAAATATTGATTACACATTGAAATGTAACACTTCTGATCTACTGGGTTACATAAAATATTAAAATTATTAAAATTAGTTTCAGCCATTTCTTTTTATTTTTTTAATGTGGCTACTAGAAAATTTTTTAATGTACATGAAGCTCACATTTTATTTCTACTGGACAGTGGTAACCTAGGGTACAAGCCCTAAACAAACAATGCTCTGAGAACTAGGTCTTTCCAGGATCTGACACGAAAATAGCACAATTCAGCTTACATCTATGTCTAGGCTGTACTCCTAGGACCTAGCAGCAAATGACAGATAATTGGTCTGCTTCTTGGTTTGCTTAGTAACTGAATTGTACAACTTGTCTGGATAATTTGGTCCTTGAGATGGCTGAAGAAAATGAGTGAAAATGTTCAATTACTGGCTACATACAGACACAGTTTAAGTTGCTAGGATCGAGCTGTCCAGGAGCAATAAATTTTGGTGAAGGCCAGTTACATCCTTTCATCTTCCCCCCATTATACAGATACGAACAATGCAAGCTCTCACCTCCTGCAAGCTCACTGCAGTGTATAAACAAGTGAGGGGAGGTGACAGGAAAGGGCAGAAAAAGCTCTGCTAGAAAAAGTCAAGTTCATGTTAACCCATATTTGTCAAGTCCAAAAATAAATCTGAACAATACAACTTACCTTACACAATTCATTAATTATCAGTGCAACTTCACACATATTCTGCCCCATATGTACCTCATAATACCTCAAGGTCAATAGAGATAGACTATATGGTGTTTTTTAATCAGTGAGTTCTCCCTTTGGTTAAGCACATTATTTCCAAGTAAGTCTTTGTAGTATCATTAGAGAAATTAATGAACATTTACATAGACAATTAGAAGTTTGAAGCCCTGGAGATGGCTATTCACCTCGTCAGGTTCACAGGATTTGTGAAGCGTAATGCAACGTCTTAGAATGTAAATACCTACTTCTCCCACGGCTGTACAGAGCCAGCCACAAAGGTGTGACTGTTGGAAACAGGTTGATTTTCACCCCTCGTGGAAGCAGTCTCGTTACTCAAGCCCTTATGGGACAAGTGTGGAAAGCAAAGTATTTATCTCCCTTAGCAATTCCATATTTTTTAAAAAATCAGACTATTTTCAACTCAATGGAGCCCAAACCCAAAGTTCTTTAGAGAATGAACTTAAGTCCCATATGCCCAATATGTGGGTCCAGAGCTTTCCCCAGCACTGTCTTTCTGTCACGTTTCAACTGGCCAAGCACCAAATTGCTGCCAATCCCAAGCCAGGTCTGTCTACTCTGCTGGATGGTGACAGATACGAGGTGAACAAGATACAGTTCTTCCTTGCTTTAAAGATGCATAGAAGTAGTGGGGAGATGAGACGAGCACAAAAAGATGCAAGGCAGACCGAGGTAAATCCGGAGCAGAGAAGCAAAGCACAAGGAGCATTCATAGATGGCATGTCCCTGCCTTTTCAACTGTAGAAGAATCAGGGACCTTGTTGTGGAAAGGATGGCTTGAGGTAAAGGGTGATGAAAAGATTCTGTGTAGAGAGAATTACCAAAAAAAGGCAAGGAGGCAAGAGAGCAGTGGGCATGTTGAAAGAACGGTAAACAGCACATTTTGGCTGGAACATCGATTTGGGGATTAGTGACAGATAATTCGAACAGCATGTTGGAACTGGGTCACACAGAGTGTCTCAATGCCAGACAAAGAGACCCGGACTTCATCTGGCAGACTGAGGAGAATCACTGAAGACAAGATGCAGAATGACACAGAGGCAAGAACCCTGGACTGGGCATGAGGAAGCCCCAGAGTTATGGGGGCGGGGGGGCACACTCCCATCCGCAGGGGCGACTCTGATTCTCCGGGACCATGTTTGATTTGTTTTTCCTTGGCGATGTACTGGACCAGACAATCTCTAAAATCCCCATATGGTCTAAGAAAAAATTCAAGTCCAGGAGGAGGGCTATGTTTTAGGAAAACTAATCCAGCTTTAGTGCAGCCTGAGGCTGCAGCCTGGGGCCCAGGTAGGAGGCTGCAGTGACACTAGAAGGGACATATGGAAATGAGAACCCAAGGGTACGTGTTGGAAGCAGAAAGAGAGAGCACTATAGAAATAGCTGAAGCATTGAGAGAGGAAATTTCTATAGGACTTGTTAATAGAATGTATTAGTAGAATAGACAGGAAGTAGTCAACAATAATTGCAAGGTTTGGGGTCTGGGTGTGTGACAGAATGGCACCCTTAATTTAACTGAAGTGAACAGACACTTATTAATAAACTTATTCTTCTGTAACAGACACTGAGCTGGGCACGTCTCAGAGATGAGTAAGACAAGGACCCTGTGGCCAAGAAGTCCCACACCAGCACAAGTGGGAAGCTGCTGATGGTTTGTGTTTTGTTTTTGTTACCGTTACTGTTTGTGGCTAGAGCGGAGGGAGACAATAGCAACTCCAGCCTTAAATTAGACCCCTGAAAACGAAAACTGAGAGCAGTCAAAAGACAAAGGGACCTGAATTCACAAACCCAGCTCTCATTTTCCTCCACGTGCCATTTTGAGCAACCCCTGTAACCTTTCTGAGCTCCTCTGTAAAAGGTGGTTGATTATATTGTCTTCCCTAAATTATGAAGAGGATTATATAAACTAATATATGTGGAAGCACACTGTTAATCTCAAATTGCTTTATGGATATTACTATTTGATGTGGTTGTTAATTCTAGGGCCCTGGCGTGGTATTCAAGTACTCAGTAAAAATACAGATGTATAGACTAGAGAGGAGAGGGGCCAGCTAAAGGCAAGATACGAAGTCACACTAATTAAAACTGTAGTTAAAGTCATGAGAACAGATGAAAGGGCTAAAGAAAAGAGCGTGGTGAAAAAAGCTGAAAAATAAAGGTAGGAGAATGTCCACATCTATGGACTGGAGGAAGAAAAGAGTCGAGAAAACAGGAAACGTGTTCCAATGTGGGCATTAGAAAACCACGGGGCCTGGAAATCCAGGTACTAGTACAGACTCTCCTTCTTATTACTTTGCTTTACTTTGGACAAATCATTCAAGTTTTTCAACTTAGATACCCCGGGACATCAGACATACAAAAAGATACCGAAATTTTAGCCTGTCTGTATAGTGTCAGTTGCCTCCAAAAATCTGAGGCAGGGGTGGGGAGGGGGGATTTGTCAGGGTAGGATGAGAACAGGAATAGTGAGATTGCGATAAAAAGCAGAGAGCTCTAGGAAAGTGAGGCTGCCAGAAGAAAAGGTGGTCAGAGCACCAAATAAGGTGGGCATCAAGGGAGATGAATCCTAAAACAGCTGAAGGATTGGGGGATTCAGAAGTTATCAATGACTTTGGAAACAAGGTATTTATAAAGGAGAAGGGAAAAAGGTGGATGGCAAAAGATGAAGGGGAAATGGGAGGTGAGAGCAGAGATTATATGAGAAAGGAGGTAAAAGATGGCAAGAGAAAGCAGTAGGGTTTCTCAAAAAACAAGAGGGTCAGGCTATGAAATGGGGAAGATGCAGCTTTTCTGGAGAAAAGAGGGGTAGAGCCAGAAAAGCAAGGAGAAGGGACAGCTGATGGATCAGTGACTGAGAAGTGGGAGGGAGGGCCTGTGTACAGAGGCTGGCCTTAAAAAGAGGGGTGATTCTTCTGTTGAGACGGGGGAACGGGGGAGGAAACACATAAGAAACCTGAAATTGTAAAATAAAAAGCAAAAAGCAGCTCATATCAAACAGATTAAAACTTCCAAACTTGAGGTGAGGTCATTTACTATGAGTAACAGGATTGCAGCTCAGGGCTGGGAGCTTGGGGAGTTTGGAAGAGCTCCAGTGGGGACCGAGATAGGGAGCCGAGGGGACATGACGACAGGACTCCCTGAGAACTGGCTTCAAATTGAAGACTTCGCCCAGACAACGCGGGGACTGGGTCACGCACGCTGAAGCAGCTGACAAGGCAGGCGATCAGAGAGACCTGGACTTTTCAAGTAATAGAGTCACATTCTTCAGGCTGGTTGTTATATACTAAATGTTGTACTGGGGCCCTCCTAGGTAAGAGCTTATTCCAGGGAGAGGGGAAATGCTCGTCATCCTTTTCTGCTATTCCTCTGTCTTGGAAAGATAGATGTTAAGAGCCAAAAAATAAAACTGAAGAAGAGATTACAGTAATCGTAAAATAACAGTGGGGTACTAATTATTTAGACCAAACATACTTAATAAATTCAAATATAGGGGAAAGGAGCAGTGTTAAATTTACTCGGAAAAAAATACACCATGCTGCTCTCTTCCAGCTCTGCTAGATGATACAGGGTTCACATACATGAATTTACCAAATAATTATGCTTTCTTCCTGGAACACCAAGGCCTTGGAAAAATAATTTTAACACTGTGTTCTTAAAATAGAACAAAATATTTCCCTAGTAGGCTGAGTATAATTGAATATCTTCTTTTTGTCTTGGGGTCATCATTATAAAATCTGTCACTGTGCTGGACTCGATGATACGATAATGCCGTCAGAGGTGCTGAGGTATGCATTTGGTAAAGACCCTAGACCTCGATGTCATTATAGTTAGTGACTTTGCTGCCTCCTTTTCAATTGTCTCATCTCAGGGTGAGATGTGTCTTATAATGTGTTGTCCACATAAACTTGAAAGAACGAAGGGTTCTAGTAAAAAAGCTATATAATCACATTTATTAATCCAGAACCCATTGTTTTCACAGAATTATAACAACATGGACTCCAGCAGAAATGTGTAGGGTGTTATCATATGTTTCTTACAAAGCACCTGCATTGGTTTTATGACAATTAGCTTACTCAGTGTTTAGATATTTCACTGTGTCTCATTTTCTTGTCTCTACAAACTCAAACAATGAGGTGTTAAAAGTCTGCCCCCCCGTAAGTGTATTATTATATTGCCTTCTTCACGATAAAAATGCTGGAGAGTCTTGAATCAAGGTTATTAGCAGGTCTTCTTTAACAAAGATTCAAGAGTATTTTATTATAATAACAGTGTTTCCCACAAGTTCTTAAATGTCTTAAGAGAATAGAAACTATTTTTCAGCCTTTAGCTTCTCATCATAAATGATAGCATGATAGCCCACATCGCTAGGGTTCTGGGTTTCGCTAGTCTGGCTGACGCTTTCCAACAATGAATGCCTTATTTAATATTTATGAACCACAAGCTATTTGTGAATCCCTAAAGCTGCTGACAACTAAGGAAAGGGGATATTGAAACAGTATTTCATCTTCATCTTCTGTCCCATCCTACACCATGAGATGTTAACAGATTGGAACTGTCACCCAATCACACATCTTCTAGGTCTACAGATACCAGGGCCAATAAAAAGAAGGGTAAGAAGAAGAAAAGAAATAACCACAAAACCTCATAAGCAATTCATACATACAAGTAAGTACTCTGACTTTTGGAATGTGGCTGCATCTTTACACCATGATGCAATAAAAAACAAAAGCTTCCTTTCTTAATAAAGAAAAGAGTCATGGTCACCCCAAGACTCCCCACAGCTCATCCATTAGTGTGGTTTATATCTTGAACACTCAAGGCTACAACAAAGCCTGGAGGGTTTTCTTTTAAATCTATGTCCCAAATTCCCAGCCCCTCAAGAGTAGGCGAAAGTGAAAAAAAAGGTCTCTTCTGTCTCAAGGACAAACTACTGACAGACAAGAATTTCTCTGCCCAGGTGCTATACGCTACCCGCCTGTGTATAGCTGGACAGACAGGCAACAAAGAAACTGACCCCAGGACATATGGGTGAGTTAAGCTGAAGCCTAATTAACATGACTAGATTTGAGGTTAATTTTCTTTTCTGTCAATAGCACAAAATAAAAGGCAGCTCATCAATCATATAAATTAGCATAGCCTTCAGGCTCAAGCCTCAAAGAAACTAGGCCAAATCTAAAAGAAATCAGAATAAATTGCAAGTCAGGACTTGAACAAAAGCAGATTGTAATTCTCAGCAATTTTTTCCCCCTAATGGATGCTCAGTGATATCAAACTGAATATGTCTAAAGCAATAGTAATAACCAGCCTGAGGCATGAAAATGTTGTTGGTCAAGAGACTTTGTAACTATTCCTGCAAGGTATATAGGATTGATCCAGATGTCTTAGAGTCATTTCTTCAGTGCCCACTAGGAGTGCTTGCTATAATGCTGTGAACACAGTGGATATTCAATAAATGCTTGTTAACTAGTTAAGGACAAGCAGGTGGGTAAAAGTTCTTTCTATAATGGTGAAACCCAAAATTCATTTAAAAATCTATGATGTGTTTCCTAATTACATTTTAGGGAGAAACTGAACACAAGCCCATTTCTCCATTGCCATCACTCAGAGATTGGAGGACTATGAGTGTGTGTGTATATATATATATATATATATATACACACACACAATGGTACTTTAACATGATGATATGTGTAGTGTATCTGGAAAAGTGTGTATGGCATCTTACATAGTTAACATTTTAGGAATTTAAACAATAAATTTAAAGGGTTAATATACAAAAGTCACAGTGGCCTCGCAGAGCACCCACTTTACCAAGGTATGTAAGGAAGCTGGGGAAACACATCCCTCTATGAAAACAGCTCCTGAAAGAAGGAGAGGTCCCAGCTATATGTCTGCTTGCCTTTAATTCACGTGAGCTTCTTAGTTCCTGAGAATAACCACTACTTTCTTTGCAGAATAGAGGAAAAATCTGTTTCCCCTTCTGCTGAAGGGAAAAATTAAACTTACCCGGTATCAAATTTAGGATTGAAAGCAACTCTAAATTTTCATCCTAATTCTTCATCCCTCTTCATCCTGCCTCCGCACTTCCACATCCTGAAGCCAAGGCCCTCCCAATCCTACCCCCCATCTGTACATTTCCTGCTACATTTTCAAAACAACAATTACTCCTACTTCCAGTATTACTATTTCAGTGTACAGAGTAAGGTAGGAAACTGTTCAGCTCCGCCTCCCAAAGCAAGCCTGATAATATTACTGATCACACATGAAATGTAGCTTATTTCAGATGCACAGTTCATCCCAGAGCTGCAATTATTGGTCCTAATTCTGAAGCCAGAAGCAGTGATGTGTCTGAATTCCACGAAGATGATTGAATGGAAATGTTCACATCTGATCACCTCTCACATACAAATTACTGTGTATGCCAATCTGGCAATTACCTCAAAAGTAATAGTAAAAGCCATGCAATCAAATTCGTTATTATGGTTGCCTTCAATTATGGGCGGCAAGAACCTGAGTGCAGAAAATTTACTGAGAGGGAAAAATGAATCTCTGTATCTACTTTAATTTTAAATCAAGTCATTTCATTTGGAAAACACTTTTAATTTTTGAAAAGACTCTGTTGGAATACCCAGCTAAGTATAAGAAAATAATCAGCTCGTTTTCCCTGGCATACAAGAAACAGAAAACAAACCTTGACTTCCACTCTTTTCTTCAATTGAATCCCAACAGACAGAGGTTGTAAGTCCCTAACACTTCTTAAAGGGACATAGAAAAATGGCATAGAGAATGTAAGAATGGCATAAAAATATGATTATGTTTTCCTATGTGGTGTATGATGGAAAAAAATGCCATATGTTCACCAAACCCTACTTCTTTTTCTGCCTGGCCACATAAGAAAAGAGTATTTCCTAGCCTCCTCTGCAGTTAGGTGGGGCTAGTGGAATGTGGATGGAAGTGAGGCAAACCACATCCAGGCCTTGTCCCTAAGACCTCCCATGTGGTCCCCTACACTCTCTCTCTGAGAGAGGAGCCCGAACCCCTGAATGATTGGAGGGAGCAGAGCTTGTGGATCAAGTCCCTGTGATAGAGAGAAAGAAAGAGAGAGAGAGAGAGAGAGAGAGTGAGAAAGAGAGAGCGAGCGAAGTGCAAAAAAGCATAGGAATTGGTTCTACCATCTATTATGGGGAAGTTAGGCAATTCACTCAGTTTAAGCTTCAATTTTTAATTTATAAAAAAAACGATAAAAGAGTCAATCCTTATTATTCATGGATTCCATACTCGTCAATTCTCCAACTCGAAAAAATTAACCTCGAACCCCAGAATCAATACTTGTGGCACTTTTAGTGTCAGTCAACAACATGTATAGGAAACACATGTTCCCAGCTGACATCAAACAAGGCCACACCCTGCCTTCTTGTTTCAGCTTTCCTAGTGTAAACCAGTGTCCTTTTCACGGTCTACTTAGTACTATGGTTTCCATGTTTTTGTCCTTTTTGTTGATGATTTCACTGTTTAAAATGACCGCCAATGTGGTGCGGATATGCTGTCTAGTGTTCCCAAGCACAAGAAGGCTGTGATGTGCTTGACAGAGAAAATAACGTGTGTTAGATAAGCTTCCTTCTGTCATGATTTAATCATGCTGTTGGCTGTGGGTTCAACATTAATGAATCAACAACATATATTAAATAAGCCATCTTTAAACAGAAACACGCATAAAACCAGCTTACGTATTGATCAGCTGGCAAACATATTGTGACCAGAGGCTCGGAGGAACCTAACCCTGTATTTCCGCCTAGGAGCGATGGTTTCGTGTTCGCTAATACAGTGTTCCTGGTGACTTGACAGAACGTAACTACAGCAGTTAAGGAGAACTGACTATAGTTCAGGCACACCTTGTTTTATGGAGCTTTGTTTTGTTGTGTTTCACAGATGCTGCATTTTTTTACGAACGGAAGGCAGCACCCTCCGCCAGCAAAATGATTACGACTTGCTTCATTGAGGTAGCCTAGAACTGAACCCGTAATATCTCTGAGGTACGCCTGTAGTTTCCTTAAGAGTTGTCGTAAAATTATATGATAATATATGCTAAAGTATACCCCCCTCATACATAAGAGGGTATACAAATGTATTTCAGCTGCACATTGGGCCAATGAAATTGCTTTATTTACTCTCCATCCTATCTCAAATTCCTAGTGGAACAAGGATTAGATAATTGTTCTCTTTGCAATAGCAACTGGAAAACACATTGCAAGAGTTCAAGTACAACTTTGTATAACAAAGGATAAAGGAATTTCCTGAGAAGAAGATCCAGAAACCAAGTGATATGTCTAAAGTATAACTAATTTGAATGCTTTCCTTACCAAATACCTATAACTCTTCTTGCCCTCCAATGAGATTTATAGTCTCATTGAAAACTAAACAAAAGAATAAAATGCATCATTTATATGTCAGTTATTTAGTATTAACCATCAGCAAAAGATAACATCGTAATTCTGGAAGAGACTATATTTGAGAAGATGTCTACAGATGTTCTCCCATACTTTCTTCTTACAGTGCTCAACTCTAGAATAGAACTGAGAGAACATTCAACGTATACTCCTAAAGCATACTCCATCCAGTACTGTACGGTTAAGAAGTTTGCAATTTTTGATTTTGTCTTTTAGAGACGAGAGGAACTAAGTCAAACACCTGGTCAGTAGTGGGGCTGACACCACACAGTTTAGTGACAATAGCAAGCACTTGTTATTGGGCTAGGGGTTGCCCAAGGAGTGTATCTCACGTTGTCACAACAATCCCACAGACAGGTTCTACTCCTATCAGTGTAAGGAAACTGAGATGCTGAAAGTTTAAATAACTTGCCTAAGGTCACACGCTTCTGAGCCTCCCTCTCCCCAAGTGTCAGGTAAAGATGATAACACCGACCCCTTAAGTACACGACATACAGCCACTAAGTGACAGAGAGAGGACTAAACACCCGTCTCTTTGGGTCCCGAGTCTACACTTTTCCCACCATACCCCAGACCTTCTAAAAACAACAGGACCCAGGTCAGAAACCAAGCATCCTTAATAAGACCGGCCGAGTTTTTCTTCACCAGTCTTACAATCTCAGTTTACCTAACGTTTTTTAAATAGCAGCATAATTTTTAATGAAATATTCCATTAAATTAATACATGCAATGTGGTTAAAAAACAATCAAATAGTTCAGCAGAAGGCTGTATCTAAAAAGCAGTGGTGCCGGGTCCGACCCCTCCCAAACTTCATTACCACTCCCTAGAAAAGAACTGAGTCTTTGAAGAACTTTCTTCTGAGATTATCTCCTCCTCTCTAAATACGCTATTTAAATCAACAGTTCTTGTTTATCAATTTCAGATATCTTTTAACTTCCTGCCATGATAGACGAGGATTTGTTTTCTCATACTCCCATCTCTTCAATATAATTGTATTCTTAATTTTGTTTAAAGCGATAAACAGTTTACATTATTATGAATATATAATAAGTTTTACTGTTCAAAGTAAAGTGTTATGCTAAAATTAATCTCCTTTATTATGTAGTTTTTTACAAAGCTTCCAGAAGTCTATAATTGCCTTTTTTCTTGTTCCTTGCTTTATTTACCTTCATTATAGTTGAATTTTTTTCAAGCTCTTTAATCTACAGACTAGACACATCCTTTCTCCCAAATCCACTTGCCAGAAGCCCTGCCTCTCCTTGTTCTGATCTCAACTGGCTCCTCTCCAACTCTGCTATTATCCTGCTACTATCCAACTCTGCTATTATTCCCTTCACTACTCTCCAGAGAGATTTTTTCTGAATTCATCTTCTTTCTTGATTCCCTCACTCATTTTGCTGAAGCACAGCCCGCCACCAAATAACTTCCAAAAAACACTTAAAGTTATTAATTCTCAGCCGTCTTGTTTTTATGGTCACCTATCATGTTGCCACCCCCCTGACAGTATCATCTCCTCAATCATTATCATACAAGTTTGAGTCTATGTGCCCGAAAAACACGGACTTTTGTGACTTACGTTAGTCAGAAAAGATTACTTTCATAATTTCTTTGCAAAAGAAGCAGTGTTAACTGGGTTAATTTTCTGTATTGGTCATGATATACAGCCTGCTAGGATTAACAGATAACCTCCTAACAGTGAAGAAGTGTGTTTGCAAGTAATATATAAGATGTGTCACTTTCTGAATTCTAGTGATATTTTTAGATTGCATCTAAAGCAACTATATTACATGTTGCTGAGAATAAAAAGCAAAATAAAAGTAAAAGTAAAGTAAATAATCTTAGCAGTTGTTATGCTATTGTATTTAATGCTGACATTTATGCAGAAAAGAAACAAACTGGCCAGTTGATGCGATTGCCCAAATAACTTACAGAAGAAAAATTACCCTGGACTGCATAAAGGTTTCAATACTAAATTGCTTAAAATGTGCATATACACTAGTTTGATTTATTAGATAACCTTGTAATACTGTAGTGCACAGCAACTGAGAAATGTAAACACGACTTGACAAGGAAATCCAAGTGATTATATAGGTACCTTTTTCCCCCACCAGAAACCACTTTCCAGGAATCATTAATTCATGGATTTGGTTTGGTCTGACTCAAATCCACTTCTCCAGGAAATTTAGGAATAAACAGTGCACCCCCCACCATGATGCTTGTCCTCTAACCCAACTGTGGAAAGAGGTTCCCATTCTATTCTATATGAATCTACACCTGACAGGCAGTCAGTTTCTATTAAGTTACATTAGCACCAAGAAAAGGAGCGTAGAAAGTCTGATTTAATTTATCTTAAATTGAAATAAAATCTTATTAAAGAAACTCTCAAGTCATTCTTAGAAAAGTTAGCTCACTGAAGTCACATGATTCAAGTCTTTGATTATTTGGAGGTGTTTAGTCTGATGATTTCTTAGATTTCACAGTTTGGGGTAAGACAGTTCTTAAATTCACTACAGTCCTTATTAAATGCCAAAAGAGATTGTTTGAGATCAATTTTCACGCCAATGACTAATTTACACCAATGATTTATATCGTTCAGTAGGTTCCTAGAGGCAGCAGGACAACAGCTAAGAACCAAAATCCAGGCGATGATGTTCTCTAGGTTATCACTGTGTGAGGGATATAAATGATAAATGTCTATTACATTGTTCTGTACACCTGAAATACACTAATAAAAGAAAGAAAGAAAGAAAAATAGGGTGAGTTAAAAAAAAATTATAGTTTAGTTGCTAAGAAAGTAAATCTTAAAAGTTCTCACCACATGAAAAAAAAATGTACATATGTGTGATGACAAATGTTAACTTATCGTGGTGGTCATTTCACAATATACACATATATATCATTACGTTGCACACCTGAAACAAATATGTTATATGCCAATTATCATCTCAATTTAATAAAGCAATCATAGTTTGCTGTTATTAAATAAATGAATAAATAAAGTTTGAAAACAATAGAAACCAAAAAAGAAAAAATCATGGAATCATATAATCATGGAAATAAGAATACAATCTAATAAAATTTAGAACTTATTGAGCCCTTAAAAAAATAAATAAATAAAATCCAGGAGATGGTCTTTAAAGGTCTAGATGAAGTCCAAAATTAATCTAATATTGAGCAGCAGCTTCCATACCTGAAATGGAATTCATCAGATCGGAACGCGCCTCCACTTGAAAAGTGTCACTGTTGTGCGATAGTGACGTCCATTGGCAAGGTACATATATTTTAAATTCCTACAATCCTGCTTCTATTCAGTTACCTTTAGTTGTTTCCACCCACATGTCGCCTCAGTATGTTTTGTGTACTCTAACATCCCAAATTTCTTTCCTTCATTCGGGAAACATACATTTCTAATTTGATTTCTTTTGAAGTAACAGTGGAAGATGTTGTCAATTTTAAAATTTAATTGTTCAGAAAATTAAATTTTGTCATACTGAATTGTTCCTTTGTTCACGCAGATCTCAATGCAATCCCAGGTCGTTGGCTGTCGGAGAAAAAAAGCAGTCACGGAACACACCTCACAACACACCTACGCCACCACCCCCACATGGGCACTAAGGGCAAGTGCCTACCTGTGGAAAAAAGCAAGCTCAAGGAAGGCCTTTCAAGAAAATATTTTTTTTTCAATTTTTAAAGTCCTTTCTATTAGAACAAAACTGGGAAGAGCAAGCTCATCAGAACCACCATCCAAAAGAAAAATGGGAGGGAGTACAGTATAGTCCAAAATATAAATTTCAAGGAAAAAATTTTTCTGCTAACAAAAGTTAGGAGACACAGCTTGCTGCTCTCGAATAGCTTATAATCTAATTATCAAATAGCTTGTAATCTAATTGAACTAGATTCTTTTGCTATCTTCAATGACAGCACAGATTAATAACTTAAAGACAGTTTCAATGCTTAAAAACAGTCAAAGGCATTCAGAGCTGGATTTGAGGAATAAGTCTCCTCGCAGGTGCTGTCAGTGACACCTGGAGACTGGAGAAGTGCCCCCCATGCAACTGCCACGGTCCTGTGCTCCCAACCCTGGGGCCCACTCCACCACACCGAAAGTACAGGTTTGACTCTGAGAGCAGACATTATCCTGTGTGTCCATCACCTAGTCATGTGGCTTGGTACATACTGACACTTAATAAATACTAGTAAATAAATACCTGCTGAAACGTTGTCCTGATAAAAAAGACTGACAGTGGCCTCATATCTCTCTCCTCTAGCATCTCATATAACCACTCTAGACCAGCACAATTTCTACATGGTAAATCTGCCTATTTGATCTTCTCAAGGCATGTTCCCAGTTTGTCTACATGCAACAAATCTCTGGCTTTTTGCAGCAGTTTTGTTGGTATTTTATGGGTGCCTATTACAAACGTTCACTCTTGACAACTCACCCTATCTCATCATTATTATTACCGCTAGGATTGCTCAGGAGCTCACTCATACCCTCTCCACCAGCCTTCTTAGCAGTATTTTGCATTCACGCTTATTAATCCTCAGAACAAGCCTGCAAGGTAAACTATGATGAGGATAGAAGACCCTGGAGGCTAAGGGAACTGGGTGTGAGTAGTCCAATCTGACCATGTACTGAATATGTGCCTACTCACTCGGAGCCTCTTTTTCCAGCTAAAAAAAGAGACTGAAACTTCCAACGTAACATAGCTGTAATGGATGTTAAATACCGTGTCGAGCAGGTACTTAATAAATGATAGCTATCATCATTACGATCTTAACGACAAGTAAACTCAGGCACCAATATGTTAAGCCAGTCATCTAACCATCTGTATGGCAGGTTCCAGAGCCTGTGCTCTCCCACGCAAAATATTTAACCACATAAGGACATTCTACAGTGTCCAACATTTTTTGTTACCACTGTTTAAACTTTACACAATATTTATCTGTCTCTATTTTTTCCAAAATAATATATTGATCATTCCCCACATGCCTCCTCCAGGGTGCCATGACCACAAGAGAAAGTCTGTGGCAACATGTTCCTTTGTATGAAAGCTCTGCCTGAGTTTCCCCAGGCACTCAAGAAAAGAGGGACCTCTCTACAGAGATATTCAATTTCCCCAGAAAGAACAAAATCCTGGGGAAGTCAGTTAGCCAACCAAAATCTTAACTACTAAGTTACTTCTTTTAAGTCCACTGATTTCATGTGAGTCCTAGACATGAGTCTGCCCATCTCTGCGATTCTTATTAGCTGGGTAATGAGAAAGAAAATGATGGCCCATCTGGTTTAATCTTTTGGCTTTATGTGCTATATCTGGAATGTTCAGTGCTTCTCTAAGAAGGCCCTGGAGTTTTTCAAATTAATTTGTAATTCCTTTGAAATATTTCCCTTAAACCACAGAATCCTATCTTTTGAAAATCCTTGTAACTCATAATTCAGTGCTCTGCACTTAATAAGTGTTCTTGAGCACAGCAGGCTCTCCATAAATATTTGCTGACAGTTCAATAAGCATTAGCTGATGATAGTAACCCACTTTAAAAATATATGCAAACTATATCAAGATGCATAGTATGGGCACAGCCACATAATAACTCAAAAAAGTTTTCCTAAAGCAGCCAACCTATGCTGATGTTTCTTTTACAGTGTATTTACATGTTTGCAATTCTCTCTCTCTCTCTCTCTCTCTCTCTCTCTCTCTCTGCCCACCCCCTTCTCCCTCCCTCCCTCCCTCTCATTGCTGTCTCCTTTGTACCATTCAGGTCTCATTTCCAAGGTCAGAGGGAACTTTCTTTGACTACTGCATCTCTACCCACTTACTCTCTTTGACATTGTTCCATTTTATTTTCTTCATAGGACTTCTTACTATGTGAAACACCTTATTAATTAATTAATTAATTAATTAATTCACTCATTCAACCTTTCATTATCTGTCTCCTTCTATCAGAGTGACACTTCAATAAGAGCAGGGACTTAACTCATAGGTTACCACTGAACCCCAGGACCCACAAAGGCACGTAAGTAGGATCTAAACAAATATTAATAACATGTGAATGAAGGAAGAAAGGGATGAATAAATATAGCTGTTTTTATAGTTGTTCTCCACTTATGTCTCATAATTTAACCAAAGTATAACCCAACAAATGGGAAAGAGCTTGTTTCCATTCATTTCATATCTCCTAAACTCTTTAGAACAATTAGTTTAGGTACTTAACAAAACTGTGATGAAAAATGATTTGGGAAATATCTAAACTACTCTGTTAGTTACGCAAATTATTTAATTCCAGTGGTTCACATACTGAATAGTCAATGTTTTAACAACAAAACAATTATTAACTGACTGCAGCATTTCCTAAAACCACTGTGAGACATATCTGGAAGATGTTGGCCGTTGACTTCCAGTAAGATTCTAAATTATGTCGACATTGATTCACATAGCTTTTCCTAATTGTCCATAGCTGACAAATGAACAGATGGTCCAGGAAAAATTTAGCATTTGAAGCAATTACTTAAGGTTTCTGGAAGCACCTACCACTTGCAGCAGTTTACCTACTTTTTAAAAAGCAGTTGGTGAAGATATCCAAGACAACCATCAAAAAAATAGAGCGGAGTGATTTCAAATGCTCTCTCACAGGCATTAAGCACAAGTGGCAAATTACCCAAGGCTTCAACTGGCTAATTTTTTTCATTATATCCTGTCTGAAGTTTCATCATCTCCATCTTACTGATGAAAATGTAAACTGTACAATAACATAAAAAAATTTATTCTTATGTAATTTTTGCAAATAATTTGTTAGCACATTGTGGGGTCTAGTATCTAGTAATAGATACTTATTAGATATAAAAGCTTTCAACACATTGGCCGATACTAACTTCTTTTTCTAGATTATACTAAACTTCTAAAATAGTAGAGGTAAACAAGCACTCCAACAATCACAGATTGAAGTAAACAATTAATTAAGAAGAGACCACACAAATGAGTAAAATCATAAAGTACAGAGTCAAAAGTATTAAAGATATAGCCGTTGTTATGTGTAAACTGGATATAGAATGGGAATTTGCTTATTGGCTCTAAATTTTAAGTAAAGACAGCAGGTGAGAAGTCATTCTGGCCTTGAAACACATCCCATCAGGCCCTATTAAGAAGTAAGCCAAACTGGTCCTTGGACCATCTACACCCATCACCTCCCTCCCACCTCTGAGAGAGACTAGAAGCTGCTCAGGAGGCGATTCTCCAGGGTAAAGCGATTCACAAGTACTGGGAGTAAGTATTCTGACCTTTCCCATTCACCTATCTGAAGCTGAGCAATGGATATCCCAAGGCAACCCCTTGAAGTGATAAAGGTACTTGCAGTGAGAAAAAATTGAACTGGACATTTTAAATACCTAAAGTGATTTAGAGAACGAAAAGGTCTACCCAAGAAGTTGTAAAAAAAAAGACAAAAACCTGTGTTGAGATTTACAAAATGTTTTTTTGCAGAAGATCAGATCAAAATTTTGCCCCAAGAATTAAATTGAGTTTACTGTCCCCCAAACTGGGGAAAACATGCAGTCTCTGGAACACTAAAAGCCTTTTCATGTTTTTTGGCAAGGCTATTTTAAAAGAATTTCCTCCTCTTTTCTGCTTTTATTCAGTATCATTAAAACAAGGACAGAGATGAAGTCCCTAATTCTGTAAAATTATTAACTTGGTCTTGAATACGTACCATTTCCCCAAAAATAAGACCTAGCGGACAATTAGCTCTAATGCGTCTTTTGGAGCAAAAATTACTATAAGACCCAGTCTTATTTTACTATAATACAAGACCAGGTCTTATATAATGTAAGACCGGGTCTTATTTTTTTTACTATAATACAAGACTGGGTCTTATTTTCGGGGAAACACGGTATGTGTATACTTATATTCATTTAGATACACACACACACACACACACACACACACACACACACACACACGACAGCTCTAAAATCCCTAATCAAACATAGGTGGTTTAAAGCTATTTCTTTTTCCTTTTCTTTTAAAGGAAACTCTTCTGTTCATATGCCTCAAGTCTTTCAATGTGTTTTCTTCTTTCAGAATGTTTTTTTTGTTTGTTTTTTTTCCTGGAGATGGTCATTGAAATGAATGAAAAATGGACCAGCCCGGCCAAGTGAATTTTTGGCTGTAACTTCCTTGGGAAGTGCTTTGTGGGTAGGCAGCTGAATGAACTGCTATAAAAGTCACGGAGTTGGCATTTACTCATTTCCGCTTCTCTGTTCCTGGGCCACATCTCCCTTCTTTGCTTGCATAAGAAATGTTAGGCTGCTAAGAGGGAATCAATGTTTTCATGTTCAATTTCAATATACTACTGAATATTTTTTTCTGATAAGAGTTCCTTCAACAAATTTTCTGTTTTCCTCCATGATGAGAAAGACAACCCACATCTATGGTCCCACCTTCTATTGAGGTTCCTAAATCTCTGATTTTTTTATAAATACCAGAAAACCTAGCAGTTGTGCTAGTCTTCTCTCTATATTCTCTTGTCTCTTCTGTAGTAATAAGAACTGAACATTTGGTGAGGCACACTGCCACTCAGCTACAAGTCTACATTTTCTGGCTTCTCCTTCACTGGAAGGGGGACCAAGTTTCACCCAAAGAGACATGTAACTTCCAAGAAGCCTCCTCAGGGGAAGGTAGGTTGTCCTTTTTGTCACTTCCTCTTCCTAACTGGCTAAAGTACAAATGTGATGTGATGTCTGGAGCTCTAGCAGCCACATTGGGCCATGAGGTAGAATCCTAGTAATTAGGAATGAAAGCAGAGAAATAGAATCCTGGGTCCTGATAGCATGGTGAAGACATAATACTAATCCTGGGCCACCTACCTTTGGATTTATTTTATCTAAAAAATAAATAAATTATCTCATTGAAGTTATTGTTATTTTAGGTTTTTGATCACATGTAGCCAAGTCTAACCCAGACACAGCATTCTACTTGTGCTTTCTTGGCAATTTCTCTACCAAATTCTATTGTCAAACCCATTTATTCCCAGTTCAAAAAAATAGGACTACTAAATTTGAGTAGGCAGATTTATATGAAAGCATTTGCTAAATTCCTTCATTCCACAAGTCTAAGTGGCAAGCATAGCATTATCTTAAAATGCTATTGGAAATCATCTATGCAATCCCAAAGAATTTATCCTGCCCAGAATCCCAGTGAAGGTAGAGACTCTGATGGTGGTGTTCTAAAATGTTCTAACCTCTTCACTAGCCACATAAACCAGCAAAATATTTCCCTCTGAGAACTACATACGTCTGGCTCTCTAAATCATGAAACAGAATCGGACTCACTGCCCAAAGACATTGTGTTTGCATTGAGAGCATTATCTTAAGTAAAGTAACTAAGTCAGAGGCCTGTTGGCTTAAACTAACTCCTTCTGATATACTTAGGATCAATGTACCTTTTAAACTCAATTTTCAAGTTGGTGGACTAACACCAGACTTACTTGTTATGAGTGTCTGTTAATTTCATTGGATTGATGTATCATTCCTATTACCAAACGTTTTTGCAGATCACTCTTAGCACTTCAGTGATAAACTGGTTCTGATTCAATACATTACCAGGCTAACTGTTTCTCCCTATTGCACGGAAACAACCATTACTGTACCCGTGGCTTGGTTTAATTCTCTACCTTAGCTATTTCAGAGGTTTAGTACAGTCTAGTAAATGGCGTTATTATCCTGAAGACTAGCCAAGCAGAGCCAAATAGTCTACCGTAGGTTTTTAAAAGCCACAAAGATGTATTGTAATACTATAACCATGCAAAATGACAATCTATAAACCTGTGAAAGCTGCCAACTTATTTAGTAACATGACAATTAGAAAAATCACTACGATATTAGTTGCATTTTGCATAAGAGAGATATTCTACAGGGATTTAATTGATATAATGTATAAACAGAAAATATTTTTCTCACATTCTTAAGCATGGAAAAATTCACAGAAATTCCTAAAGCTGATTGCCTCTGAAGTTTAGGAAAGATGAAAATATATTATAATCTGTCTCTTAAGACTACTTTCCTGCACCAACTACTATATGACTTAAAACCCAAATGAATAGCCAGAGGATGTTATCATAGCTTAGTTCTGTTTCGTGTTAGAATAAGGCTTCCAAACATGTCCCTAGACACATTTATATACTGTCTTCTCTATTCATGGTTAACTTCCTGGAGTCCTGACCAGGTATTTCCATAAGGCTATCCTAACAACTGATGCCATTCTCTGCATACTCCACAAGAGTGCTGTGTGCATTTGGATGGACAGAGCAAGGACCACAGCACGCTATCTCATGACCCCTTGGAGTGAGGGTCTGATTCATTCAGTCAATTCATATTCTCACATGGAGAGTAAGGCACATAGGGTAATATTTGGCAAGTGAAGCCTTCAATCATATTGCCATTATGGTTATTATTGCTACTAATTTCTTATCTTATAAGTTAGTAGTTACTGACTAGTAGAAGCCATCAACTAAGAAAATAATAAACAGCAATTCATCACCAACTGCCTGATACGAAATAACGAATCCAATAAAATGATGGATGTATAAATGCTTTTATAAATCCTAAAGGTTGTTTCAGGACGACCACTTCATAAGGTATATAAATGTCTAATCACTATGTTATACATCTGAAACTAATATAATGTTGTATGTCAACTGTAATTGAAAACATAAATAAATAAATAAATAAATAAATAAATAAATAAATAATCCTAAGGGTTGTTTCATCAGCAGAGATATGTTATGCCTCCATACCTCCTCTGAGGGCAAACTAAGTTGTGCTCTACTTTGTGCAACTACCTCCAGAGGTCTCCATGTCCCTTGCTATTTGTAAACCTGAATACCTAAGTCCCTACAGTTAAGAAGGTGGGTGTGAAAGAATAAGCTGCCTTAGCACAATATTCACTAATGCACTGAGCACTGATAAGAATACTCCAACTGAAATAGCCCTGCCTGATGCTAGTGTCTCTCCCTACCCATGTCTCTTCCTGATTGTCAGGTGCAGTAGATATTCAAAGTTGTAATGCAAATTCAGTGAAAATAGTCACAAATCTTACAAAGATGCAGTATTTCATAAAGGCCATGAAAGTAGTACTGAAAAACTACTCGAATCACAGCAAAGCTGTTGACAAGAGTGGGTCTAGCTAACAATTGAAGGGGTTAAAATGGAGTAGGATGATGGCAGGCTGGTTGCTTCCTGAGAGAATGATCTAACTCCCAAAGGGTTTAGAGAGGCCCTTGGGAAACTGGTGGCACCCCTGAAGATTGTTGCAGAAATGACCCTCTTTCTAATCAGGCAGTCGAAATTGAAACATGAATCAAAGGATGTCATATCATTATTACAGAAATACTAGGAAGAACATCAACAATGATTACTATCTTAGTCTGCTCAGGCTACCATAACAAAATACCATGGACTAGGTAGCTTAAACAACAGAAATTTATTTTCTCATAGTTCTAGAGGTAGACGTCCAAGACCAAGGTGTTGGCAACTTTGGTTTCAACTTGGCTTGCAGATGGCCTTCTCACTGCATCCTTACATGGTGCGCTGGTGTCTTTTCTCTTCTTAAAAGGACATCAGTCCTATTGGATTAGGGCCAGTACCTTACAACCGAATTTAACATTAATTACACCCCCAATAGCCATATGCAATCACAATGCGGGTTAGGATTTCAACTTCTGAATTTGGGGGAAGGGGCACAATTTAGTTGACAACAACAATCACATAGATGGAGAATAAAAGAAATGAAAGAGTTGAGGATGGCTTCCATAATTCTTGCCTTCACAGAGGTTGGGAACAGACAAGAACTCATTGTATTCACTTGTGTTCAGGAGATGGAAGAGAAAAGTCGATGGGTGAATTCCACGTTGGGTGTATGAAAGTTTCAGTCTCTGTGGGGACTACCAATTGTTACATCCAAGAGGCCGTTGAATATATGGAGCCTAAAACTCAGGTGAGGTTATCTGTCCAAATGTTGTAGATGACAGATAGATAGATGATGATAGATAGATAGATAGATAGATAGATAGATAGATAGATAGATAGATAGATAGATTTGGAAGTTATCAGTGGTATTTAACATCATGGGAGTGGCAGAGCTGGCCCAGGAGAGTGTAAAACAAGAGAAGATGGCCCAGATAGCATATTTAAGGGATGGATAGAGTAAAGGAGCCAGGAGAAGAAACCAACAGAAAAATAGGAACTATTCAGAATACAGTGTCTAGTTAGCAAGGATAAAAGTGAAAATAAGCAAGTCTTCAAAACAGACAGAATTTGCACTAGAGTTGATCCCCAGCTATTGAAATCAGGCAAACGTTAGAACTAAGAACTCCTCAGAAGACTGCTGAAGGTAGAGTGGTGCCCCTAAATATCTGTGTGATTTATTCAACACAACTGGGCTAGGGTTTGTTCTTAGTAGGTTGGTTACAGGTAGAAAGACAACAACTCATCAAACTAGTATGCTGACTATCAAGGGTTGTCAGTTTTATGACACATCAGCTGTCTCTTCTCCCTAAGCATGACAAAGCTCCATGCTTCATTCTGGGAATTCCAAATAGAGAGTTCCTCTCTCATCTTATGGCCAGAGCACAGAAAGGGCTAAAAAACCTCCTACTGCTCCTGAAAATCGGAAACATATTCTCCCACCTTTGTTAATTATATACATCTGTGGAAGCACTTTCTTCTGTTCCTTACAAAGGATCCAACATGGAAAAACAGTAATTTTTGTAGCAAAAATTCTCTACCAAAAATAACAGTCCACTGTAATGAGATCACTTAGCAATTTTATAATGACTCTATTCAAATGAGTCTTTCAGGATAAAGCATTTAAGACTATGACTGTTTTAAATAACTTTTTAAAATAGTAAAAACTAAGCACAACCAAAGTAGTATTTCAAATGGTTGACTGAATCTGGGCCTACCATCTATATGATCACTCATTAAAAGAGCCAACTATTTCCAGTTCATTATGCAGTGGCCGATTGAGGTATATTCAATGGACACGACTGAGGTCTACGTGGCTAAAATGAGGTGAATCAATTCTAAGTAGTCGCGTCCAAGACTCCTAACTTGGGAATCATCAGAAGCAGCATCACTGTTGCCCACTATGAACACGACACGCATGACCAACAAAACTGTCCCAAGAGACAAGCTGACTGAATAGACTCATCTACGTGGTCCCAGTAGTTACCCTGCTAAGGAATAAGCTCTCCTGTATATTCAAGTTCCTTCCCAAAACATCTCCTTTCATCCTCACTTCTTTCTGGCAAAAAAAAGAAATTAATGTTAAAATAAGAGAATGGCATGGCTACCACAAAATGTGACTAGACTGAACACTACGGAACTGTACACTTATTAAGGTGGTAAATGTGATGTTATGTAGGAGTTTTACTATAATTAAAACTTTTTAATGAGATTCAAAAGAGAAAAAAAGGGGGGGAGAGAGAGAGAGAGAGAGAGAAAGCCAGGGACTTTTACCCCATTCATAATCTCGGCTAAATCACAGGCCAATGGGACAGCATAAGCGATGTAAATCTAAACTTCAGGAATATCTCAAGTTATTCACTTTATCCAATGGAAGTTTATTCCATATATAATTGGTACAGATGGAAGCACAAGAGCAAATAGAGAAGGTTTTGATTTGATTTATCTTTTTTGACTTCTATACTTTACATCTATTTGATGGAATGGATCAGAGGAATCCTATTTAACTTAAGTTTACCTTTACTACTTGCATTAAGAAATGCCAAAACCACTGTTTTCTCAAATTTTGTGATATTGAGAAATTTTCATTTATTGAGACAAACAGGGATGTTGGCACAATATGATTTTTAAAGGTCTGATATAGACACAACACATATAGTATATTATTTTTATAAACCAAAGGATGAAAAAAAAGCCTTGTATATATTTGGTGTATATTCCTTCTCCTCTTCAGGTCCAAAGCTTCTGGTTAGAATTCATTCCTATATCAAGATCTCTGCAAGTTCTGAACACACATACACATTGCTCATGGCTGATTTTACTGTCAATTAAAAGGTCCAACAATTATCTTTTTTTTTTTTTAAACACAAGTAAAGGATGTTTTTGTTTGTGTATCAGATCCATTGATGAAATCACCACAGCCCTGGGAATTACTCACCAGCTAAATAAGCTTGCTGTGACACCAGGGGAATTCAAACTATTGTTTTTCTCCAGGAGTCATGGTAATAGATACTATTTCTATTTGTTCTTATTTAAAGGTTGAAGAGAATGGGGAACTTGGAAAATAAATTCTCAAGATTTGAAAAGCGTAACAACTTAATGTCTGCTTTTAAAAAACTTGTGTACATGTTTAAACACAATTAAATTTCTATTCCAGTTCATTACATGTTATTATCATTGCTTTTTTTTTTTTTTTCCCCTGTCAGCCTCATTCATCTCTTCCAGCTCTGAGGGATCTAACAACAAATCCTCGCATGCTGCAGTAAGAGAAGAACCTCTCTCGGGTCCTCTGAGAGAAGGTGGAACGATTTCTTCTATCTCCATGCAAACTGTTCAAGATGAAAGAAGATCACAAATGGTCCTCCAAACCCATGCTCATTGAAACAAAACTATGAATTAAAGAAGACCTGATGTAACAAACCATGATATAACTGTGTTAGGTTGTTCTTAGACTTAACTGATTCCCTTTAATAAATACAATTGTTCATTGGAAGAACAAACACTCATCACTGGCAAAAAAGCAACAAAGAAACTGATTCATCTGGGTACCAATTGTTTGCCTGGTACACAGCAAAATAATCTGTAATTTAGAAATTCTTGTTTTCACACATATCCCCTGTCTTCTTTCTGACCTATTTTGCACCTTTTTATTCCTCCAAGTGATCTATAAAGTTTAAGAGTTGCCCTGCCCCTTCTCTCAGGGTGCATTTGCACACACACTCCAGAAGAGCTAAAAAGAAGATAACGATGGCAGTCACCATCTCCCTGTTCTGGCTGGGTACTATTTGTTACCTGCAGGGCCACCAGCAAAGGCTCTCAGGAGATAGTCATACAACAAGCAATTAGTGCACCTTGAAAAGCTCTGGTGTCTGCCCCCAAGTGTCCCCTTCTCTGTGCTGGATGCTCTTCCAAACACTCTATGCACTGTGATATGTATTCCTGTGGTAAACCACTGTCGGTACAGAACCATGAAGTCTAAAGGGCAAACCAGCACTACTTCATAAAAGCTGTTGGGTTGGGGGAGGTGGCAGTGGGGAGAGCAGTGGAAGAGAAGGTCCCAGTGTCCAGAAACAGAGACTCCCATTTAAATTTGCAGCAGGGTCACTACCATTGTGACCCTGAGAAATTTGCTTTACCTCTCTAAGGTCTAATTTTTCCAGCTGTAAAATAGAGGTAATGACTCCAACTGTCCCTCAAAGGTTGTCCAGAGGATTACACAGGATGGCATGTGGAAGTTTCTGGCTCAGTGCCAGTAAAAGCCTAATACTTATTGTTAATGTTTGCATGAATTCAACCTACTAAATAGATCCATGAATGGCCTTAATAAATGGAAACACTTGTGGACGTGTCCTTGAGTTCCTCCATTTTAAGCATTATCGGTTTCCAATCAATTTAAATCAAATATTTAAAACTTGGCACAGCACCTTCACCCTGGTCTGGCTCTTCTCCTGGGAAGTTCGCTTAACACCTGATAATTTCAAACTGCTAAATCAAAGTTCTCTCATACTACTGCCTTTGTCTCAAAGACAAATGTTCTTCTGTATAATCTCCTTTTATGACAAATGCCCTAAGACAGAGGAACCAATTCCAACAGTAAGAATTTAAGGGTAATGCTTATTCCTGGTTACCTGTCTAGATCTATTAAATCAGGAGTGACCTAAGCCATCTATTTTAATGTGTCCATGACACCAGAAGGTCACAACGAAAATATTTTGCAACATCTGAATATACCAGATGTGTCAATCATAGTGTCTCCCACGCTCACAGCTCTTCCTGAAGGAAGCAGCCGTAGGTGACTATATTCTGTTCCACCTAACCCCAGTACCTTCCAGCCACTGCTGTCTGGAGCAGGGATGGGCAGTGCAATGACATGGCCTGGGACACAGGGCCATAAGTGTGTCTCTTCAGAGATCTTAATAGAAAATACTGAAAGAGTGAGAGAAGGAGGTAGGTGCAAGAAGAAAAACTATAAGAACGAGAAGGGGGGGGCCACAACGAGCCAGAGATGCATGGAGAACATGAAGAGAAACGAGAAATTAGGACGAGGTGGAGGCCGTAAAGTGGTCACACGGGGAGTAAGTAGAAGGCAGGAAGCCAGCTGGCAGACCCAGGCAGGGTTGCTTGGCCACATTCACTCGCAGCCTTCCTCCGAGTGGAGATCCAGAAACACCTGCTGTATGGGCCCCAGACCAGCAGCTCTGGAGTCAGAGCTTTGGGAGCTCAGCCCTCGGGTTCCTGCTCTCACATTTCCAGGAGCTTATGTTTCACTTAACGCCTCACATCTGTGCTTACCTTGAAGGCATTTCTATCCTTACAACCAAGAGTCTGAGTCCAGCAGGTCTTTCCAATGCTATAGAGACCCCGCCTTCTACCACTGTAACATTCCTCAACACATCTCGTAGTAAGGGAGACATTAGAAAAAGTATCCTAAACTACTTCTATTACCTACTTTTATAACATGGAGTTTTGTATTTCATTACAACATTCTTTCTGCACCACGTCACACTGCTCAATAAAAGTCCCTCTTTACAGCAGCATTCATTTATCTTCAAGAAAAGAAGGAGCCACATGCCTGTTTTGTTCCATGTCAGGGGTGGCGCTGGGCAGAAGGGAATGAGGCCCATGGGAATAACTTTACAAGCTAGCTCTCCCGCCATTAGCCCAAGGCTCTGTGCACAAACAGGTCCCTTGGCCCTCTGCAGGACGAGGTGGAGGCAGATCCATCTGCTTGGAAAACACGCTATTTCCATCTAATGGCCCGCCTGAGCTAGGATGTCCCTCATCCAAAGGGCTGCATCATATTCTATTTTGCACAGCTCTGTTTTATTTCTTTCAGGAAATGCCTAGTACATTGCATTTGACAGTCTAAAAGTATTATCAACTAAAAAGCAAAACGTGTTTTAAATATGTTCCCCAAGCCTGCATCGTATACCATTTATATGCAATAGTATAAAAACACAATTTGCAAAAATTAGAAATGTGGTACATGCGCGCGCGCGCGCACACACACACACACACACACATTCATTCTTGCTGAGTGCTTTTCTTTCAGGAACAAAAAGTCATGTGGGAAAAATCTAGACTTTTGTCTCTAAGAAATATAGTTTAACATGGGACATTCCAAGGACAATAAGGTCAGTTATTACATACCAAAATCTTGGGCAAAATGCCAAGCATTTAACTTGAAAAACTGCCTTGGGATTATGATAAAATTTAACCACTTTTATAAATATTGATAAATCATGGAAGTATGAAAGTGGACTTTTTGTCTGTTTCAAATAAATGAAATATAATGACATTAACCGGGCTAATATAACAGAGACTTGCAATAGGTATCAACTAAGGCAGAATGTTTTCAGCTGCATAAAATCCTGACTCAAACCTGCTTAAGCCATTAAAAAAATATCTCCCATAAGGAGAACAATAGTGTAGATTTCAGGACTGGTTGATAATGTTAACATAAAAAAGTCTATCTCTTGGCTCTGCCATTCTCAATGTTGACTGTGTCTTTAGATTTGTAGCAATACAGATTTAAGTTTCAGGCAACATTTCAGACATGACAAGGTCCAGAGGAAAATGTATATGATCTGTTTTTTGTGGATTTTTCTTTTGTTTTTTTAGAAAATTTTTGATACTGAAAAATTTTAAACCTATAGAAAAGTTGAGGAAAATTATACAACCTGTATTATATATTCTTCACTGAAATTCAAATTATTCTGCATTGCTTTGTCTCCCTCTCCATAAATATATAATATATATATATGTATATATATAATTTTATTATTATTGCTGAACCATTTGAGAGTATGCTGCAGACATCTGACCCTTTACCCCTAAATACTTCAGCACCTATCTCCTAAAAATTGGGAAATTCTCATATGTAATCTGAATTATTGAATAGTGTTTCCCAAAAAATTCACATGCCCCTGAAACCTCAGCATGTGGCCTTATTTGGAAATAGGATCCCTGTAGATGCAACTAGTTAACCTAAGATGAGGTTATACTGGATTAGGGTGGGGCCTAAACCCAAGGACTAGACTCCTTACAAGTCCATGTGAAGACAGACACACAAAGACAGGTCATGTGACAACGGAGTTTGCAATGATGCAGCTGCCAGCTAAGGAATGGCAAGGAAAGACTCTCCCCTACAGTTTTCAGAGGGAGCATGTCCCTACTGACACCTGGATTTCAGGCATCTAGCTTCCAGAACTGTAAGAGAATATATTTCTGTTGTTTCAAGCTACCCAGTTGGTGGTAGTTTGTTACAGCAGTCCTAGGGAACTACTATGTAATCACAATGCACTTACGAAATTCAGGAAATAACATTGATACAGTGCTCGTATCTAATGTACAATCTATATTCAAATTTTATAAAATTTCCCAGTAATGTCCTGTATAGATTCCCCCCCCAAACTAGGCTACAATCCAGGATCTCACATTGTGTTTAGTCATCATGCTTGCTTAGTTTCCCTCGGTCTGAATGAGTTCTTCAGCCTTTCATTGTCTTTTAACACCTTGACAGGTGTGATGAGCACAGGCCAGGTGTTTAGTAGACCAAAGTAGGTTGCTTAAGATCCCCCTCAAACACACTATCTTTCTTTACCTTTGCTCATGCTATGCATGGTACCACCATTACCAACCTCTCTGTTTATCCACCCTCCTCCTCATCCACTTAAAAATCCTACCCCTAATTAAAGGCCCAAATTAAGGCCTACTCCCACCATAAATCCTTGACTCACTCTTGGTCAAATTATTCCTTCCTCTTCTGGAATTCTGGCTCAAGACTTCATTTGCCATTTAATGATAACCTGACTTTATTGTCATTCAACTTTTACCCACATCCCCTTACAGCTACTGTGTTTCCCCGAAAATAAGACCTAGCCGGATAATCAGCTCTAAGGTGTCTTTTGGAGCTAAAATTAATATAAGACCTGGTATTATATAAGACCCGGTATTGTATTATATTATATCATACCTGGTATTATATTATATTATACCTAGTCTTATATTACAGTAAAATAAGACCGGGTCCCGTATAATTTTTGCTCCAAAAGAAGCACTAGAGCTAATTGTCCAGCTAGGTTTTATTTTCGGGGAAACATGGTAATATTATGCACTGAATATGCACACCACTTGAAATTAATTAAATTAATATTTTCAGTAATTTACTATACAATTAAACTCAGTACTCTCACCAACTGACTTTCCTGATTGACTTGTATACAGTGCAAAAGAAAGTAATAAAGAAAAGATCTGTCCATCTCAGAAAAGTCAGTAATTATAAACTAGTAATTATTTCCATACAAATAATTGTTCTTCAGGTATACAGCCGATGTTTGCTCATTAGGAAAATGGGCTGCAGAGAATAAAATATGACTCATAAATAATAGACAAAGTGGTTTTATTATAAGATATTGTATCGAAAAGCTATATGATCCTGTTATTCATCAGAATAAGAAAAATGAAGCAATCAGGATCAAACCTCCCTAATTCGTATTTACATTATTGAAAGCCCCTGACTAAAATAGAGAAGTCTGATTTATAGAATATTTCTGAGGAAAATGCAGTTCAATTCTTTCAATTATAGTTGGTTTTTAAAACCAATTCATAATGAATTGCTCAGATGAGATCCTGTTTTAATAAATGTATAGGAAGGGTCTGTAATTAGCATATCACAGTCAGAGACATGAATCAAATAGAAAACTAATTTATTTCAGGATCAAATCTGAGAATGCTTTGACATCCTAGCTTTATTCCAGTTTCATATTTTCAGAAAAGATGACATTGGTTCATTAGGTAGTTTTGCTTTTCCTTTCTAAATTGAATTAATTGTTCAATTTTGGTTCAATTTCCTAAGTCAAAGAAAGCGTTGGCATCTTCTTAGCCTGAACACTGGCCTCTGCTTATGCTGGAAATTGCAAAGTATGTGCATATATAAGAGCTTACTCTGCTTGAAGATAAGTCATCTTGTTCCTCTTCTGCTTTTGTTTACCTTATTCTTCTCAGTGGGCCCTTTCTTCATAGGTATACAAAAATAAGCATCCCTCTAGCTCTTTTTAAATTATCACAAATAACTGAATCTTCCAACCTGGTATTAATCTTTTCATCTTCTACAATTTCAAAGCGTCTCTAGGACCCTGATCTTATTTTTCAATCTCAATACTTGCGTGCATGATCTATGAAAACGTTCTTTCCGATCTGTGAATGGATTTTATTGATGAGTCCTACAGAGAATAAATACTAAATCATATTCAGTTACATATATATTAAGATTCCTATCCTCATTAAATGTCTAGTTATGTTTACTCTTACATACAATAATTCTTCAAAACCTTCCAGTTAAATAAGTCCAATGAAGACTTCCTGCCACCACAAATTTTGAGGTGTAGTGTAAGAATGTAAAATGTTTGCCCAATGTGTTAATAATTCTATGGGTGTAGTCCTGCACGAGTCTATCCTATTTTAAAAAGAAAAAAAAATTGAGATGAATAGCATGCCAAACATAATGTCTATCCGTTTGCTCTGTTATAAAGTTTAAGGCTCAGTGTCTCAGGTTAACTCAGGTTCTTCATGAACAGCCAAAGCCTTAGAACACGTTACTGTACTCTACCACTGTGACACCCCTAAATCATCCTGTGAAACCTGTCAGGACAACGTACGAGGGTCTGCAGCTTGTACACAGCCCATGCTTCAGGCTCAGAGGGTCCATACCAGGTACTGCTGTTTATATAGAGTCTGCAGCCTAGTTTCATAGTTTCAAGAAGATCAGTAAGAATCATCTCCCAACGGATCAGAAAACATTTCAGTGTGTAAAACTGGGATGTATTCTGGTTCCCTTTCTTCTTAACTTTAAACTTACTGATTTACAATCGCTGTAGACAACAGAGAGATAAGTCACTTCCAGATGGTATGTTTTTAGTTGGACAGACAACTGGCATCTCAATGGAACTAACGATCAGAAAGCATGGCTTCAGTCTGAATACTCTAAAATCAAAATCAGAATTTTGGGAAGTAGTTCTCTGATGTTAACTAGCCTATAACCAGCAAGCAACTCATTTAGGGCTACATTTGCAACTAATTTATGGGAAGGATTTTGCAGGAAATTAAATTAGATGTGTGATCTGATAAAATTTTTCAGTGGTTGAAAGTGAGTCATTAATCCTGCTGTGAAACTGTCCTGGTTAAATTCATCATGGCCAGAGAGTCCGGCCCTTGTGAAACTGCTTTTATTGAGGTGTGCTTTGGAGAAATCCTCTCAGTTTATACTGAGGGCAACTACAAGAAACGGCCATAATATGAAACTTACTCCATATCTGTGGTTACATATAAAGCCAGTATCAGAGCATCGTGCTGTGAACAGCCTAACTTTGAGGATAAAGATACTGATCCTCCATTTAAAAATGCCTTTAGGATGATGGCAGCATACTTGAGTAACAGTATGAGGAAGAGGGATTTTCAGCAACTCTTACTTACCAAAATTCATGAACTCTAAACCTTCTCATATTGTAAGATGCACCATTATTTTATGTGCTAAGAAAGAAATAAAAACTGTCAATTAAATTATGATACGAGGCCCTATCACTTCAAATTTTTATTTTGCCCCTATTAAGGGAGTTCTTTTATACAATAATTTTTGTTTTTTTACCACATATCCCTCTATGTAAAAAGGAGAATGTCAGAAAAATGAATTAGTTAACTACCCCTAACACTTCTTCACATTTGGGATCCAACTTTGATTTACGTCTTGACTCCAAACCATTCAGGTCCATGTTTATCCACACAATACAACTCTGTGCCACCAAGAGCAGTGGGGACTCAGCATTCTGTCAGAGTGCCCCACCACTGTCCATGGGGTTTCCTTCCCAGCTGCTGATCACCATGCTGAAAACTGTTCTGCTAGGACTTTGGATGTTCATGCAGCACAAGCAGGTACAATTATATCACAACTACCACGTGGCTGAAAGTAGTTGTAAGACACCATGGACTATAAGAAGCAATCCTGTTTTCAGAATTGTTAAAAAGAAAACCTGTGCATCTTAGAATCAATAGAATGTGGTAGTTTTGTGACCTTGTGCAAGTCCCGTTGCCTGGATTTTATCTGCTAATTCAAAGGCGTGTCCCAGATAAGCAGGAAAGACTCCTAGGGCTTTGAGGGTCTATGGCTTTATCTGCTTTGTTTTGTTTAGGCAGACAGGTACCTCAAGATCACACTATGCTTCTAGACTAATTTGTAACAATTTGAGAATACAGAGGTCTCACATTTTCCTGCTCCCTCATTTGGCACACCTTTCTAGACCTATAGATTACTTCCAGATACTTTTACCCAGACCTAGGCCTACTGAACAGATGTTTGCTTAAGAATACCTACTTAAATGGTTTGTAAGAAAGCACTGCACGTAGGGGGGAAGGAGACAGGCACCAGTGCCCATGAGGAACTGTTTTGTAGGAGAAAAAGCATGTGCGTCATCACCAAACTGACCAGGTTTCCCCTAACAAGTCTATTACTTACCAGCTCTGTGAGTTCCGATCATGGAATGTCTCTGACTCCCTCAAAGCCCTCCTATGTAAATAGAGATGAAAATTCCTGCCTCAGATTATTCCAAGGAATTCACAGCTGGTACAACATCTAGCATAGAGTATACTCAATAAATGTTCCCTACAATCACATGAATTCTGCTGGATTCTTCCCTAAATCCTGGGCTCCACGCTGAAGCGTAACTATGTGGAAAGTTGCCTTGATAAATGCAATGCTTCCTACTCAATACCTTACGGAGTAAGGATCAGACTTTGAATTTCTGTACTCTTAAGAACGTTTGTCACGCTCAGCAATATCAGAAGAACCCCTTCTTCCATAGCAGCTAATTTGTTTGGAGTCATAACAGACTGGAAAATTTAGCACCCTCTAAGTATCAGAGCTATGGTCCCCACAAAGTAAAACTATTACACTACTTTAGTAAGATTACATTATGCAAGAAATCACCAAAGCCAGGGCTGCTCCACCAGCTGTCCCATGGCTAGAACTTGCGATGGCTCAGAACTTTCTGGAGCCCCATAAGGCTGATTTGAAAATTATGTCTGTCTTACCACCTTACGAAGCATTTTGTCTGCTTTTGTTTGTTTCACTTTTGATTATATAATAACCCACTGGTTCAACTTTCTGCCAGTTGATGAACATACAAACATATAACTACTCTCAAGTCTAATTCAGCAGAGCACAAAAGTAATAAAAAAAATCACAGTGTTTGTGTATTTTTTGTCATAATTACTTATTTACTTGTTTAAAGTACAATGATTTAAAAGCTATATTTGCAATTAGGAATGCCAACTGTGCAATTAAAACAGGAAATGAGAAAAAAGAGGTTTTAAAACCATGCAAATATGCAAGATAATGATTAAAATTAATAACCACCTGAAATTGTTGAAGAGTGAGACAGACATGGGATTCAGAGGACCCTCAAATTCTCTCACCTCTACGTGGGTCCCCACAATAAGTTGACAGTGACAGGATTCTCTCCAACAATTCATGACTCCATAGTGAACAGCAATATTTAATCAAAAAAGCATAGGCTGTTTCTTTAAAATATGGGTTTTATTATGAGGCTCCCATTGATAACTCCTGTGTGTGAAAATACGTGCAAGAAGTACACAGAGCCATTCATTTTAGAGTAACATCATAAACCAATCATGAAAAGTCAAAAGGAAAATTGCCAGAATTTTTGAAGACAAAAAGGGACACATATTGGCAAGGAGCAAAAGGATATAAGCTTCATCAAGCAAACAAATAAAAAGATTGCTCAAAGCTGCCTTCCAGACTGGTTACAGAATCTCTTTACAAGAAAAACCTCAAATATTGAGAGAAAATTTGTTGAAGCTATAGCCTGGAGATGTGGTCAAAATAGTTTTGGCGGGAAAAGGGAGAAAACAAGAATAACCAACTTGAAAAAAGGGCATCATTGTTGAATGACATTATTAAAGTTCATCTTTTAATGGGCTTGAAAGACACACAATTTCCATATTCAAGATGAAAATCTATAAAATGAACAGGTAGGCCTCCAGTTTCCCATTCCAATATTTCAGTTAAGCAACCACTCCTCCCCCAACCTGTACAGAAGATAAGAGGCTAAACTCAGGAGAAACTGAATTGGAGATGCTAGGCAGAGAGAAAGGTGCGAGGCGGAACGGAGATACATACAGGTAGATGGAGAGATATGAATGATGTCAAGCCGAATGACAAGAATGCTTTCCCCTAACACTTTCCTCTCCCACCCAGGTCCAGAATGCCAGAGCAAGGCTTCCATCCTGCGTTTTCTTCAGGCAGAAGACTGGAAGATCCTTTCCAGGAAGAAAATGAACCGCCCTAAAGGAAAGATCTGCAGATTCGAGAAGTCCACAGGCAACCATGCCCCTATAGGGAAGCTCATCACGTAGTACGTCTCATCCATCCATCTACACAGGGTCCCCGAAGATTTTTGGCATCTGGTACGATTATGAATGGATAGCCAAGGATCACTAGAAATTTGGGGGAAACTTCTAACATGAAAGGAATTAAGTCAAACCTACTAATAGAAGAAAAACATGTCTGCTAAATGGAGATCACGTAGGGAGCAGAAGAAAATGGAAAACAAACAATAATTAGAACACCTAGAAATAATGGCAGATAGTACATTCATAAAATAAGAACTGATGGGCGGGGGGGCAACATCAAGAAAGAGCTCTTGGAAATTAAAAAATATGACCCCCAAAATTAAGACAAGTCACTAGTGGAATTGAAGGAAATGTCTTTAAATATAGAACAGAATGACAAGAACATAAGCAATAGTAAGAAAATACCAGAAATTAGAGCTCAGTCCACAAGGCCCAAATCTGAATAACAAGAATTTAAAAATTTTTTTTTTAAAGACAGAGAGAAGGGGGGGGGGGAGAAAAAAAATTATCGAAGAACTAGTATAAGAAAAATTCATAGAAATGAGTGTCTTTAGTTTCAGACTATCAAGAGCCCCACTAAGAATGTAGCCCAATAAATGCAAAGATCCCATAGCAAGCTACAGAATTATGGAATTTCAGAATACTGGGAATAGAAACAAGATATTAAAATCTCCCCAAATGGAAAGCTGGGCACACACAAAAGAGCAGGAATCAGAATGCCACTGGACTTCTCGACATCAATACTAAAATCCTAAGAAGAAAGAATAATGCCTACAAAAATGCAGATGAAATTTTTCAACCTAGAATTCTCTAGTGATCTTCATTTTATAAAAAAAGTAAAAAATTGTGTGTATATAAATAGATAGATATAGATGTATACGTGTGTGTGTGTAAGTACATACAGCAAAAGAAAAAGAACATAAACAAAAATATTTAAAAAGAGAGAAAATATAATTTAAAAATAGCTGGATATTAAAATCCACCTCATTATTTCCCTCATGGTTGGAAGAAAACACACACAGCAATTATTTGGTCATCTTATTACTACCTCTTGGTGCACTTACAATGAAGAGTCTCTGAAGACATTTATCCTCAAAATTCTTGAGGGAAAACCATCTGGTGAAGAAATCTTAAATAAGATATATGAGTTTTCACCTAGGCTGGCACAACACATATCGATATGTAAGCAAACTTGGACAAATTTATGAAAAGAAAAACTTTACGAACACCAGTCGCTGCAGCATTCACTGGGAACATTCACTCCTCCATGAGCCTGACACCCAATTAGCTCAGCAGGTTCAAAGAGACAGTGAAAATTATTTTTACTATATGTATATTGTAAATTGAATACTTCTCTTCTATAGCAAATCTGTGGTGCACAAGTAAGTGGCTTTTATGCTGGCTTACAAGAATTTTTTAACGCAGTGTTTAACTCCTATTGTTCCTCACAGGGGAAAAAAATCTTATATTCATTAAAAATAATTGGATAAGCTAAATGAATTCACCCTTCATCCTAATGACAGTGGCTCACAGATTTGGCTACTTTAACAGTGGAGTTCAAGCAACAACTGAAACAAAGAGAAAAGAACAAGGACAAAGTGGAATGTTTTTGCTACACAAGGCAAGACAGCTACAATAAAAATGAAGTTTGAAAGCTGGATGAAAAGTACTGATCATGAGGACTAAGAACTATTGGGGTTGTTTAGCTCATATATAGATGATGAAAATGAAAACATTAATGATAAAATTAAAACTATAAATATCAATGAGCTCTTGATATTGAGAGTCCTTTGTTTATCTAAGCAAGAAGGGTGGGGTAAGGGAGCGGAAGGGAGAGGGGGTGGGGAAACACTACCAGTGGACCAGAGACTTTTTGAATATTGATTTACTCCTTTAACAAGAAGACATATGTCCTCAATACTGCATCCTCCCACCCCCATTCACCCCTTCAGCAATATTTTAAGCTTTTGTCTAAGTGATTATGAAGCTTCTATTTACATAGATCTTCATATCTATCCTAAGCCAACACCAAAGGAAAGGCCTGGACCGTGAAACTGACTTGTGACCTTGGCTCTCCTCAATTCAACCCAATTTTCCAAAATTGGTAAGATTCAATTAAATAGCATCTTTCTGTTTCAGACCAGCAGGAAACATTGTTGCTTTTGTTTTGTCTTTTTTTTTTCTCACTGGTAATTTACTTTAAATATTAACATGTTATTAAAAGGATCATGTAAATATCATAAAGTATAATCCAAAATTTTCATAAACCCTTCAGATAGAACAGAAGATTTCAAAGAAATTCCACTTGACTCTCCCCTCAGAGGAGCCCTCAAGGTGTCTGCATTTACTCCTCTCTGCTGCAGGAGACTCAGTGGGAAGACAGCTCGGAAAATACAACGTCCTCATTACTTACCTCCATTATCCCTATACTCATCCCAGTATGTGGGGCTCAGAGGAAAGTAAAACAGAAATGACTTCACGGAAGCCCCTTCAGACACTCTTTACTCAAAAAAGGAGCATTGAACTATTTTCCCCCGTAAAACAGAGATTTTATTTTTCCTCACAGTTATTCATTAGTTCCTATATTCACTGAATAAAAATATACTGCAGGCGCAATATGTACCCCGATTTGTGACATCTTATTTGGAGGTACTCTTCTATCCTCTGGAGGTTTCCTAGAACAGAACAGGTAAATGCTTTCCCTCCTTCATTCATTTATTCAACAAATATTCATTGAACACCATTGCAATGCACATACCCTTCTGCCTGCCCAATATCTGAGGAAAAACTGCTCTCCATTATCAGTTCTTGGGGTTCAGGGATGGTTCACGCCTCTAACTTCCAGCCCCAGGGTTAAGGATGTCATCTCCCTCGTCTAGTAATTGTTTCAGAAATGGGCATTAGACTCAAACCAAGCTAATGAGAGTCACCCCCAGGGCTTTTGTCAGGACAGTCAGAAGGAGACAAGCCCTCATTTCTGGGCTCAGTAGTTTAGAGTTGCTGGCTGCTCTAATTGTCTCCCCATGGAGAGAGTCTTCCGGGAATGAAGCCAACACAGAGGGAAGCACGGAAAAGCAGAAAGAAAGGGAGTCTTGATGACATCATCTGTCCACCTATATCCAGCCATGTCTGAAGAACTGCACCCCACTACCAGGCTTTTATTTATATGAGCCAATAAAGTCTGCTTTATGTTTACACCAGTTTGAGTTATGTTTCTGTCACTTGCAACTGAAGGGGTACTAAGACACCTAACCAAGGGCCAGGCGCCATGCCAGCCTGTGGGGCTCTAATGGAAAATGACACAAGTGACTGTGTATCTGTGTGGCTTCTACAACTAGAAAATAAATAGAGGCAACAGAATGTCCAGTTAAGAGGCCAGGCTTCACAATCAGACATATCCAAGTTTAGGGCCTACCTGTGCTATGTACTGGATATGTGACCTTGGATTGTCCTATAAAATGTATGTGCCTATAAAATGGGCATAAATAGACCTACCTCACAGGCTTGTTTTAAGGATTACATGAGATTCTGGATGTAAATCACTTGGCTCAGTTACTCGCATATACTAAAATGCCCAATAACATGACTATTATTAGTAAGAGAAACATGACTGAATTCTACACCCGTCATTCCATGTCATTAGCACAGAGAATTCAGTCCTCTTCAGTCCAATTCTTCTTGGCCTGGGGCAAACATTCCCGGAATAATGTCTACGCTCTAGGAAACATTGCTACTCATCAGCCGACAGTCTCCACGCTTGCTGCCGTGTTTGCGGGGGAGTACACTATCATAATGAGGTTATCATTGCAGACCTAGGAGAACATCTAGGGTACTGTTTCCTCTTGTCGCCCTGCCAGACCAAGGACGTGCAGGCACACACCTACACAGCACGGCTGCTGTGAAAAGGACGCAGAGGACTCACAAAGTCTCTCACCTCTACGTGGCCTTTTAGAGAATTCCTTTTTTTGGATTTAGGGCAGCCTGTTTTCCAACTTTAGGTTGCAGACTTGGGAAGATTCCTTCTTTCCTATAATTACAAGGCTAAGTGCCTAGATCCTGTGGAGGAAGATATAACTATGCACATGTACATACACATGTGCACATACACAAACACGTATGTGTAGATGTATAATACAATATACGCATATATACACATACAGACGTGTGTGTGTGTGTGTGTGTGTGTGTGTATGTAAGTAGTTCTGTAGGGCTGGCCCTTAACACCTACGAATTTAAAATAAAAGCTGTTTTAAAAGGCAACCACTAGAACACAACCTTCCTGCAGCAACTTTGCCCCATCGACCCTCAGGGAACAGACTGTTAACATTGCAACAGTCCAAGAGCCATCAAGGTAATGCCCACTCTAACACCTAGAAGATGACAACTATACCTTGGGAAATTTGTATTTTAATTCATATAGCCATGCCTTCAACCTCCTCAACCTGAATTCAACATATTTCATTACCTGATCATGCAACCAGCAATTAGTAATCTGTACTGTGTGTCCTCAGTTGACCATGTTTTTGTTTGGGATGACATCATCCCAAGTAATAATAATTTCAACAATCACTACCACCACTCACTGTGTTTGCTATGTGCCAGGACCTGAAAAAGGACACAATATTATTCCAATTTTACCACACAGTTCTGTATTCTTTCTGTTCCCAGCACTGACCACAATGGTAGCTGTATCATTTGTGTGATTACCTGTTTAATGCCTGGCTCTCCCACTAAACCATAAGCTCCAAGAGATCGAGAACTGTTTCATTTTTACTTACCACTTTAATCCCAGCACCTAGCAAAATGTCTGGCACATAGCAGAGACTCAATGAGTATTTGCTGAATGAATAAATAAGTGAATGTGCAAATAGTGATGCTGGGTTTAAAAAGCAAAGTAAAACAGATTGGGTCACACAGCTATTTCAACCTAAAGCATCCAAACTCTTTCCTCTGTGTAACAATGCTTCTTATCTATCTGAGTACTTTGAATTTAGTTTACAATGGAAACTGTACCAAGGTAACCAACTGCCATAGTGACAAATGGTGTTTCAATTTAAACACCTTTCTTTATTCATATTCTGATATTTCAGTTCAAATAAACTGTCTTTACATCTTACAGTGAACAATAATGACAAAGGTAAAAAGTAAATGGTGAATACACACTTCATATCACACAGCTGCTTGTGACTGGGACAAACTCTCAGGGGAAACATGGCCTGCATGTGATTACCTGGAAATGACATCATGATTTATAACACAATTTTCTAAATTCTAAAGCTGTAATTTATAATGAATCAGACAATATCCATATGGGACCTGGTTTCCTCTTAACTGGGGTTATCTGCTTTATCCACCTTCTTCTAATATTTTATTTAAAAAAAAAATCTCTCCTGCAAAACATAAATGCAGGCAGACTCAAAATCTCAATAATTAAAAAATGAATACTCAGAGAGCTAAAAAGAAGAAAGAAAATAAGAAAGCATAATATTTTAGATAGCTTTTTCCCTGAGATTCTCTAGAAAGGTATAGTGATATTGTAAATATTCCAGAAAACATGATCCTTTTTTTTTTTTTAACTTTACTGTTACATTTTTGGTGGCACTTTTTTCCTTTTGAACAATAGGAAATAAAAATTACCAAAATGAACCTCTGGTACAGCTACAAAATTAAGAAACCTTAAGTTTTATTTGCAGCAGTACATTTTTCACTTAGCGGATTTAGGCCTTTTGATAGATCCTTTTGATACAATCACTAGCACAACATAATTAGTATGTATTCCATAAAATATCAGGAAGAGGCCAATTAATCAGAGTATATATTTTTTAAGCCCTGCCTCAATTTTCAATATCTGCTTCATACCAACCTGATGATCAATCTACCCAAATACACTCTTTGAAGGAGGTACTGGAGGGTGTAAGTTCTAATCTATAGTTCAGTTGGACCTGAAATGGAGGGAGTTTATTTTTGTTTTTATTTCTGGCTCAGTCCACCAAGAAAGAAAAGGAGATGTTATGTGTTGTTGAAGTGTAGAGAAACCTGTTTAACTTACTTTTTCAAACATGTTACTTAATTTGGCAGACTCCAAAAATTCAAAGGCGTTTTAACTAATGAGGGACCACTCACTCCTCGAAAAGTGAAGTCGTAGATGAGAAAATAAAGAAGAGACCTGGGCACACATATTATCTGTGCACGAAAGGCATTCGGAATCAGCTGCAAGAATAGATTCTCGTTCTGAGCTTTTGGTTAAAACATGGTATTTTAAGCTGGGACAAAATAAAAGCATTGTATTGTAGAAAAGGGTTGGGAAGTAGGAAACATCTGTATTCTAAATGGTAGTGAGTACAAGCAGGGTAGATGGGTCCAGAGCTGGGGTTGAAGGAGGGAGGTAGAACAAATATTTGGAGAAATAGAGATGAAGTATTACATTTGTTTCTGGGTTTGTTTTTTCTTTCCTTTCTCCTAACTAGAATTCACCATAATTTATGAGTAGAACATAAAGAATACATATTTAGGTTATTAAATCAATCTGAAAGAACATAAAAATCAGATGAACTGAGTAGGAATCCCCATTTCTCTCCCATCCATCCTTAAAGAAGTCTATATGCCTACAGGGCTCTTAATCAGATACCACATCAGTTTCTAGTCCTACATGTATGTGCCCTGGCCAATTAGCCAAAGCTCAGTAGAAATTACCCTGAAATTCCAACCTTTTCTTATGATGAAAACATCACATGGCACCGTGAAAAGAGCCTGGATGTTGAATCAGATGGAAAAAGTTCTAGATGTGCCACTAATAAGATGTGTACATTGATATAAACACTTTTCCTTTCTAAGCCTCAAGCTCTTCATTGAGCCCTTCCAACTCTAACTAATGACTACAAGACTTGAGGAACTCTAACCTCATCTCTGCTCTCTGCTGAGCACCCAAACTGGCACTTCCTTCTCTGTGATATGCAGGCTAAGATTAGGCAGGGCAACCCACCTCTTAGCAAAACGTTGGAAAGTATCTAGGAAAAACCATAAGAGTCATTTTTTTAGGTCTTCATAAAAACAAAATCAAATATCCACAAAGCTAAACTCTTTAAACCTGCATCATCAATTCAACCAAAATCATCAAATACAACCAAAATATATTGCTTTGGACTTGAAAATAATCTTTGATTGGATAACTTATTTATTACTTAACCTGATTATAGTTCTTATGAGAGATATTCAAGGAATGAGTAGACTTAAATAATTCTTTTATGTCTTACCTCCCTTTTGACTCATTCATTTACTTGCCATTTATCTTCTAGTCACAAAGAAAAAGAGAGAGAGAGAGAGATGTAGATAAAGGGGCTTACATATGTTTACATATATCTTAGTATCTATTAATAATAAAATCAATCATATCTTTCACTAAAAAAAAAAAATTTGACTTCTTCCTAGCCCTGTACATGGATGACTTTATCATTTGGATCTTCATAGAAATAAAATTGAAAATAATGGGTTATGTTCCAACAGCAGCCTTACCAAAGAATGCAAAAATATTTCTTCATATGACTATTTTACATGGCCTTATTAACCTCTCTTTTGAAAATCCACCCCCTAAAAACTAAGAAGACGTGACAATACCTATAAATCTATTTTTGTGATGAATTAAGTATGCAATTAATGTTTCTTCATGTTAATTATTACTACTAGTTTTTGTTTGACTTTGTTGGAAATAAAGTAGCCTTTTAATTCTGAATAGTTGTTGTTTTCTCAAAATAATCATTTCCATGATCCAGTGAGTGTTCTTTAATACCCACAGCTCAATATGGTAATTACCCTTTTATTCTGATTAACTTTTGCATAAACAGGAAGAGGCCCAGGAAACAGTGTGAAAAGTGCCTAGGTCATCCGTGCAGCTCCCACTCCTCCCTCCGGTATCGGACCCAAGGGTCTTGTGCCCACTCCCCTGCAGGAACCTGTCCTCATCTTGTTCTTGAGAGCTACCGCTCTCAGCTGTTATGACTGAAAATCATGCTGATAAAATACCTTACCACAGAGTTTGTGGTTAAAACCTTGACTTTTGTTAACCTCACCAGCAATGTCTGCAATTGAGTTGGAGGAATATACTCTCTACAAAAGCACTGTGTGATGTGCAAGGCTTAAAAGATGTCGTATAATTGAAATTTGCTAAGAGGGTGGATACCAAGTGTTCTCACCACGAAAAAACAAGGTAACCTTGTGAAGTGATGGATACGTTAATTAGCTGGATTGTGACAATTATTTCACAGTGTACACATGTCAAATCACCAAGGTGTACACCTTAAACATATGTAATTTAAAAATGATAAAGAGACTAATCTCCACGTTCAAACATCTTCCATACAATGAACAAGGAGCTCTCCATTCCAGAAGCATACACAAATAGTAAATCATTACAGCAGAAAATGCCCAGCCTTGCTAATAAAGAAATGTGCACCAAAATGTCCACATAAATAAATTTGTGGTATGAAACATAAAACCTGATAATCCCACTTTCAAGATATATTCTAAGAAAATAATCCAAAAGCGAAATATTCTTTTGTATGAAGATGGTGCCTATATAAATACTGTTTATGATATCAACAATTAGAAACACACCAATTCATAACAATGAGAGACAGCTTACAGATATTATGGCACATGGCACATCAATGTTATGGATACTTTATCCTTGTTAAAAACCATAGGGATAAAGTCTGTTATGCAAGGTGAGTAAGTTCCAGAGATCTGCTGTACAACACTGTGCTTACTGTTAATAATACTCTATTGTACACTGATAGGGGTCAGCAGATTTTTACCACTGGGGCCATATTACATTTATATTTGAGATATGTCCGAAGATCTTCCCAGCAGGCTACCTTTTGTTAAGGTAGCTCTCATTTTAAGTGCTCTTACCACATTAAATAAAAACAGCACTTATGTAAGCACACAGTTACACAAATTATATATAAAATAATGTTCACTTGGAACAGTAGAACACCATATGCTTACAACTAATGCAAAGTGTATAAACACACCCAAGATAAAAATTGGAAGTAAATTTCAAGTTATAAACAGAGATTTCAATGCATTATATTCACCTTTTTCCACCAAATTGATTTAAGTATATAATGACATTTTTTTACAAAATCAAACCAGTGGACAAAGGGGAAGAGGGTAGGTCCTCAAAACAAATGGCACCAGGAGTTGTGACTCACACAGAGAAAGCCTGGTTCTCATGTTTAATGGTAACTCAGTCTCTGGGTCCTTCTGGCGGTCAGACTCCACCACGCTCCCACCCAGTCAGGCAGGGTTGATTGATTACTTCAGTCAAACTAGCCAAACAGAACCTGATAGGGGTCAGCAGATTTTTACCACTGGGGCCATATTACATTTATATTTGAGATATGTCCGAAGATCTTCCCAGCAGGCTTCAGTCTTCTCCATTTCCCTAAAGTTGTATCTACACTAGTCAAATAAATCTGAAAATAATCATATACTTTGCAGACTTGCTCCATCTCTACTACTGCTCTTTAGAGTTCACAATTACATATTACAAAATCATTCCTTCTCCATTTAAAGTACAAAAATAGATGACAGCAGCATGCTAATTAGGCCTTAATCCCTGCTCCAAATATAACAGTTTAAAAAACAATTCTGGCAGTTTGCGCATTATAATATCAGCAAAAACTCAAACGTGTACAGTACATAAATTGCTGTTGTAAACATTAGTTTATGCCACCACAGGATCCTTACATTCGTTAAAATTCAGCTTAGCTTACATTAAAATGGAGTGCCACGTTCTAGCAGCTTTCTAATTGGAAAGAAAAAGTAGGCAATTAAAAGAAGTAAACGTACTTAGAGGAGCTATTTCTCAGACAGCTATGATATGGAAAACGAAATCACTAAAGCCAGCAATTCTTTTGATACAAAATAGGCAGGTGGGTACCTAATTCACCATAAAACCTCATTATTTTTTACACATCCTTTTAATGCTTATGGTATGGATTCCAGTGGTGGTGGGTGGGGGGCACAATTTAGCATTTATTCTATTAAAGGTCTGACCAGTGTTGGGCATAGAGGTGACTTGATCATTCCTAAATATACCATTCAATTTTTACATCTATTATAATTCAGCAGACATTTATTCAGTGTTGCCTATGTGCCAAGCTCCAGGATACATAAAAAGATGAGTAAGACCAGGTACCTAACATCAGTGACTGAGGCTGCGCCCCGGGACAGCCCTGTGAAGCTTGAGGTCCACCTGAGTCCTTCTGCTCTTGGGATGGCAGAACATGCAAGCTCATTTCTCCTCCCACTCACGTTTCCACTCTAATAAAGGGATAGTATAATATTCCTTACAATAAGAGGATAAAGGGACATGAAAGCACAAGAGCAGAGCATGGGAGGGGAGCACTCAACAAACAAGAATTACTGTGTTTCCCCGAAAACAAGACCTAGCCAGACAATCACCTCTAATGCGTCTTTTGGAGCAAAAAATTAATATAAGACTTGGTCTACTTTTACTATAAGACTGGGTCTATAATATAATATAATATAATATAATATAATATAATATAATATAATATAATATGATATGATATGATATATAATACCGGGTCTTATATAATAATATAATATAATATAGTATAATATAATATAATACTGGGTCTTATATTAATTTTTGCTCCAAAAGACGCATTAGAGCTGATTGTCCGGCTAGGTCTTATTTTCAGGGAAACACAGTGTAACAGATCTCTACAAAAGCAGGTGCCTAAAGGAGCAGTGCAAAGGCAGTCCAGGAGAAAATACACTTTTGGGGGACCTACAGCTCAGGAAGGAGCTGACCTGCCCTGCAGACACCCAGACAGATTCAGGATGCAGGACACTAGGCATTCTAAAGAAGGAGCGTAAGATGCCAGGCTGACAATCGTGGGGACTAATTAAGAGTTACAGACCAGACTGCCTTCTCCCCTTGCCCACCATCCTATCACTGAGGACCAAATTCTCAGGTTTCGGGACATCAGGCCAATAGAAGAGAATTTCCCCAAAATGAAGGATATACGTAATTCTTCTCATTTTAATTACCCATCAAGTAACCAGGAAAATGAATTTTGAAAGCCTATGTATGCTCAGATACATTGTGTTAAAATGCTCAAAACACCAAGGAAAAGAAGATCCTGCAAGTTTCCGGAGGATAAAAATGAAGGCACCTACAGAAAATGAGAAGCAGACTGGCATCAGACTTCTCGTTAGAATCAGGAAGGCTAATGAGAAATGCCTCTGGTTTCCATGGGGAAATTATTTTCCGTCCACAAGTCGTAACTCGTCAACCTTGTAATCAACACGATAGCAACGAAGGCATCGTAAGACATGTGTGGGCAAAGACACTACTAGGCTTGCATGAGCTAAACATGCAAAAAATTTCTCTTTCATTCATCATTTCTTCAGAAATTATTTGAAAATGTTCTCAAACAAAGATGGATGGTAAACAAGGAGGGGGAAAAAGGCATTAAATTCCAAAAACTGAATCCAGCCAAGAAGAGCAATGAAGGGTCATCCTGGGGTGACAACTGCACAGCCAGCCCAGGGTCCATCAACCCAGAGGGCAGCAGCTGGCTGGAATCAGGAACTCCTTCACAGCAGGGACTCCACAAACTTGATGACACCTGGAGACACTGGGTAAATGTAACAAGGGATAAAAGCAGACGAAAAATAGGTAGAAACTTCAAGACATCCTTATTAGGAAAGGACATATAATATCCCACTTGACTCCCCAGTGAACAATATTTACTGGGTCATCGTAATGTAAAAACTTTTTATTAACTTTCAACTTTCAAAATTTATGCTATAAATCACTGAAGGCTTAATTGTGAATAAAGAAAAGAATGTAAATATTATCCACATTGATACTATAAAAAGAAAAGGACACATGTTAAAGGTTGGGAGAAGGAAGATAATGGGGAGAGCTGAAGGAAGTATAGGAGTGTTTCTAATCCCCATCCATAGCGAACAACACAAAAACAAAGTGACAGTTGACTGCTTAAAGTTAAGAACTTAACCAACCAGGAATAATAAATAAGATGGGAGTTAGGTGAGCTGGGGTGATGACAAGCAGATCAATTCTTTTATCATAGGGAAGTTAATAAATGACTAAAATTGATCCATCAAGTAACAACAGGATAAATTTATATAAAAAGGAAAGGTATTTTTTGTATTTGCTGATATATCAATATAAAGAATTTTCTAGAAGAGACAAGCGTTAACTGATATTTTTCTGGTTTTTCTCATTGGGGAGATTCTAAGGTATAGAACAAAAAGTGGGAAGATTTTTCACTATATACATTTTATACTTTTCATTTTGAACAATGTCAAATAAATTATCTTTTCAAACAATTATATATGTTATGTTAACATTTAAAACATAAAACTATATTATTTAGCCATATGGAGGCAACCACATCAAAGAAACAATTAAAGATGTAAGAGTGGCTCCTTTTAATGGGGGTGAGTAATCTGGGAACTAGTGCTTTTCACTACAAATCTACCTGTACAATATTTTTTAACTATTTGGGCATATCAATTTTCATGTAAAAAATGCATGAAAACAAACAAAAACTTCAGATTAAGAAAAAGGCTTAGGAAAAAGATGGCGTTCAGAGGAAGCAGTTATCCCATAAGAATACAAATAATGAGTCATCTCCTACAATCCTCCTCACCCACTTCTCCATGGCTTCCTCTTCCCCACTCCTCGAAAAAGAATTTCTTAGTAACAATACAATTTCCAATAAAAGATGCTCTAACAGCATATACAAAAATATAATTAGTGTGTTACAGACTTAAGGAAAGTTTACAAAAATGAATATTTCTGTCTTAAAACTTCTATAAATGAAACAAACAAATGTAAGCCACTGCACTACTCACCATTAAAAGAAATGGAAACTTTATCAACTTGTATAGAATATCTATTGTGCATCATAATTACGCAAAATTAGTAATTGATGATACTTCAAAATATTTCTAAAATTACTACCAAAAATATTTTTTTCATAGAAATATAAACTTTAAAAACACTCGCACTGGGGGTAAAATTAAGAGTCGGGAGTCGCAGAACCTACTCCAGCACCAGGAGCTGCGTTAACTCAGCCTTTCTTTTTTCTTCACCTTATTACTTTATCTTTAAAATAAGTTAGATGATCCCAATAATTGCTAAGATCTCTGCCAGCTCCATTAATTTTGGTTTGTTTTGTTTTGTTTTATATTTCAGGCTATTTACTAGTGAAAATCTAAGAGCAAAGAATCAATTGGTAGAGGTAACCAGTTCATAACCATTAACGTCCAGCTATGGCGAGAGTCTGACCAATTATAATATTCTGTCAACCACATCACATTGTTGACCCTGGGTGAGGTTACTGAGGCCCTTTCAAAGAGCTGCTGCTAAGTTCTCGTTTGTGTATTCAGCACACATTTGATGTGTACTGTGCGTAGCAGACTGAGGAAACACTGAAGAATGGTCCCAGGCCTCAAACTGTTCACAGTGAAGAAGAACACTGCGATGTAGAAAGTACTCTGAGAAAATTAAGTCTATGGTATTAATGGAACAGAGAATAATGAACTCTGCTAAAGATTGTGAAAAGAGGATAAGCAAAAAAAAGGAGAGAATTATGAAACACCTTTTAGGATCCATGTGTAAATTTTTTTTTTCATTCCTGTTAAATTTCATGTTAAATCTAGCTCTTTAATCCAGACTCTTGAGATATTTGATCCTGATCCTATTAGCCATCATTTAACTCTAGACCCCAATCTGTGCCAGCTATACAGCATTTTCCATGGAAAAGATTGATTAAAAAGTTGAATAAAAAAAAAAGTTGAATAAGATAGTACAGGAGTCCTGAGCTGCGCCCTCCACAACTAGACTGAAGACAATGAGCTGCTGCCGAACTACTGGAGGGGTGCCCAGATGGCTCAGCTGGTTAGAGCGGGAGCTCTCAACAACAAGGTCGCCAGTTCAATTCTCACATGGAAAGGTGGGCTACGCCCCCTGCAATTAAAGATTGAAAATGGTGACTGGACTTGGAGCTGATGGGCCCTGGAGAAACACACTGTTCTCCAATGTTCCCCAATAAAATTTAAAAAAATAATAAAACAATAAAAAGTATGTGTGCGCATGTGCATGCACACATGTGCACGTACAGACACTAAAACAACAAAAAAAATGGCAGCTCTGTGGTGTTAGGTTTAAGTATATAAGACAGCAATCTGCTTAAATGACTCAGTAACCATGTTTACTAAACATTACATATAAAAACTACCCATGCCCACTATTTGGCTGGGCTCCGCCCTTGGTCCTCTCTGCTTCTCTCTATATGCACCCACTCTCTGAGATCCATCTGCTATTTAAATGATTACAGGTCTATGTCCATAACCTGATCTCTCCTGAGAATGCCAGGCTTACATTTCCAGCTGTCTACTCGACTTTTCTTCCTAGGCAGTCCACTTTAAATTCAGGTTCAACCTACCCCAAGCCAAACTCTCACCTTCTGAAAAAATAAAAAGCTCCCCTCTCCCCCTTCACCTTCTGCTGTTAGTGCCATTCATTCTTCCTGTCACCGCAGCCTGAAACCTAAATCATCACCACACTTCCCTGTGGTCCATATCCAAATCAGGTATGAAGTTCATCAATCTTCCCTTTGTAGTGTCCCTTGCATGATCCCTTCCTTTACTTCTCATAAGCAAAACTCAAATTCAACCTCCTATCACCTCCTACAGCTTCCTCCTCTCCACTATAATCTCCCCCAACTTCCAAGAGAATGGCAACAGATCCGGCTCTCTAAAACACTCTCATTATGCATCCCCCTCTATGAACAAGACCACCTACAGTTTAAGCTTCAAGACCAGTTGTTCTTGTTTACTTACTGCCACCAAACCTTTGCACACACATTCCCATCTAGAGTGCTTTCTACAATTCAATTCAGTAACATTTATTTAAATCTCTAAATCTTTTAAATCTTACCTCTCTGTCAAAGGCACAAATACAGTCAGAATGGAGGAATAAATGAGTCTTCCTGCAAGGGATTTAGAATGAACCTGAGCCAATTAGGTGCTTATTGGGCACCTATTTGCAAGATGCTTTGCTAGGCGCTGTAGAGGACATGAAGAGCTGCATCATATTCAAACATCTTATAGAAGAATGCATCCCGATTTCCAGTCAAAATAAGTTACAAACCTCTTGGACAAAAGAATCCTATTATAGGCTGCGTACAGCCTATGTCATAAAATAAGCATATCTGAAAGGCACATCAAAATTTGATTGTTTCCTTTAATAAATATTAAACTCACTCTAAAATAGAGGGAGAGCCACCTATGGGAGCCAACTAATTTCATTACAATTCAAATAAAGTTTGATCTTTAACCTTCATCTTTATGTCTGAAATGTCTAACTTTTAAGGACAGACTCTTATGCTTGTGAATTTGCTTTAAAGAAATAATTTTAAAAAGATGACCTGGGGTGGCTGGTTAGCTCAGTTGGTTAGACCGTGGTGCTAAGAAAAAGACGACCTTTCAGAGATCCTTCAAATTCCTTGATTCCCCCGGGGGTTAACTATCTCACATGCTTCCTCTAAATGATTGTGGGAATGGCAGAGCCAAATGCATCTCTTTACAAAGCATCCTGCAGAAAAATCCACAAGATATGTAGAGCAGTTTTAGTTAGCTCAGCCCACTGGTAAAGATTTCTTCTTTTAGTTAAAGAGCTATCCTATCAGAGCTCCCTACCAGTGTTCTAGAAAAGCAAGGCAGTGTTGGCCAAACACGACAAATGTCATCTAAGAATTATTTAACCATTTTTATATTAAACACCATAGCATTCTCTAATTAATATTTTATTCAAGATCACTGAGGAAGGATCACATGCCAGGAAATCCATCTTAGCCTGGCTTTAAAAATGCCACAATATGTACTGTGGACTGCTTTATGATTAACGGGACGAAAAACCAAACGAACACCTTTCTTCTGCAATTCATGAATGAAAGATTATAAAACCCCGGAAAATATACCGTTCCATTTTTCTCCATACACAAAGAATAGATGATAAACTAAACTATCAAAATGGCAGCAGCCAGGGGCAGAGAATTACACATACAACCTAAGATAGTATCACAGCACCATCCTGAAGCTTTAGGTATGTGGGAGGGGTGCTTCTCCTCCATTTTCTGCTGTCCTGAATAACGGTTCCACAAAGAGAAAGCAAAATTTACCCCAGACCAAGAAAACACGAACAGAGACATGAATGTTTCTCCTCTCCTAGAAAACAGACACAGATGTTTGCAGGTGCTTGGTATTTTTCTTTGTGCCAGGGGTAATCCTTGCGTGCGCTACGGAATAGTTCTTTCAAAAATATCCAAGTAAAATTATTTTAACTATTCTCATGAGGATGTAATAATGCACACAACCTCAAAGTTAACAAGAGTGAAGGATAAATATTAACAAGTACTAGGATTTACTAGGATTAAAGTAAATCTTCATGGTTACAAGAGAAACATGCTTAACGCAATTAAGTATCTTAATGATTAAAAAGCAAAATTTTCACACGGCAGTATCAATAACCATGATGAATATCTTTATTTTTAGATTGAGACCTTATAGACCAATTAAAACTAATAAAGAGACTGAAAATGTACGACTCCTTCAAGAGACTGTGAGCTCCTTGAGGCCCATATATGATCCCAATTTCCTAGCACGGTGACTGACTGACGAGGTTTAGTAAGAGAATCAACAGTCTAACTTTCTTCGGAATGAACAAAACAGTAATAAATCTATGAAATATCATTTAACTTAAAATATTATATATGCTGCTATTTTAATAAACATTAATAGCGCACTGATAATTTAAAAACCTCACATGAATCAATCTGAACTTCTTTACAAACTTCAGAAGTACTTTGCTAATAAGTAAATATTAGGAAGTTTACAATGATCACTATCAGTGCTTTCTGTTAGAACTGAGATTTCTTCTTCTTGTTTTTTTAACTGACTAGCCTACGATTTCCATGTCATTGGTCGTGCAGTTGATCTAATTTAGTCTTTTAAGACAGTTGAAAACATTACCAATCTTTCTTCATTCCTTCAATTCAATAAACACTTATTGAGCACCTATTATGTGTGGGGCACAGTGCTACTCTGGGCAATACAATGATGACCAAGATGTGTGTGATACCTACCTTCACGGAACAGTTTGATGGGTAAGACTAACAACCTCACTAACAAGCAATTATAATCCAATTGATAAGTGCTATGATAAACATGATTTGATAGGAGGACTATGGGGGAGGGGGATATGGAAGCACGGGAAGAGGCAGCACCTAATTCAGACTTTGCAGATCAGAGAATACTTTGCTAGCGGAAGGACTTATAAACAGAGAACTAAAGAACTTAAGAATTGCTAGGCAGATAGCAGTCCAGTTTCATTCTTTTGCACGTGGCTATCCAATTCTCCCAGCACCATTTATTGAAGAGGCTGTCTTTCCTCCATTGTATGTTTTTAGCTTCCTTGTCAAAAATTATCTGTCCATATTTATGTGGTTTTATTTCTGGGTTCTCCATTGGTCTATGTGTCTGTTTTTCTGCCAATACCATGCTGTTTTGATTATTGTAGCCCTGTAGTACACGCTAAAGTCAGGGAGTGTGATACCTCCAGTGTTGTTCTTTTTTCTTAAGATTGCTTTGGCTATTCGGGGTCTTTTGTGGTTCCAAACAAATCTGATGATTTTTTGTTCTATTTCTTTAAAAAACATGCCATTGGAATTTTGATGGGGATTGCATAAAATCTGTATATTGCTTGGGGTAATATGGCCATTTTAACTATGTTGATTCTTCCAATCCGTGAGCATGGAATGTCTTTCCATTTCTTTGTGTCTTCTTCAATTTATTTCAAAAATGTCTTATAGTTTTCAGCATATAGGTCCTTCACATCCTTGGTTAAGTTTATTCCTAGGTATTTTATTCTTTTTGCTACAATTTCAAAAGGAGTTGTTTTTTGTATTTCTTTTTCTGAGATTTCATTGTTAGTATATAGGAATGCAATGGACTTTTGTACGTTGATTTTGTAGCCAGCAACTTTACTGTATTCGTTGATTGTTTCTAATAGCTTTTTGGTAGAGTCTTTAGGGTTTTCTATATATAGCATCATGTCATCTGCAAAGAGTGGTAATGTAACTTCTTCATTCCCAATGTGGATGTCTTTTATTTCTTTCTCTTGCCTGACTGCTCTGGCAAGGACTTCCAACACTATGTTGAAAAGCAGAGGTGATAGGAGACAGCCCTGTCGTGTTCCTGAACATAGAGCAAAGGGCTTCAGTTTTTCACCACTATCTGTCACCATGTACCAAAATTAACTCAAAATGGATCAAAGATTTAAGCATAAGACGTGACACAATAAACTGCATAGAAGAAAACATAGGTACTAAACTTATGGACCTTGGGTTCAAAGAGTATTTTATGAATTTGACTCCAAAGGCAATGGAAGTAAAAGCTAAAATAAACGAATGGGACTATATCAAACTTAAAAGTTTCTGCACAGCAAAAGAAACCATTGACAAAATAAAGAGGCAACCAACTGAACAGGAGAAGATTTTTGTAAACAGTGCCTCCGATAAGGGGCTAATATCCAAAATATACAAGGAACTCATACAACTCAACAACAAAAAGACAAACAACCCAATTGAAAAATGGGCAGAGGACCTGAAGAGACATTTCTCCAAAGAGGACATACAAATGGCAAATAGACATATGAAAAAATGCTCAACATCACTAATCATCAAAGAAATGCAAATAAAAACCACAATGAGATATCACCTCACCCCAGTCAGAATGGCTGTCATCAACAAGACAAATAGTAACAAGTGTTGGAGAGGCTGTGGAGAAAAAGGAACCCTCATACACTGTTGGTGGGAATGCAGACTGGTGCATCCGTTATGGAAGGCAGTGTGGAGGTTCCTCAAAAAATTACGAATAGAATTACCATATGACCCAGCAATCCCTCTCCTGGGTATCTACCCAAAAAATCTGAAAACATTTATACATAAAGACACGTGGGCTCCAATGTTCATTGCAGCTTTGTTTACGGTGGCCAAGACATGGAAACAACCAAAATGTCCTTCGATAGATGGATGAATGGATAAAGAAGTTGTGGTATATATATACAATGGAATACTATTCGGCGATAAGAAAAGATGACATAGGAACATTTGTGACAACATGGATGGATCTTGAGAGTATAATACTAAGCGAAATAAGTCAGACAGAAAAAGCAGAGAACCACATGATTTCACTGATATGTGGTATATAAACCAAAAACAACAAAAGAACAAGACAAACAAATGAGAAACAAAAACTCATAGACACAGACAATAGTTTAGTGGTTACCAGAGGGTAAGGGGAGTGGGGGGTGGGAGATGAGGGTAAAGGGGATCAAATATATGGTGATGGAAGGGGAACTGACCCTGGGTGGTGAACACACAATGGGATTTATAGATGATGTAATACAGAATTGTACACCTGAAATCTATGTAATTTCACTAACAATTATCACCCCAATAAATTAAAAAAAAAAAAAAAGAATTGCTAGGCAAAGAGAAAGTGAAGACTTCCTGCAGAGGTAACAGCCCCAAGTCAAGACACAAAAGTCAAAAAAAGGTGGGGAGGGGGCTATAACATACAGCTCATGGGAGCTGGCGTTGAAGGTAAGGGGTCAGGGACTGGTGAGAGTTGAGGCTGGAGACATAAGCAGAAGTCTGATTACGAAGGACCTCATAAGCTACATTAGGGAGGTAAGATTTTATCCTAAGAGCAATATGCAGCTATTGTTTCTGAGGCCTGAGTGGGACAGGTTCACTTCACCAGATCACTCAAGTTATAATATGGTAACAACACTAGAATAGTGATTCTCAAAGTCTGGTGCCCAGATCAGCAGCCCCAAGAACCCCTGGGAACGTGTTAGAAATGTTAAGTTCTTGGGCCCCACTCCAGGCCTACAGAATCAGACACTCTGGGGGTACAGCCCAGCAATCTGGCTGCAACAAGCCTTCCAGGTGATTCTGATGCACAGTATAAAAAAATAACTGAAACTAGAAAGTACGTAAGATTATCCAGAGAAAATGTAAGGGATATGAGGAGAGCCCTGGGGAACACCAATGTTTAAGCTACGGGCAGAGGAAGAAGAGCCAATAAAAATAAGACTGAGAGGGAGCAGCCAGGTGCTAAGAGGAAAGTGAGGAGGAAATGGGGCTGTGGGAGGCAAAGGCAAGCACAAACAGAGTCAAGTCTGTTGAGAAGTCAGGTAAGACAAGGCCTAAAAAAGCACCTGTCTTGGATTTAACAATGAGAAGGTCATCAGTGAGTTTGGTTAAGAACAGCCTCAGTGGAGTGGTGGACTTGCAGCCAGACTGGAGAGGAAGAGATGAGACCGTCACTGGGAGAGGCCAAGAGGTAGAGAAAGGGTATCATTAAGTTGAGAAAGACTTGGTCATGTGTAAATGACAGTGAAAAGGAGCCAGCAGAGGGAATAACTGACAGAATAAATTCTGGTGGGCAGGATGTGACTTAGTAAGGAGGTACATGAAATTAGCCTTGGACAAAACCAGATTCATCTCAGCCCCTGTCACAACACAAAGAGGCAAAGATGGGTGTGGACCCCGGTGTGTGGTGTATTTGTCGGTTTGGTGACAGAATTCTCATCAGAGGGTTTTATTTTCTCCGTCAAATAAGGGGAAAGGTCATCTGCTGAGAGTAACGGGCAGGGGTGGTGGGAGTAGGTGTAGAGTCTAGATATGGCCCTTATTAGATGGAGGCGGAGCTGAAAGCGGGGAAGTGAGCTTGGAAAGTGAAACACTGATGCACAGGACGGTGATGACCTAACCAGTCAGACCACGGCAGTGGGGCTGAGGATAAATATATGGACCACAGAGATATTATGAAGGTAGGATAATCACGAGTTGTTGATTGGTAAGTTATAGGAAACAGGAGGAATTTGTCTAGATATAGTACAGAAGACGGGTGGAAGGTGCCCAAGCACTGAGACAGAGAGCAGTCGTCTTTATCTGCGAAGGAAGATAATAATAGTTCTTTCACATATGGGTCCTACAACGGCTGATGAGAAAATATATGTAAAACACATAGTGTGGTACCTAAGAAAGTACACAACAAATGGGAGCTGTTGTAATTATTTTGCTCTTATAGCAGAATACTTTGAATAGAATAAGATTCGTGTTTGCTAAATGACTGATTGATTAAATGAACAAATGAATAAAGATAAGTGCAAATAGAAGTGGACTATATACTTTCACCAATGAAAATAAAATACCATTACATCAGACAGAGGCTTTTCTATTCTTCATTTTGTGGAATGGGGGTAAGGGCTTTTTGCATAAAATAGGTTTGAAGAACAGATTACTATTTAAAGAAATGAATCATGTTTCTTCTGCTTTATTAAATCCCATCTCCTTACCTTGAGGATGGAACCTGACAGTGCTTACTCATTTTAATACCTCGGATACACAGCCACAGTCACACTAATCCACACTGCTTCCGGCTCTGCTCCCCGTGTTGCAGTCCTCTCTCACCACAGGGCTTTGCCCATCCTGTGCGCTCTACCTGGCATCGCCCTACCTCCCCTGTATGCCGCGCTGCATCCTCCTTATGCTTCAGGACTCAGCATAATTGCATGCTTGCAGAAAGCCATGCCTGGCCCTGAGACTGCGGGGCGCCCTTCCTGTTAGATGATGTGGTAGGTAGCATGTGTGTTTATCCCTAATGGTTGTTCTCTTCCTTATGCTCCTTACCAAGATGGGGCACAAGGACTGTGAGTTGTAAGACAGGTATAGCCCATCCACCAATACTTACTCTCTCTGAAAACTCGAATCCGTCTCCGCCCCTCCAGGCCCTCTAGCAGTGCCTCCTTCCAGTTTCCAGTGCCTCCACCTGCACCAAGCACTAGTCACAGCCCCCAGCCTCAGAGCCAGCCTGGCTTAACTCTTTCCAAGGTTTCTCAGGGCTGCCTTCATTAGCACCTGCCCCTTTTCCTTTCATTTTTGTTAAACTGCAGTAACTGTATCACATAAAATTTGCTTTTTAACCATTTTAAGTGTACAATTCAGTGGCATTGCTTATATTCAAATTTTGTGCGACCATCACCACTATTTCCAAAATGTTTTCGTCACTCCACATGCAATCTCTGTACCATTAGGCAGTAACTCCCTCCGCCTCCAGCCTCTGTAACCTACTTTCTATCAATGACAGGGACTATTGTCTGTTTTTAGGAATTTGCCTATTCTAGAAATGTCATGAGTGGAATCACACAATATTTGTCCTTGTGACTTCTTCCACCTAGCATAATGCTTTCAAGGCTCATTCATGTTGCAGTGTGTATCAGAACTTCCTTTTGTAGCTAATATTCCACTGTATGTATATAGCACATTTCACTTGTCCAGTCATCTGTTGATGGACACTTCGGTCGTCTCCCTTTCTGCTATTGCGAATGATGATGCGATGTTGGCGTAGAACTATGTTTGACTTCCTGTTCCTATTTGCTACTCTTGTGTGTATACATCTAGTAGTGAAATCGCTGGGTCAAACAGAAATTCTCTGCTTAGCCTTTTAAGTGGTATCCATGCCCCTTTAGATAAATGTAAAAATCTCACACCTACTTCACGACCTTGATATGCTGCTTCCCCATCTCCCACATCTACTTACTCATCTCTAGGGAACATGCAAAAAGCCTTGGCCCTGCAGGCAAGATTTTTTGTGTTCTGCCCTTTTCTCCCTTTTCCCATTTCATCTCTTTCCTCTCCTATGCTCTAACAGTGGTGAATCTGTGAGGTTTCCTTGTGCCTCTGTACATGCCAGCTCTGCCCTTTATTTCTCTTCCTTCACCTACTCTTGTTGGAAGAAACTTGCCAAGCATTTCTGTCCACTCTCAGGTTTCCCACAGCACCCTCTATGCACCAAGAGGGCAAAAATACACCATTCTGAATTGTTCAAAAAGATAAAAATCCACTTCGGCCTCTCGCAGCTTACATACCGTCATCAACCAATCCTAGATTGTATAAAAGGTCAAGAAAGTCTGGAAACAAAATTTTATTGGCATAAAATTCCAAGGTCAAACAGACTACAGTGGGTTCTCCAAAGGAAGTCTCATCTATTCAGTATGATAAAATTCAAGTATAAATATGTTCTATTGACCATTAAAACACTACTAAACACCACATTCGACATTCATGTGACTGCAAATGTCTCAAGGACAGGGATTACATCTTTCTAACTTAAATCTTTTTTCGTTATGAAATATAACACATATAGAAGAATGCATAGTACCAAAATAAGTGGCTTAATGAATTAAAATAATAAGAAAAACCATGTCACCATCACCTAATTCAAGAACTAGAATATTGTTAGCCCCCAGAAGCCTTCCATATAACCTTCTCAAATTATAACCCCTTCCTTTCAAGCAGTTTTCTTTAAGCAGGTCTATATCCTACTTAGGCATCTAAAAGTTTATGACAAAATAAAGCAAAGTTCAAGCTTTTATATCAAGAGATCCCAGGGCATGTCATCAACAAATGTGTCGGGTGATACTTAGTTTCACAGATTTATATTTTCTACCATTATCTCTTTCATCTATCAAAATAATTACAATTAATTTTAATACAATAACATACTTTAAGTCTTTGGTAATTTCACTTTAGCTTTCATAGATTTCACTAGAAAAAAAATCTGTTTTGCTTATTTATCTCTGAATGATAGCATATACTAGTTGTGTGTGTGAGCTTTATTGAAATGTAATTCCCGTGCCATACAATTAACCCACTTAAAGTGTACAATTCAATGATTTTTAGTATATTCACCGAGTTGTACAACCATCACCACAATTAATTTTAAAATATTTCATCACCCTGAAAAGAAACTCCATACCCATTGACATTCAGTTCCCATTTCCCCCAACCTCTTAGCCCTAGACAGCCTTTAATCTATCTTCTGTCTCTCTGGATTATCCTACTCGGGATATTTCATACAAACGAAATCATACAATACGTGGTCTTTTGTGACTGGCTTCTTTCACTTAATGTAATGTTTTCAAGGCCCATCCCAGCTGTAGTATGTATCAGTATTTCACCCTTTTTATTTCTGAATAATATTTCATTGCATGGATGTACCACATTTTATTTATCCATTCATCAGTTAATAGACATTTGGGTTGTTTCTATTTTTGACTATTAATAATTCTGCTAGGACATTCATATACAAGTTTCTGTATATGTATGCTTTTGGTACAGACGTCTGTTTTCACACTTGGAGTGAAATTGCTGGTTCTGATGGTAACTCTGTTTAAGATCTTCCAGGCTATTTTCCAAAGGGACTGCATCCTTTTACCTTCCCACCAGTAGTGTCTGAGGGTTCCAATTTCTTCACATCATTGCTAACACCTGTTATTGTCTGTCTTTTTTATTATAACCATCCTAGTGGGTATGAAGTGGTATCTCATTGTGATTTTGATTTACATTTCACTGATGGCAAAAGATGTCAAGCATCTTTTCCTATTAGCCATTTGTATATTCGTATGTTAGCTCTAGTTTTCTCTTAGACACCCTTTATCAGATTGAGGAAGTCTTTTCTATTCCGAGTTTATTGAGTATTTTACCATGAATGGATGCTGCATCTAATCAAATGTTTTTTATGCCCATTGAAATGATCATATGGTTTTTGAAACTAACTGTTTTTGTTGGTAAATAATTTTTCATACTTATGAAATCCATGTAATCCTAAAAATGTGTAATACATTTCATATTTTTATTAAAAGGTTCAAATTTAAATTATAAAGTCTAAAATTTATGTCTATAACAAAAATCATGGAGCAGCATATTAGTAATATATTTATTTTGGAAGAAAATTTACTCTAAAATCTACCTAGGGTCTTTTTTGAGTGTTAGAAACCATGGAGTGTTTCTTTTTGCCTCTACCACTCTAATTTTTGTGGTCTTACTTTTTTAAACTACATCTTGGCTACTTCTACTCTTTTGAACAGCAACCTAAATACACACTAAAAGTCTACGGAATGCTCTGTACAAGCCCAAGTTAAACATAATACATGACTATTGCAGCAAGCAATTCAAATAAAATATAAGTAGTATCATCAGAGGATCTGTGCTCGACTGTCAAATAAGCAAATCCATATAATATTAAAGAAGGCAATAAAAAGTAGTTACACAGGTAGTCAAATATACCGAAGGCAAGCGGTTTTTAGTCAAACCTGTGCACAACCTTTTAAATCAGTTAACTACCTTCTAACATTTAATAAAATCATTCAGAACAATGGGCCTTGCCTCCATGATTACACATAAGCATTTTGTCAAAATATGTGTACACAGATAATGGCACATTCCCTCCCTTGTAAAATTCAAAGCCTAAGTGGGAATGCCATACACTGTGCAGAATTTTTGAGATGCTAAAAACATGTAAATGATATTAAACCAGTCCAAAGTAACAGACCTCCAAAATAACTAACGTGCATGTTGAGGTTTTGGAAACTACCTTGGCTCACGTGGCTGGTGTCTGCTAGAACTAGCAAGAATTAGATCAGGAAAAGCTTTCATAAAGGAGATGTGTTTTACCACAGTAGAAGAGAAACATGTTCAAAGTAGTAGCTCACCTTACCTCAATAACATTAAGTACATGTCTACTGTTTTATTCTCAATGTTATAGTCAACAGATGAGTCTTAAAATACAATGAAGCAAAAAAGATGCCGTTATTATGAAGATAATTGCACATATATCATTTAAAATCAACTTGAGGCAAATTACATGTTCAAGGTGTTAACTAAATCACATCATTTCTCAAAAAAATACTAATACATAATTTACTTAATTTTATAGTGTGTATCCCCACCCTACCAACCAAGACACAGTACTAAGATTCAGATTTTTTTGGTTCATGTTTAATTCTCCTGAGAGTTCTAACATTGCACATATTACCAGAATTTTAATGTAACTCTTTTTCAATACCAAACAAGGAGAGGTGCTTACAAAATTACAGAGATCTACAGGAACACAGGCTGCATCCTGAGAAGACGAGGCACTTTCCTCGTCACCCCAACATTCAGGAACCTGACACACTGGGATTGCACCACCGAAATGCATGGCCTAAAGGGACTCTTCTTCCACAAAACACTGCGCTAATTCTCCAGCATTCAGCTTTTCCACTTGAATGAATAAAAACCCTTTTGAGAACAACAATTACAATCCCCCCATTTTTTTCTCAGGCGCACTATTGGACTTCTTAGTGCATGCACAATGCAAATAAGGCAAGCTTCCTTTCACAGAGTGATTAATATGCAAAGACAGCCTGCTTTTTTAGTAGGATGTGAAGAACCACCAACAAGCTTTTCTAAACCCAGAGGTTTCTACAATTATTTGCACTGTTTATTTTTAAACAGAAGATTACACAGTAACACCAAGTGCTTTAGCTCTAATTTGCCAGTATTTTGTAAACAATGACAATTTAGATTTTTAAACCCTTTGTATCATATTTAAATTGTGGTCAACTATTGATTTCAATATATCAATTTTTCTCCAAATCTTGGGAACTCACTTGTATGAAACAAGATTGAAGCTATACTTTCGTTTTAAGAAATTGCACTTCATTCTTAAATAGCAAGTGATCTGTCTAGCATGTATCTTTGAAGAACTTATGATTTTAAAGATCTATTATAAATTCAAAATAAGACTAAAAAATTACACTTTAATGGTTCTCCATCTAACTTAGATGTATCTTTATAAAACTAATGACTTTTCCAAATTACTGTTAAATTCAATATATGGCTATCTTTTGATAGAAAATTAAATAAAATTTGTTCAATAAAACAATGCTACAAAGAAAATGGAATCTTTGTAGTACTACAGATTACATACATATGTACATTTAATTCCAACAGAATAATTTAGGGACCATTTCTAATCATGTTTCCTTGGTGATTTTCACCAAAGGTCCCAAGAAAATGCAAACCTACCAGACATGATGTTAGCCCTTTCTTAATAAAAATTTTACTTCTCATCCCTTTTATTTTTTTGCCTACCTCAACCTACAAATACAAAGTTCACAAAGAGATTCCAATCATACAAATAACTAATATTCCCACCTAATGTTTTAAACAAAACATCATCAATGACTCAAATGTTTTGCTCTGGATATAATTTTTTAAATCAATATTTTAAGCATCAAAATGTAAACTTGATTTTTACATTCATTTTTTTAAACAACCTCTATAGCTATAAGATAAGATGCTGGATATAGATGAGTCATGACATCATATTGAATTTCACAGAAAAGATTTTTTAAATATATATGTAGGTGAATAGTGATTATGGCATTAATCAAACTCATATTCTCACCAATAGTCCCAAATCTCAGGATATGTGACTCTATCAGCCAAAGAGGAGTGGAATGTGATATCCACAGACCATCAGTCTTGCTCTAAGATACATATTAGCATCATTTCAGGGACATCAGTAAGTCAGTCAATATAACTTAGTTTCCTTGTGAAGTTCTAATATCGAACTAGTGCAAGTCACTTCCATACCTGGGTTCTCCAGACTGTATCAGAGACATCAGCAACTCCATATCTAATACTACCAAATTCATTGTAGATTTAAAAAATTGTTTTTTTCTTTTGTACTTTTACATTTTAAATTAATAAATAAATTTGTCATTGAAAAAGAAAAGCAATGAATTCATTCGTTCTAGTCTATAAATAAATAAAAAGATGAAAGTGAAGACGAAACAATGGAACTCATCATGTTAAATCTCTCACGTTTAGTTAAAAGAACATGTAATTTTAAACCCACTTATCACATAAAGTTTAATATTTAGAAATGCATACATAAATTGTTAAAATAATTATACATATTTATAATTTATAACTTCTTAAAATATCCCCCGCTATACACTTATTGTTATGGTATTTAAATAAAATAATTTAACTGTCTGAGGCTGTTTGTGATAGCTGTTCCCTTAAATACTGAACAATATACCTCAAGAGTAATGGACTGATTTACTTCCCAGACTTCAAAAGGATCTGTTGTAAATATCTCTAGAAAATCAAATACCATCAATTATTCAAGTTAGATTATTCAAGTTTCTTATAGATGAATTCAAGTTTCTTATTTAGATACAAAACGACTCTTAAGTATTTAAATCGATTAATGTGTGAAATTTTATCTTCTAAAAAATAATGCCTGTATCCAACTTGGCTGTAAAGAAGTATAAATAATAAAAATATTCTTTTTATGAGAAGGAAAGAAGGGGAATGAAAGGCCTGCACGACCTTAATGGAGTCAGCCCGGTAATTCAAATTCTGATTCCAAAGCCAAGTTAGCTCAAAATGACCTTAAAAAATAATCTAGGGCAGTTAACGGACTCATTTTCAATCTCTTATTGTCAAAGGATATCACACAACATCCCTTTTTTGCTTCTTTACGACAGATGGTTTTCTTTGATGAAAATTTTAAATTTTAAACATGTCATGAGTAACTTCAAGTTTGAAACACAAAAGGAAAAAATCTGAGAAAGGAATAAATAACTTTTACCTTTTTCTGACATTTCAAGGTTGTCTTTAGTGTAATTCCATGGGAGTAAGCATTACAAATGTAACCGAAACAGTTTAGAAAGTAGTCTAGAATTTTTTCCACAGCGAATGAATACATTCATCTTGTATCTCCAACTGCTAGAACAACTACATGGAAAACAGGAGCTACTCCATAAATACTAGATTAAGTGAATGTTCCTAATAAATGTTCCTACCCAACAGTCTGGGCCACTACCATCCACAAACGTGTTCATGAAACTGCTCTTATCCTGGTTCACAGCAGCACTGCCAAGTCCACGTCTTTATATCCAGGAAAAGCGGAATCTCAGGCCACCCTGGAATTTTCTGAGGACTCCTTAGTTCAGAAAAGGTTCTTCAAAACTCTAAGACTGGTCCTAACTTCCTGAACTGTCAATTCCCTTCAAGTGACCTTAATATTCATCTTCTTGAGTTTTTGTCTTTGATGCACCCCAGGAGCAGTTACCTTTTCCTTTAAGAACTCTGCGGTTTTCTTTCAACCTCAAAAATGTTATACTAAAACATGTGAGATAAAACATTTCAAAAATTGGCTTTGGCTTGTAGCAATTATGAACCCTGAGACAGGTCATCAGAAGATTCTTACAGTCTCCTCCAAAATTAAGGCTACCAATCCCTCGCATAGCACCAATCCCTCTCATACCACTAACTTCAACCCAACAGACACACACACACACACACACACACACACACACACACACACACTCACACTCTTTAATTTACAGGAGGGTAAGGGCCATGAATCTCATCTCCCATCCTTCACTCTGCTGCGATTCCAGCAAAAGCCTACACCTTTACTAACTAAAGAAGTTAAATCACTTTGTGGGGACTTTGTTCTTGGAGATACCAGGCATTGCTGAGGGCAAGTGCCCCACAGTAAATAGGACAATTAAATGAAATCTAGACTAGTGAATAAAATACCCCCAAACAATTTCTCTCACTCAGCTTAGAGAAAAACAGTAGTCAGACTTAGATCCCATAAGCTGAAAAATATTGGATTCCCTTAAATTGACCAATCCAAGAGAAAATGTAGGTACTAATGAGTGGATGTGGACGTCCCTCACCCAACAGACCAGGTCTCTACACAATCGCCCTGCAGTGAAGCCCACCCACACAGAGCTTCCCCACAGCTTTTCAGTGTCTCATTCCTAATTACTAATAGAACAAAAGATCATTAGTATTAGAGAGATGAAATGTAACAATAAGAAAGAAACATAAGGGAGATACTAAAATAAAGAAAAATTCAGAGGGCAAAGACGATACAAGAAGCAATGAAAATTTTCTAAAATACTCAGCCATATAAATGATATTGCATCAAGAAACAAGAAGAGAGAAGGGAGATGGCAGATCCAAGACGGCTGAGTAGATAAACACTGTGCCTGCTTCCTTCCGTGAACAAATTAAAATTACAACTAAATTATAGAACAATCAACCTGGAAAACCATCTGAAGTCTGGCTGAACAGAAGTTTTATAACTAAGAATATAAAGAAGCCACATCAGGACTAGCAGGAGGGGTAGAGACGCAGAACTGGCTAACCCCAAACCTCCATTAGGCAGTTGAGAACCAGGAGGGATATCTCAGCAGCAGGGGTTCCATCCAGAGAAGCGAAGGACTCCAGCCCCACACTGGCCTCTCCAGCCCAGATTACTGGTACCATGAAGAGTAGTCCCCACAATATATGGCTGTGAAAAACAGTGGGGATACCGACCATCTGGGCAGGATGGAAGGGAGCCAGTGGGAAACCCAGGCATCCTCTTAAAGGGCCCATACACAGTCTCTCTCACTAGCAGGCACTCACCTTGGGCTCCAAAGGAGGGCCATTAACTCCAGAGGTGTCGGAGATATATGGGAGGAAGGGCAGATTGAGCTGTGTGGCTTTAGGACAAGGGCTGGAGGACAGTCAGCATTCCACTATGAGCAGTCCTTCTCCAGGGCAACCAACAGGCAAGCGCCATCTTTCTTGTGTGGAGCCCTCCCCCTATGCTTACGGTGAAATCTGAATTTGATTGGTCTAGTGAACTCCACAGTTCTGCCCTGCTGACACATTGGGACCCTGCCCCACCCAACGCTGGAGGCACTTTCTCTAAGAGCAGCCAACCCCACATCCATTGCACTCCTTCTTGGAAAACTGTATTAGAGTCCAACAGATTCCAGGAGGGTGGGGACTGGCCTCAGTGTGCTCTGAGACTTTTACTGAGTAGCTTTAGTCTCAGCACTGGCACCAAACCAGAATTTACATTAACCTGGTGACCACAACTCATCCCACTCCAGTGACTCCCTGAGACCCTGCCTCACCCAACGCACATACTGCACAAAGCTGAACGTTAAGGGAGTTGGCAGGTGATAGCAAGCCTTGGGATGTCCTGGTTTTATGCATAGCTACCCCAGGATCGGTACTGGTGGCAGACATCCTTGGTTCGCAGCATGGCTTCTCCCACACACCTCCAGGGTTAGCACAGACAGCGAACAACCATGGATTGCACTGTAGCTCTTACCAGTCTCCAGCTGGTCACAGGCAGTGGGTGACCTGGGCCCCTCCCAAGAGGTCCCAGAACCAACATACTTGGAGGCTGGGTTCAGAACACCCAATTAGCTCCACAAGGGCAAACCCAAAGGGCGGTCTCAACAGGCACCAGAGCCTACTGGGACAAACCCCACTCAGTAGGGTAACCTCCCCCACACAGCAGCCTGTAAGCTGTGGATATAGCCAAACCTTACAGCCAATCAGTTTGTGGGTCAATCCCATCCACTGATGGGCCAATAGCAACCAAGACTCAACTATAACAGGAGGGCACACACAACCGACATCAGGGACAGTCCTGGAGCACGCGGTGCAGGTGACCAGAGATACTGTACCACTGAGCCACACAGAGCACCTACTACATAAGGCCACCCAGCAAGACTGGGGGATGTAACAGATCTACCTAATACATAGAAACAGAGACGCAACCAAACTGAGGAAACAAAGAAATACATTCCAAATAAAAGAACAGAAGAAAATTCCAGAAAAAGAACTAAACAAAATAGAGGCAAGCAAACTACCAGACACAGAGTTCAAAACAATGGTTAAAAGGATGCTCAAGGAACTTACTGAGAACTTCAACAAAGTGATAGCAAGCATAAAAAAAGACATAGAAACCATAAAAAAGAACCAGTCAAAAGTGAAGAATAAATAACTAAAATGAAGAATGCACTAAAAGGAATCACCAGTAGACTAGATGAAGCAGAGAATCAAATCAACAATTCGATTCGACACGGTAACATAAAACGCCCAATCAGAACAGCAAAAAGAAAAAAGAATCCACAAATGAGGATAGTTTAAGAGACCTCTGGGACAACATCAAGCATAACAATGTTCACATCATAGGGGTACCAGAAGGAAAAGAGAGAAAGCAAGGGACTGAGAATGTATTTGAACACATAATGACAAAACTTTCCTAACTTGGCAAAGGAAAAAGACATACAAGTCCAAGAAGTGCAGAGTCCCAAACAAGATGAACCCCACCAGGCCCACACCAAGACACATTACAATTAGAATGGCAAAGGTTAATTACAAAGAGAGAATTCTGAGAGCATCAAGAGAAAGGCAACTAGTAACTTATATGGGAGCTCACATAAGATTGCCAGCTGATATCTCAACAGAAACTTTGCAGACCAGAAGGGATTGCACAAATACTCAATGTGTTGAAAAGCAAGGACATAAACCCAAGATTACTCTATCCAACAAAGCTATCATTTAAAATTAAAGGACAGATAAAGAGCTCCCCAGACAAGAAAAAGCTAAAGAAGTTCAGCATCACCAAACCAGTATTATAAGGAATATAGTCAATAATATGGCAATAACTATGCATAGTGACAAGTGGGTACTAGACTAGTCAGGGGATCATTTCATAAATTATACAAATGTCTAACCACTATGCTGTAAAACATTATGAATAATAAAATGCTGTACAAAATTATCAATAATAAAATGGCAATAGCTACGTATCTACCAACAATTACTTTCAATGTAAATGGATTACTGTGTTTCCCCAAAAATAAGCTTTAATGCGTCTTTTGGAGCAAAAATTAGTATAAGACCTGGTCTTATTTTACTATAATATAAGACCAGGTCTTTAATATAATATAGTATAATACCTGGTCTTATATTAATTTTTGCTCTAAAAGATGCATTAGAGCTGATTGTCCGGCTAGGTGTTATTTTCTGGGAAACATAGTAAATTCTCTACTCAAAAGACATAGGGTGGCTTAATGGATAAGAAAACAAGACCCTTATATATGCTGCCTACAAGAGACTCACTTCAGATTGAAAGACACACAAACAGAATGTAAAGGGATGGAAAAGATATTTAATGAAAATGGAAAAAAAAAACAAGCTGGGAGCAATACTTATACCAGACAAAACAGACTTTAAAACAAAGGTTATACCAAGAGACAAAGAAGGACCCAGTAATCCCACTTCAGGGTATTTATGTAAAGAAACCCAAATGCTACTTCGAGGGGACGTATGCATCCATCTGTTCATTGCAGCATTGTTTACAATGGCCAAAATGTGGAGGCAGCCTGGATGTCTGCCAATGGAAGAACGGAAAAGAGGAGGTGGTACATGTATACAATGGAATATTGCTCAGCCATGGAAGGGAATGGTTCTTTCCATGGGCGGCAGCATGGATGGACCTGGAGGGAATTGTGCTGAGTGGAATTTCAGAGAAAGACTGATGCAATGAGATTTCGCTTATATGTGGAATCTAAAGAACAAAATAAAGAAACAAAACAGAAACAAACTCATAGATACAGAGAAAATTTTAATGGTTGCCAAATTGGAGGGGGGGGTTGAAGGGTGGATGGAAAATGGAAAGGGATTAAGAAATACAAATTGGTTGTTACGCAGCAGTCATGAGGATATAGAGTATAGCACAAGGAATATAGTCAATAATATTGTACATATTGAATATATTGCAATAATATTGTAATAACTATGTATGGTGTCAGATGGGTACTAGATTTATTGGAGTGATCGCTAGGAGGGGGTTGGGGAGCAGGGTGAAAAGGTGACGATATTAAGAAGATACATTAGTTAAGCCAGTAGTTATAAAATCGTCATGGGATGTAAAGTAAAACACAGGGAATATAGTCAGTAATATGGCAATAGCTATGCATAGTGACAGGTGAATACTAGACTAGTCAGGGGGATCATTTCTTAAATTATGCAAATGTCTAACCACTATGTTGTACACCTCAAATTAATATAAAATAATATTGAATGTCAACTGTAATTGAAAAATTTAAAAAGGGGGAAAGGTGAAGGAAAATAAGAGGTTCAGATTTCCAAGTATAAAACAAATAAGCATGGGGATATAATGCACAGCATAGGAAATATAGTCACAATGTTGTGATAGTGTGATACAGTGTCAGATGGTTGCTGGACTTATAATGGTGATCACTTCTTAAGGTATACAAGTGTTGAATAACTGGTGTACACCTGAAGCTAATGTAATGTTATATGCTAGCTATTTTAATAAAATCTTTAAAAAATAAATGGAAAAAAAAAACTACAACAGGATGTCGCCAAAGAGACATTTAAGCAAGAAAAAAAGAGCTCTTAGAAATTAAAAATGTTAGCAAAATAGAAAATTCAATAGAAAGATTGGCAAAAAGCTGAGCAAACCTCCCAGAAAGTGAAAGGTAGGGAACTGAGAGACAAAGAAATGAATAATAGTGGAGAGAAGATAAGAAATTAGATGATCAATCCAACTTCTGAATAAGAGATCCAGGGAAAAAAAGAGAAAAATCAGACATAAAAATATCAAATAAATAGTATAAGAACATTGCCCAGCACTGAAGGGTATGAATTTCCATACTAAAATGGCCCACTGAGAACCTATCCCAACAAATGAAAACAGACCTACATCAAAGCACGTCATTGTAAAATTTCAGAACACTGTAGGGAAGGTCCTAAAATCTTCTAGAGAAAAAAAGAAAAAAAAACAGGCATCACACAAAGTATCAGGAATCAGAATGCACTGGACTTCACAAATGCAACAATAAAAGCTAGAAAACATAGAATAACATCTTCAAAATTCTTAAGTTAAATGACTTCCAATCTAGAGAATTATACACCAAGCTGATATAAATTCACTGCCACAAGCCTGGAAAACCAACTGTCTATGCTGTTGGAGGTAAGGTCTAGGATGTATGTCCCCAGGCAAAGAAAGAAAACAACCATGTTTGAACATATCAAGTGTGGATTTATACTTCAGTCTGAGAACTTGACGATTAATTAGTTACAGGAATGTACAAAACTAAGCAAAGGAACACCATGGCCATTATAAACACTAGAAAGCCAGAAAATTACATAAGAAAGGGGATAAAATCGCAGAATTGTTCAAGGCATAGCTGTGAATAATATTTGCATGGTCATAAATGGAGGCCAAGGTAAAGCAAGTAGGATGGAGTGGGCAGAGTGGAAGAGAACTAAACCCCCACAGGAAAAAGTCAATACATAATACCTAAAACTGGAAATTTAAGAAAGTATAAATAATGGAGATAGAAATATACAAACAGCTAAAATGAGGAGAAAGGTTTGCTTCAGTGCAGTCAAAATGAAAAGTGCAATGGGAGAGAAGGAGTAAGAAGGGGAAGAAAGGGTTGGTGCAGGAGACTAACCTTTTTTGTTACAAGTCTTCTAAAACTATTCAACTTTTAAGTAATGTAGATATTTCATTTTGCTAAAAATAAAAATTAAATTCAAAAAAAGGAAGGAATGACGACCAATTAATTCTGATTACTTCAATAGTTAGTATTTTTAATCTCAAGATATACTGACTATAACTTAGTTGACAACAGACAAACTGGCTGACCTACCTTCTCTTAATGGTAAATGAATAGCTATGGACTTCGAATCAAGCTGAGAAGCTATATACAATAAAATCCTTCTTGGGACAAGAAGGAAATTTCCTTTGTCCTTGGGGATTAGCATGTCTCATGAGTGAATTTCCCAGATAAGGAACACTAATTATATTATCTCTTTCATTCCAACTTGCCATTGCTGAAGCCAATGGTACTGATGTTTATATTTATTTTATTTTTCCAATGACTCCTTGAAGTCACACCTCCTTCAGTACCAAGCACAGAGCTGAACACAAAAGACACATGCTCAGTAACTGAATCCACATGATTGTTTCTTGAATGGGCCATAGTTGGCTCTCCCTAATGAGGTTTAGTTACGAAAACCCATTCTTTTTTGTGTGTTTTTTTTAAATTAAAGTTTATTGGGGTGACAACTGTTAGTAAAGTTACATAGATTTCAGGTGTACAATTCTGTATTACATCATCTATAAATCCCATTGTGGAACACCCATTCTTTATACTGCAGTGTGTTAGAGTCATTCCGTTGGTATTTTGTGATATGTAAGGCTTTCTTTTTAAACAAATACTAAATGGCTAAGACTGATATGTTTTTTTGGGTTCTTGAGTCTGCTTTTCATAATTTTTCCATCCATTCAAGTTACTACATCTTCTTATTATCTGTGTACCTGTAGTTAGCAGTAAAGTTTCCTCAATTCTAATCTAAATCTAAGAGTCTCTATAAATGTGGTAGAAGCTAGGAAATTAAGAATATATGGACTCTTCTGAATAAAGATTTAAGGGCTTCCCCATGAGTCAAGCACATACAGTTCAGTGCATGGACTTCTATTTTGGCTATCCAGAAGCTGCTTTCCCTTAATTCTTCATTCTTCATGTTTCAAAGAATAAAGGTTGCCAGATAAATGACTTCCAGATTAATAAAGTGTCACCAATATGATTATTAGCAGCAAATAATGTAAGTTTTATGGCTCTACCATTGTGGCAAATTGACAGGTTGAGTATTAACCCTATACAAATAGAAAGTAGAATCTATATAAACCAATTTTTTTTTTTAAATTGTACTTTTCTCAAAATCAAGATCTACTAGACTTTGCTTTCACAGGAGGCAAAAGAGCTAAGCAATCAGCCATGGCATTTCTAACTCAGTCACAACTCATGGTGATCCTGAACTCGCAGAAACTTGAAAAATGTTATTCTAATTATAATAAATACTTAAATCCAACACTAATTGTACATCTCTTCACTGTGAAACTTTAAAAGGAAGAGAAATTGAAAAATATTACTGAACTTACTATGTGCCAGCCAGTTCTATAAACTGCCTATTTTTGTCCTCACAATAACTCTATTAAAAGTGGGCATTGTAATCCGTTTCAAAGATAAATAAACTGAGTGCTGGAGAGATTAAATAACTGGTTCAAGGTCATGAAAAGCAGGACAGCCACCTTTCAAAGTGCAAGTTTGATGTCAAAAGCTGATGAGGCACCCCTTATAGTATGCACTACCTCTACAACAGCAAAAGGAGATACCAAATTAAGAAAGTAAAAATTTGTAATTAAAACTCAAATTGAAGACTTTGTATTGGATTTACATCTTCTCGTACCCAGGATAGCAGATCTTTAAGGTTGTCATATAATACCCTGAATCCAATTTTCATACAGTAACTACAGCTTAACTGGTGATTGGCAGCCTCTCAGGTAGCCAGAAAGGATACTCAAAGATGAAATATGAACAAAAGAACATTAGAAAAGTAGTCAATCACAACTATCTCCACTCTTTTGCCGATATGATAAAAACAATGCATCCAATATGTGACAAGCAGATCAAGCTTCAACAGCTTTGCTATTCACAGTCAGAAAGATTTTTTAAAAGACATAGAAATGAAGGTATGAATATCCTAAGCAATGATGCAAGAAGACAAAACTGTCTAAATTTATCATCTCACATGATGAATGAAATCACAGTGGGGGGGGTACCCTCTGTGCTGTTCATTTCCTCTCCAATGAACTCATCCCGTTGTCCTTTGCAAGGTTTGTTCATTGCCTTTCCCCTCTCTTGGCTCTTTTCAATTGGCATACAGTTAACTTACGCCTTGATGGCCCTCAGTTTCAAGCCATCCTTCAACTTAACACCTCTTCTTTCCTTCCTTTTGGTCAAGTATCCTGGATATCCTGGAATATCAGCCCTTCCTCCGTCTGACTCTCACAACTTGAATTTCACTATTCAACTGAATGACTCTAAGATTACCACTCTCCTGTGAAATAAATCCAAAGTTTCAACATGAGTCTCATCTTCCTTATACTCTTAACCACCTTAAGTATTGCCACCATCTTTTTTATTGCACTATTTGTTTTACAATCTGAATAAAAGTAACATATGATCATGAGACAAAAGACAATCAGCATAAAAAATTTATCTTCTTCCAGTCTTAAAAAGTGAAAGATTTTTTTAAACAAAGTTGGGATTATGCCTTTATATACCATTTGTTTCTAACTTTTTTCATTTAGCATTATTATCCTTCTCTAACCTGGGCGTTCACATCACGAGGCTCTGGTTTCCTCTTCTTGTTTAATATCACTTTCTGAATTATGGACAAGATACAATTCTAGAAGCTATATAAATACAACATAAATACTTCTGTGTGTGATAAAGACTCCACAATGTACTGACTGTAATTCCTGGTATTTTCTTTCTGTGGGAAGAGGATAAAAATATATACTACTACCTTTCAGTCTTCTTGGTCTCTTTAGCTGGGCTTCTTCCCAAATGTGCATACATAACCTACCTCATCCACCCTTCTTCTGTGCAGAGCTCAATCCTTCCTACAAGCCACCTTCAACTCTCAACGTTGGGAAGAGTCTTCCAACTGCCCCTGATATCCAGGTAATCCTTATCCTGCCCCTGAAATCTTAGCCACATATTTGGCTCTAAATGCTACCTGGTGTCTCAGTTATCTTTTCATTCTCCACTGGACAGTGACTCTCTGAGCTCAAGATATTGTACTCTAGAGTTTTTATTTTTTGTTTTACACCCTGTAGCTAACAGATTGCATAGATGCTCAGTAAGTATTTTTGCTGTCATTGCTTCTCCCTCTCCCCCAAAGCCACTAAATCTCTATCCTGTACCTTCTCTGCACTGCAGATTGTTTTACCCTCATTCTAGTCCCATATTCCCCCACCTATGGGGGATATATTCTCTTTTCTATTCTATTCCATTCATCTTTCCTCCCTTTTTTCCTTCCTTATTTCCCTCCTTTTTAATGCTGGCCAAAGCCAAATTAATAGATTTCACCACCCACAACTGAAAAATACTGGCCTATTTTTTTCTGAAACATAATGTATGTAAAACTGAGGTTATCCATCTTTCATCTAAGGTAACCCCTTTTCCCAATTTTCCCATTTTATTGGCAGTACCATGATTATTTCATTCCCTTGGGTTTCTAACTTAAGTTTTTTTTCTCTCAGTCCATTTACCCCGGCTGGCTGAGTTGTCAGTTCTAACATCTCAGCTCTGTGCCTTTTTAATCCTTATCCAAAGCCATTACAAGCTTCTTTCCAAGATAACCTGCTTTGTAAAGTATATCACAGTTGAATTTCTTTAACAAGCTCCTCTGGTACATAAAATTTGACTTCATAAGTCTTTTCAGCTATGTGTCTATTAATAACAGGTATAGTTGTGAAGTAGTTTGGTTTGCAATCCATTTCACATATATTATTTGACTGTCATATTCAAATGAAGAAATTACAGTTCAAAGAGGTTAAGTACCTTACATAAATTCACTTGGCTAGTTGGTAGCAGAGCCAAATGTGGAACGCATATCTTTTAATATAAACCCAACAGTATCCTTTTCCCACATACAAGTCTTCTTACCACGTAAATCAAGAGACTTTCATTGGATTCTACTGGCCTCCAAACCAGTTTTATCTGGTTCCCCCATCTCCCAGCATCTGGGTTCTCCATCTAGTCCATCTTAGAAAATGTAATAAAAATCCTTAACTGACCTACTATTTTTTCCAGCCAATATAGTGGTTGCTACATAGAACCAAAACACCGTTTTAAGTACTGCAGTGATCTCTACCAATTCGCTCCTACTTGTCTCTCTGCTAAATCATAGCTGACATCAAATACTTACACAGAGCCTAGCACAACAGATGTTCAGTTGCTATCGCTGACTATACTCTTAACATATTTTTTAAATGATTTCTCTAACATCCACAGCTGTACCCCTTTCCTTTGTCTAGCACTTCAGGTTTTAATAAGCCTTGTCCCAATATCCAGTCTGCTTTCACAGTTCTTCAATGCCAATTATCTACGTAGCTAGACTCATCTCCTCCTATGGAGAAATAGGACTTTCCTCTCCCTATTTATTCTTATATATGTGTAGGTCCAGATCAAGCACTACATCTTCCACACCTTTTTCCAAACATTAAAACCAACCAAGATGATTTTTGCCTTTCTAAATAATTTTTATTAATTAATACATGCCTCCTTCTTTTAGGTATTATTCTCATAGTACGTTTCATGATTTCCCAACTGTCTGATCTGAACTAAGTGTTTTCTCCCCACCATGTGAAAGCCTCTTACATTATTTTACCCCTCAGCCTCCAGCACACAACTCTGCACATTATATTCCCAGTACATCTATTTAATAAATGTTTCAAGAATTAATCTCTATTCAAGATGAACTCTTTAAAAGCACATACTGAGTACCTACCTACCTATTGCGTATTACTTGTTTTACATATGTGATTTTTATTTAAGCTCACCAAACCCATAAGGGAAGTGTCATTATCCCCATGTTACAGAAGGGGATGCAGGTTCAGAAATGCAACAACTTGCAGAATATCAGTTACAGTTAGTGGACTCAACTCAGATCTGTCAGACTCCAAAGCCCGTGATATTGCCTCTCCAACTCTATCACTCTTCCCTGACTTCCATCAGACTCAGTCAGTCCGGAAGCCAAGCAAACTCACAGTCGCTTAGCATGTATTCTGATGCTTATGTATTTAAATTATCCTAACTTTAGAAAAGGATGAAATGCAGCCAACTAATGGATGTTAGGACCCAGCTTCACCTACGTAAGTCACTTAACCTCTCTCACCCCCAGTTTCTATTTCAAGACCTAACACAGGCTGACCTTACAGATTTTTTTTCTCCTAATTTCTGGCCACCTCTCTCCAAGAACCCCCACACTGTTCCCAGGACAGAACTGTATGTATTCATGCTCTGCCTGAATCACCCCTTCTTCCTGCTCCTTCTAGTGAATGCAAAGACCTGCCCCACACCCAGCTCAGAGGAGTCCCGAGCAGAGTTAATTGCTTCCTTCCTTGTGCTCCAGTGGCATGTAATTCACGTCTCTATTTATATGTATAATATGTCTCCCTCCCACGCTAGATGGTAAGCTCTAGGGGCAGAGGCATATCTTTTTTGACTTTATAACCTGAAGCCCAGCACAATTCCTGAAACTATTTGACCTTCTCAAGATTTGAGTCAAGTTTGCTGAATTAAGGAATTCAGGAACGTTTGCTGTGATTTAATGTTTGTTGAATTAAGTAGTCAATCAACCAAGCTTTAAAAGGAGAATACCATCTGGCCTTCCCATTTCACAGTTTTTCAAACATTAACTCCTCTCCTCCCTAACCACCTTGTCACAGGTGGGTTTCCCTTGATAATCTGTCACAGTACCCTGTTTCTTTACTCACTTTTGATCAGAATTTTTAATTATCAACACATGTGTGTGTTACTTGTTTAATGTCTATATTCCTCTATACTATTAGACTGGAAACTTCATGAAAACATGGACAATATATGTTTAGTTTACCACTGTATCCCCAGTACCCAGTACTCAATAGATATTTACTGAATAAATGATATGAAGAGCAAATGATATAATGTATATCAAAACATCTGTGAATTGTATAGTGATGATTATAATTATTGGGGTCATATATCCAGTTTATCTCCTCTTAGATAAAACAAAATCTTCCATCTCTTCTCCATTATCATATGCTTTTAGTTGGTAAAACTACTTCCTGCCCTACCAATAGGACACTTATGTCTGTCTGACACATTTGTATAATAATAGTAGCAATTACTTTATTTTATTCCAGTTAGTAATTTACAAAAATATCAGCAATGAGAAATGCTAAATCACCTCAGATCTCACTTAAGATTTTCTATAAAACAAATGTCAAATAGCTTCTTCTTTTCAAAAATAACTTTGATTTTGATACCTGATTCTAATCTCCAATGCAATACACAAACAACACTTATGAGGTACATGTTCAACAAACTAGAACAATTAGCCTGTGTTCTCAAGCAAGTGGACCCAACCAGACCAAAACACGGCTGCTAGCATAGGTCAGACATTTGCACGGCCTCCACATTGATGGGCTCCTTTCAAGGTTCTGAGGGGATGGGGACCTGGCAATGTGTTCTCATGGTCATTGGTTTCTAAATTTTGCAAAAGCAAATGAGCTTTGTATTTTCCTTAAAGAGGACCCGCAAAATTTTATACCCTTCAGGCCTCATAAAACCTAGATCCATTCCTGTCCTAATAGCAACCTTACAATAGGACCACTTTTCCCTCTAAAGTATCCATAACCAACATGATAGTGCAGGCATAGAAAACAATGATTTTTAAAAGTCTAGTTCTAATCAATGAAGAGGTCATGTTCTCATAATATCCTTTTTCAAGTCCTTCTAAAAGGAAAACGCTATCTGAATATTTTTTTTCTAGAGCCATATGTATCCCTCTTTCTCATTAATAAACACAGCTTACACACACTGCAGTCCTGTGATCTCTAAAATATTCACAACTCGAACAAGTAGGTATTACCAATTTTCCCATTTCACAGAAGAAACTGAAACTTAGAGAAATTAAATAAATGCCTTCCCCAAGATTAAACAGCTAGTAAGGGTTATTATATATGGCTGGAGTTTCAACCCGGGATCATTAGCCACTCTTCTCAGTGCTTTGTAATCCCCCACAGAGCTGATGATAAAGAGCTGGCACTCAATAAACATGTTTGATCAACTACTTAAGAGAATACCTAATGTAACACAATCTCAAACAGTGTGACATTACTAGGAATATTCCTAAATGATGAGGTAATCAGTTACCAAAAGCCTTTTTACATGTTATCTCAGGAATGACACAGAACAGAAAATAGGGTCAGATGTTGCCAGTGTTTCCAGCTACAAATCAAGAAGTCCCAGTGAGAATGAATGTATAGTAGAATACAGGTTATACACAAGCCTTTCAAGTCTCATCAGTGATGTAAGCTTTGAATTGAAAGGAAAGCATATTTACATATATCTGGGAGAAAAAAATGCATTGTTGGTTTATTAAAATCTCTTTTTCCCAAAAAAAACATACATACACAAGATAAACCAAATGACTTATCCTGTTAGTGTAGCCTTCTTTGAGTCTCTGATTGCTTGAAAGTGAAACTAATACTGCAGGAAAAGAAAAGTGTGTGTCATCCCACCTGAAAACTGCTAACTCAGTGGCTGTGTGTAGACAAGACCTAAGAGTGTCTTAGTGTAACACATTGAAACTGTCTGAAAGGCCGCCATTTGGCACCCAGACCAACATCAAAAGGCAATCTCCTAATGAGCATCTTCAGCTGAAAGATAGCATTTCAACACGGTGAAATGAAAGGGCATAACAGCACCACTGGCAACGCCAAATATTTTACATCCGTTTACATCAGCAAATGGTTTTAAGGTTTGGCACCAAGAGTTATTAATAACAAAAAGGGCTAGAGGTGACATGCCTGTGACCTTCAGATTGCCTTCTGGATGTGATTGCCCTACAGTAGTAAGCACATGTACCTGTACTATGGATAATAGTTTCACTACATCGTTTTCTCATATTAAAAGCTCTGGACCTCATACAGACCTAACCATTAAAGAGTCAGAGAGGTCCTTGGACATTTCCCTCTTCTTAAGAGGCCATCTCATACAATATTCTTCAGAGACTTGCTGAGTATTTTAAGAGATGTATAAAATTTTACCCATATTTCTGAATTTTACCCATATTTCTTCCTTTTTAATTAAAGGAAACTTAACCTTAGTTTTGTTCGTTCAAAGCTCAAATAGCCATTATTATTATACAGCCAGCTGATTCATGTTTTCAATTTTGTAAAAATAGTAACCCATTTTTAAAACTAGTTAAATGCTATATGTAATTTGATGCCATTTCTTTTAAAGATCCAGGTGTTTCTTGGCCTATATATTTGTTAGATCACTAAACTAACAAATTATCAATTATGGAATTTACATTAAAATGTTATTTTGACACCATAAAATATTTGTGTGCTCAAAAACTTACTACGTAAATAGTACAGGAGAGCCTTTTTTAAATGGCTTTGTCTCCTCCCAGGCTGACTACTCCCAGAAGACTGACGGTGGCAGGTGTCGTCCCTTCTCTCCTGCCCTGGCAATTGGTTCTGTTCTCCATCACCACAAACCCAAGATCAGCAGGGAAAGTCGAAACTGTTCTTTAGCAACAGGTAGTCAATCACTTATTTTACACTAAGACAGGAAGGACTGTCTGTAAAATATCCTTGGAGGTCTGCCAGCAGCACTGAAGTCACTTTCAGTCTGGAGAGCAGCCACAGTTCTTTAACACTGAAGACGTAAATATGGGGAATTCATCAAACTAATATTAAATAGAGGCTTTGTCGCCTTAAAAAAATTAAGTGGTTGGATCAGATATTACAAAGTCTATATTTCAAGCAGTGTAAAGTTTACAAGATGCTGTTTATAATTTAAGAAACTGAGTTCTGTAGTGAACAAAAACATCTGTCACGTCTAAAGACTAGTTTTTGAATGACAAAATGGTGCTATTTATTTTGAAAGGCAATTAAGATGTTTCCTGTGACAGAAAAATATAGATATAGATTACTTACATTAAATTACGTATTACCTATCTGAGGAAGTCAAATGTATTCCAAAGAGAAGCACTATGCAAAACTCTTAGTACTGGGAGGTTCCATGTGACTAATTTCTCGGTCTTAGTGCTGCCTTGAGTAAGCACCCAAAGAGAGTCCTTGGGAAGAGCACACCAACACCACAATTTTTTGGTTTTTTGCAAAAAATTACTACCTTAATTCCTGAACTATCAAGCTTAAGAAACAGTCACCGATTAAGTCAACAAAGCCTTAGTTTAGTCACTTAGCACAGAGCCTTGGATGAACTTCATTTATTTAACAAGGAAATATCTTGTTATTTTCTGCTATTCTACCTAGTACTTTGAAAAAAAAAAAATGTAGATCCTGGGTAAAGGTGTGTGGAAAGAAGTCAACAGCTTCAATATATTGGGGAAAGGAGGGGGGAGCTTTTTAAAATACCGACTTAAAAAAACAATGTAAGTTTTAGTTTAATGAAAATTTAGCCCATTTGGCAGATCTTTAGAACCTCTGTAGTACGAAGAATAACTCAAAAACTATTAAATAAGTGACATCACACTTCTACAATGTCTAGGTTATATTCTCTTTTTGTTTAACTCTGCTGATTTTTAAATAAGTTCTAAATTATTTTCAATATTTTAATATATGCTAATAATTGTTGAAAGAAAATCAACTTTTTGGTGTTTGGATAGAATTGTGAAAGATTTTTCCACATTCCTAAATATGGCTTTATTGCATTCAGTTAAATGGTTGTTCAGAAAGACATTTCTGATCTTAAAATGAAAATCAATGAAAAAATATAGCTCACCATAATTGTGCTCACAGCAAACTTTGCTGAAACATGTCTTTATTCATTTAGGAAGGGATATTATAATATAACGCTATATACATATACGTGCTAGCTATCTTTTTGTAAGGTAGCACAGGTGTTCTTTGTTCTTATTCTGGTGCTGTCTTGTTAGAAAACCAGTCCTATCCATTCCTTGACTCCAGCAAGTTAAATTGGAAGAAGACTGTAAAATTATCAAATAAACATATGACCTAACCATTCCAGATCATTCAAATCAATTTTCTATAAAACATCCAAAACTGCTGTTAGAAAAGACTCATATTTGCTATATAATTCCACTTTTCGTTTTATTCCTAAAGAGCAGAAGACACCAAAATAAGAGAGGGGCAGCAAATCTAATTCGTTGGGTTTACTAAGGTTGGCACTCCTTATATCTAAATTTTCAAAAGCACCGAGTGGAGAGAGACAAAACTTCCACTGTCCCTAAAGACATATAACATGAAGCCAAAAGTGTGTGTGTGTGTCTGTGTGTGTGTGTGTGTGTGTGTGTGTTATTGTTCTTATTTCGTCCTGACCCTTTGACTGGAATTCTTAATTTTTTTTTTTTTAACTATGGTAGAAACAAGAAGTATTTCTCTTTGGAAAACCTGCTCAACTTCTTTCTTTTGTTAAGCAACCTTGTATGTGTTTCACGTTCTGCCTTCTTTCCATCCTCATAGTACTAGTCCGGAATGAGGACACTTTCCTCCCAGGAACATGGATCAGAATGCCACCCTGGTCTTGGCAGCTGCGAACATCTCAACCTGGGATTCCCTGGACTGGGCGTGTACCTACGCAACTCCCTGGGGATCCAAACACTGAGGGTTACACCCATCCTGTAATGAAAAGGACAGTCCCTAAAGGCTTACCAAAGGCTCCATTGTCACGCCCCAACCTAAAGGGGAGGAGGCCAGAGAAACACACTCCCCCCAACCCCCGACGGGAGGTCGCACAGCGGAGACTCATGGGCACGACGGAAAAGGGTACGTCGCGGGTAGCCACCGGCCAGGTGGCGTGGGGGACCCAGCAACCAATGGACTGGGGTTGGCCTCCTGCTGGGGGCCCCGCAGCCCCAGCCAAGGCCCCGCCTCCATCCCGCCCCGCCCCCAGCTTCGCCCCCTACCCGCGGCCCGCTGGTCAGCGCACGCGCGTCGGTGTGCCCTGCCACTGCGCCCTCCAAGGCGACGCGCTCCGGCCAGGACGACGCGGCTCGAATGTGGGCGCTGGAGGGGGCGGGAGGAATGCTTCAAGTCTGCGTGAAAGAGGCGCGTGTGGAAGAACACCTCCCGTTGACCAACTAGACTCCATTTTATTTCCTCGGAAACCGAGGGACAGGCGGGATACCAGCCGCAGGGCAGGGTTCCTCCCGGCGGGGAGCGAGCGAGACCGTTAGGCTGGAACACCAGGAGAGGGTCCTGGAAGCTCTGGGCCGCCACCCGCCCCGCAATAAAAGCCTCTCGCGGCTTCCCGCCCAGCCAGCCTCACTCTGATTGGTCGCCATGGGAGGGACTGGAGTCGGCTGGAGGCGGCGGCGGAGCGCAGCTCTTGTGCCTCCCGGGGAGGGGGTGTGCTGGGTGCTCCCATGCCCGCCCCGCGCGCTCCCCCAGCCAGGCTCGGCTGTCTAGGGCAGTTCCAGCGGCACCTGGCAGCGGCGATAGCGACACAGCCCCCTCCCCCCGGCTTTCCTTCGGCGCTTCCCAGCACAAGCCCCCCGCCCAGAATGTCCGCCCACCCCACCCAGCTTTCTGCAGCCGGGGCTCCTTTTCCTCCTCCTTCTTGTCCAACAGCGCCAAAGCGCAAATCCTGCAGTGGGGTGGGGGAAGTAGCTGGAGGGGTGGGTGGGCACGCACAAGAATCTTCCAGGGAGGCCGGGATGGAAACACCCAGAATGAAATGAACCTCCCTCCCGTCCGCGAAGGTTCTCTGGGCGGCGGCGCATCCCCCGCCACCCGTGGCAGCATCACTACTGTCTTCCTCCCAGCTCCCTATTGTTCGCACTTTGCAAGGATCAGGAACCTCGCCCAAAGAAAGGAGACTGGGGCGAAGCATTTCGGGTGGCTACCTGCCATTCTCTCACACCGTGCAACAGCGGGCTCTCGGTGCGTGTGAAGGCACACGCGCGCACACACGCGCGCACACACACTAGGCAGCCTGGATCACGCCCTCCTCGCCCTCCGCCCCTCGGCACTTCCTCCTGTCAAAACGCGGCGCCCGACCCTCCCATCCCTCCGAGCTCCGAGAGCAGGCTTTGTAACTAACCAGCAATTTGGCAAATGAAAAACTAACGTCATATCGACGGGTGTGCAACAACGGCCACAGAGCCCTGAGATTCTGCCCATGTCGCCCCATTTTGCAAACCGTTATTCGGCGGGAGGGGGGGCGCGAAGGTGGCGAGCCCCACTTTATTAGACCCAGGGAAATAACGATCCGGGGCGGCTGCCCAGGCCTTATTGTTCACTCTTCCCGGAGCCCGAGCTGACAAGCCCCTACCCAGCGGAATCCGAGCCTGTGCAGCGGCACCACTGAGCCGCGGCAGCCCCCCACCCCGCCGCCCGCCGCCCGCCTTCGGGGAAGGAGCGCTACCCATCAGCCGCACGGCCGCAGCGTCCCAGGGAGTAGGCTGCTCTGCTCTCAGCGCCATGGGCACACAAAGTGGGAAGGGCGGACGCACTAGAGGGGCGTCGGGCGCTCTGAGCGCTGGGAGGCAGCTTCGGTCCAGCGCAGCCCGGGAGGGCGCGGGATTCGGCCGGGCAGCAAAGGCAACGCTCTCCTTACTCAGCTCCACGAAAATGACCACCCTTAGTATTCTACAGAAAACCACCCCAAATAACAGTGTTCCTCGGGGAAGGAGTAGGAGGGAGAAGGCAATTAGCAAATCAGACTGAAAAGAATAATTTTTTAAATGTACCTGCAGTTCCCAGGAAAAACAAAGTCCAGATGAGATCCTTAGTTTGCAGCATTGTAATCTGCTGGCTGGGAGGGATGTTCTTGCCGCGGTAAATTCTGTGCCCCTCCCTTGCAAGCGAGTGTGGACGGCGGCAGAGCAACAGACCTAGGGGCAGACAATTGCCAGGCTGAGTATGATTATTTTTGCAGAATTGTTTCCTGCCAGCGGCTGCCGAGCTGCGTTCACGCGCTGAACGGAGAATGAGTGACAGTCCCAGCCTCAGCACACTCACAACTCAGAGATCCTTGCGCTGGCCCGGGTTCGCTTTGATGGAACTGGGGATGGGAGCGGGGGGCGGGGGTGGGGGTGAGAACCTCACTGTGTCCTTCCACCACGCCGGCCACAAATAGTGCCGAACATCAAGGAGGTAAGGGAGACAGGGGAGGCAGATGCGGCCGCCTGCAAAATGCGGCCTGGAGCTGCCTGCCGGAGGAAGCGGGCTCTTTCACACGCAGTTTTCCAGGCAGAGCTGGGATTTCTTTTTTTTCACACTTCTCCCCCACGCCTCCGCGGTTCCTCCTGCCATCCAGCTTTCCCCTAATTTGGAATCTGGATATTTTAATAACTAGCAAATAATAAAAACAATCATAGGTTTGGTTAGGTTTTCAAAGTTGTTGAATCTCTCCTTTTAGATGCTAAGATCCTTGAATCAAGGAAAAGGCTAAGAATTAATTTTAAGTGCAGGAAATTAGGAATTTGGAGAGGGATAGGGATTGCTGTTGTGGGGTTCTATTTTGGGTTTGTTTGTTTGTTTGTTTGTTTATACTGCCTATGAAGTTTGCTCTCCCACGGAGAGGTAACAGATCTCAAGGGAAAGAGGTGGGAGGCAACTTAAGTTAGAAGAAAAGGCAGATATTTAGAAGGAATTTCCAGAAATAAGGGAAGGAAAATGTTTTCTTGTTTATAAATACTGAAATCTGTGGTCTCTTTATGAAGATCACCAAGCCTTTTATGTAGGTTTTATGGTATAGGCGCGATGCTAAATAACATTTTCTTACAAGGGCACATAACCTCAATTCTTAAAAATATTAATGTAGAATATCATTGAGGTACCAACACAAAGGGTTTCAATTAATCTCACAGCTGTATTTTAAATAGAAGAGGGCGCGGGAGCAGGGTGAAAATAAACATGTTTCAACACCTGAGCAAAGCTTGTTTAAGAAACAAAAGGTGAAGGAGAATCAGGAGCTCCAAGTGTTCCAGAAGCTGGAACAGCCTATTAGCCTAGCACAGTGAAACCCAGAGGAAGGCTGCCCATGTTCCAAGCACCAACGCACCTACATTACCTTATACTCACTTTCTCTCTAAAGGTCAGGCTCTCCCCTGCTGAACCACCTTAAAATCCCACCCTCTGCTGGCAGGCCAGGAAGCCTCCTTTACTGGAGAGGCTGGGATCTTCTCCCCATGTACTAGACCAAGCAGGCCACACCAACATGCTGTGACTGAGGACTTCCTTCCGGGACCCCTGAAAAGTACTTCCTCCTGACAATCAATCTTTCACAAGGTTTACTTTTGTAATATTTATCTCATACCAATGATAAATAATTCATAAATACAGAAAAATAGAAAGTTGGAACAAAATTACCAAATCCTATAGATTCTAGAGATACCCACATATTTTCTCAGTCTTCTGTTTGTGCATGTGATTTTTATAATTGACATAGTGTAGTAACAATTTGAATCCTGTTTATTTTCACTGACATTTCATTATAATAAGCATTTCCCCAGGCTGTTAAAAAGGTTTTAGAAATCCTTTTATAGTTATGTAATATTTCTTCATATCAATGGTAATGGTCCTCCATTGTTGGATATTTAGATTGTTTCCAGAGTTTGATAATATAATTAATGATTTTGGAACATCTTTCAATAAATATTTTTTGAACACCACTGTGTTTAGCCCTGTGCTGGGTACAGTGGGTTATACAGACCTTTTTTTTAATGGCTGCTGTATTTAAGCATTTTTGGCTTCAGTCATGAGCTTTTGCTAACATGTAAAATTATCATATTAAGCTTTACAAACTTATGTAGATAAACGTATTAGGCTCTTTCCTAAAGAAGAGGTTTTGGCAGCAGAGAAAAATGGAGAGAACAGGCTTGAAGGGCAAGGGAAAAAGTGAATGTTTGGATACCCAAAATAAAATGTTTCTAACTTTTCAAGAGTGACAGACCTATCTTCCTCTGCAAACCTCCATCTTTATTGCTCATGTCAGTAGAATTAAAAAATTCCTCCCTATTTTTCTCCCCAATGTCCCTATTTTTAGCTTTTCAGTGTAGGCAGGTATGGAAATCCTATCTCACTTCAGCATGAATGAATTTATTCCCTCTCTCTCTCTCTCTCTCTCTCTCTCTCTCTCTCTCTCTGTATCTCTCTCTCCTGCCCCCCACCCCCAGCCCCTCTGTGCCCTGTGTGGCTGTTGATCTCTGTTGTAATGACTCATTCTAGAATTCTACCCACAGTCATTCCAGTCCGCACTCTGTGCATCTCTCCCATGTTCTTTTAACAGGCTCCATCATTTGTCTCTAATTCATCAGCTCTCCACTTGTCAAGGCCCACATCTGTGAGCTCTGCTTGTCAGTCCCATCTCAAACCTCAACTTTGAAATGGGACACAACACGGTGGCCTTCTCCAGGCCTCTCTCCGCAGAGGAAGTCCCAGGCTATCAGTGCACTACAGGCTATAGATGCACTAATGAGCATCTGCAGTGCGAACACTGACGGAGAGGAAGGAGCCGCTCACAACTGTGTTTCAGAGAGCTTCCTTTGTAGAGCAGAAATTGGCTCTGAAGACAACCACAGCAAGGAGACTAGCAAGGAGGTCATGACAGTATTCTGGGGTGGCAGGTCGTCACTACAGCAGTGGCAATGAGAAAGGAAGCCAACGAGAGCACAGATTTTAGAAATATTTCCAAAGCAAAAACAGCATAACTTCGGAACTTTCTGAAGGTTGGGATCTAAAGCGGAGGAAGAAATCAAAGCTCCTTTCAACTCATTCAACAAATACTTATTAAATTAAGTATCAACTAAGTGCCTGGCACTGCTCTAGACACTGGGAATATAGCAGTAAACAAAATCGAATCTTTGTCTTCATGGGTTTCCATTCTTATGAGGAAGATAGAAAAATATCTAGTATGCAGATGGTGATATGTGCTAAGGAGAGCCCTAGGATAGGGAGTCTGGGGTGAGGTAGGATTAGCACTTCGCTTAGGGATTAGCCAGAGAAGACCTCTCTGATATTGGGGATATCTGACAAAGATCTAGAGAAAATAATGAGTACAGAGCTTCTAATGTGGACAATTGGAAAGCTGCTGGTGACATTGACAGGAAGTTGAAGAGGAAGGACAGACCTGGACACGATGATAAGCGAAGGAGCAACGACATCAACTCTGGATATATTAATTCTGAGATGTTAGAGGGACATCCAAGTGGAGATGTGCAGAAGACAGACAGTCAGATAGAGGGGACCCCAGAGAACATCAATGTTTAAGCTGCAGGCAGAAAGAATTGCCCAAGAAATAGTGAAAATGCAGTCAGAGAAATAGAAAAAGAATTGAAACATTATAATGACCAAATCTAAATGAGAAGAAAGTTTTGAAGTGGTCAAATAAGAGGACAATTTACAAGTTTCCTGGATTTGACTATTGGAAAGTCATTAGTGGTCTATAAGAGGGCAGCTTTCGTCCACTGTTGAGGGGGGAAGACCTCACCACCCCAGGAACAAAAAGGTGGCTTGGCCAAGAAAGAGAAGCAGAGGGTTTAGACCACTCTTTTGAGGAGCAGCATGATAATGACAGAGTAATGTGATAATAACAAGCACAAGGATAATTATAACAAGGAAGACAAGCTTGAGGGGGAAGGAGGCTTGACGGGCTTTTTCTCCTCTTTTAATATGAGGATTAAGTGAGGATTGTACTCTTACTCTATAAAGTAAATTAAATCAGGGCTAAACCCCACTCACCACCCACTTAGGGTCTAACTTAGACTACTTGGAAAATGAACTTAGTCTAAAGTACCCCCACTGTCAGCCCCACTTTTTCCCATTTAGGCTTTCTTTCTTGTTGGTGTTGAAAAGGAGACCCCAGGCCTAATCCCAGAGCTCACAGATCTCCCGGGAAATTTATTTCACTTTTGACCGGGGCAAAATGCATTCTGGGAAACATAGCAGATTAAGATCAAAGCAAGAGACAGTGACCTGGAACTAAGAGAGACTGGGGATACAGAGGCATGCCCAAAGAACTGAGCGTGATCCAGGAACGTGTTAGAGCCAGAAGGTAATATCAAGGCCACAGACCTAAAGAGTGGACTTCTCTAGGGAGCCCTCAGAGCTCCCTCCCAGTCTCTCATATCCCAGATCTGGTTGACACAAGAAATAAATGGTAAGTTCTACTGTGTGGTGGGGATGGGGAGACTGACATGTGTTCCCTCCCTGTTCAAGACTGGCTCAGGTGCTGGTCAAGGAGAAGTGGACGCTCATCAACTGATCCTGCTGAATAGTACTGGGGACCCCAAAGCAGAGGAATGAGACAGGGGTCCACTGCCTTTGTGCAGGTTGTGCGCGGCACAATTTGAAGGGGTACCTTTCCAATCCCACTCATCATATATTTATGTAGCTGTTATGACAACTTTTCATGAAGGTGGAAGTAAAGAATCGAGGAAGGGTGCTGTTTTCTTATCCTCCCTTCCTCTAAGTTGTAGTATGTGTCACATTTTCCATTACACATATATACAACGTTTTGTTTATCCATTCATCCATCAATAGACATTACCTTTTGGCTATTGTGAATAATGCTCTCTTAAATCAAGGGCAATTTCTGGAGACTATTGACTGAGAGTGTACGAATATCTGTTGTACATATATTTGGGTGAATGAATGAACAGGGGTGTACAAATATCTGTTCAAGTCTCTGCTTTCACTTCTTTGGGGTATATACCCAAAAGTGGAATTGCTGGATAGTATGGCAATACGACACTTAATTTTATGAGGACTTGCCATACCATTTTCCATAGTGGCTGCATCATCTTACATTCCCACCAGCAATGCACAGAGGTTCCAATTTCCTTACGTTCTTGCCAACACTTCTTTTCTTCCCTTCCTCTTTCTTCCCTCCCTCTTCCTTCCTCCCTCCCCCCCCCCCCCTCCTCTCTCTCTTCCTTCCTTCTTTTTTTTTTTTCATAATAGCCATTCAAATATATATATATGTATAAAGTGGTACCTCATTGTGGTTTTGATTTGCATTTTCCTAATGTCCAGTAATGTTGAGTATCTTTCCATGTGCTTATAGGGCCATTTGTACATCTTCTTTGGAGAAATGTCCATTGAAGTCCTTTGCCCATTTTTTAAATTGGGTTATTTGTTTTTCGCTGTTGTTGAGTTGTAAGAGTTCTTTATATATTCTGGATACTATCTCTTACTAGCGATATGATTTACAAATATTTTCTCCTATTCCAAGGGCTGCCTTTTCACTCTGTTGGTAGTGTCCTTTGATACATGAGTTTTTAGTTTTGATGAAGGCCAGTTTTTCTATTTTTCCTTTTGTTGCTTGTGCTTTTGGTGTCATAGCCAAGAAATCGTTGCCAAGTCCAATGTCTTAAATTTTTATCATTATGTTTTCTTCTAAGAGTTTTATAATTTTAACTCTTATATTTATGTCTTTGCTTTACTTTCAGTTAATTTTTATATTTTATATATTTGAGTAAGGTAATGGTCCAACTTCTTTTTTCGGCATGTAGATATCTAGTTTTCCCAGACCACACGTTGAAAAAATTGACCTTTCCTTATTGAATGGCCTTGGCATCCAGGTCAAAAATCATTTGACCATATATGCAAGAGTTTATTTCTAGGCTGTCTATTATATTACATTGGTCTATAGTCTGTCTTTATTCTAATATTTATTTATTTATTCTGTTTTGATTATAATAGCTTTGTAGTAAGTTTTTATTTTTATTTTATTTTTTTAATTAAAGTTTATTGGGGTAACAATTGTTAGTAAAATTACATAGATTTCAGGTGTACAGTTCTGTAACACATTACTATATCTCACATTGTATGTTCACCACCCAGAGTCAGTTCTCTTTCCATCACCATATATTTGATCCTGTTTACCCTCTTATAGAGCACCCCTCCTCCTTTACCCTCTGGTAACCCCTAAACTCTTGTCTATGTCTATGAGTTTTTGTTTCTTCATTTGTTTGTCTTGCTCTTTTGTTGTTTTCAGGTTTATATACCACATATCAGTGAAATCATATGGTTCTCTACTTTTTCTGTCTGACTTATTTCTCTTAGCATTATAATCTCAAGATCCATCCATGTTGTCATAAATGGTCCTATTTCATCTTTTCTTACCCCCGAGTACTATTCCATTGTGTATATATACCACAACTTCTTTATCCATTCATCTATTAAAGGACATTTGGGTTGTTTCCATGTCTTGGCCACTGTAAATTAAGCTGCAATGAACATTGGAGCACACGTGTCTTTATGGATAAATGTTTTCAGATTTTGGGGGTAGATACCCAGGAGAGGGATTGCTGGGTCATATGGTAATTCTATTCGTAATTTTTTGAGGAACCTCCACACTGGCTTCCATAGCAGCTGCACCAATCTGCATTTTTACTAACAATATTTGAGGGTTCCTTTTTCTCCAAAGACTCTCCAACACTTGTTACTATTTGTCTTGTTGATGATAGCCATTCTGACTGGAGTGAGGTGATATCTCATTGTGGTTTTTATTTGCATTTCTCTGATGATTAGTGATGTTGAGCATTTTTTCATATGTCTATTTGCCATTTGTATGTCCTCTTTGGAGAAATGTCTCTTCAGGTCCTCTGCCCATTTTTCAATTGAGTTGTTTGTTTTTTTGTTCTTGAGTTGCATGAGTTCCTTGTATATTTTGTATGTTAGTCCCTTATCGGAAGCACTGTTTGCAATAATCTTCTCCCATTCATTTGATTGCCTCTTTATTTTGTCGATGGTTTCTTTTGCTGTGCAGAAGCTTCTAAGTTTGATATAGTCCCATTCATTTATTTTAGCTTTTACTTCCCTTGCCTTTGGAGTCAAATTCATAAAATGCTCTTTGAACCCAAGGTCCACAAGTTTAGTACCTATGTTTTCTTCTCTGCAGTTTATTGTTTCAGGTCTTATGCTTAGGTCTTTGATCTATTTGGAATTAATTTTGGTACGTGGTGACAGATAGCAGTGCAGTTTCATTCTTTAGCACGTGGATTTCCAGTTCTCCCAGCACCTTTTATTGAAATGGCTACCTTTTTTCCATTGTATGTTTTTGTCAAAAATTATTTTTTGTCAAAAATTATTTGTCCATATTTATGTGGGTTTATCTCTCGGTTCTCAATTCTATTCCATCGGTCTGTGTGTCTGTTTTTCTGACAATACCACGTTGTTTTGATTATTGTTACTCTGTAGTAAAGGCTAAAGTCAGGGAGTGTGACACCTCCAATGTTCTTTGCTCTTAGGATTGCTTTGGCTATTCGGGGTCTTTTGTGGTTCCATACAAATCTGATGAGTTTTTGTTCTATTTCTTTAAAAAATGCCATTGGGATTTTGATGGGGATTGCATTAAATCTGTATATTGCTTTGAGTAAAATGGCCATTTTAGCTATGTTGATTCTTCTAATCCATGAGCACAGAATGTCTTTCCACTTCTTTGTGTCTTCTTCAATTTCTTTTAAAAATGTCTTATAGTTTTCAGCATATAGGTCTTTCACATCTTTGGTTAAGTTTATTCCTAGGTGTTTTATTCTTTTTGTTGCAATTGCAAAAATAAATTGTTCTATTTGTGTGTGTGTGTGTGTGTGTGTGTGTGTGTGTGATTTCATTGTTAGTATATCGGAGTGCAGTGGACTTTTGTACGTTGATTTTGTAGCCAGCAACTTTATTGTATTCGTTTATTGCTTCTAATAGCTTTTTGGTGGAGTCTTTAGGGTATTCTATATATAGCATCACATCATCTGCAAAGAGTGACAATTTAACGTCTTCATTCCCAATTTGGATGTTTTTATCTCTTTTAAGTCTCAAATCTCTTTCTTCTTCCATCCGTGTCATTTCCAGATTTCTATCTTCGATGTCACTGATTCTTTCCTCCATCTGGTCAACTCTGCTACCTAAGCTGGCTATTTCATTCTTCATTTCTTTTATTGAATTTCTTTATCTCCAGAAATTCTATTTGTTTTTTTTTTTAATTTCAATCTCTTTGGTAAAATGTTCATTTTGTTCTTTGGTTGTATTTCTGAGTTCATTAAATTGCCTTTCTCTGTGATCTCACATCTCATTGAGTTTTTTCAGAACTGCAATCTTGAATTGTTTGTCATTTAAGTCACATATTTCCATGTCTTTAAGTTCATTTTCTGGAGACTTCATTTTCTTTCTGAGCTGTGTTGTTACCTTGGTTATTCATGGCAATTAATGATTTATTATTTCTCTTCCTAGACACCTACAGGAGTGGGTTCTGCAATAGGTTGATAGAAAGATGCCTTTCCTTTGTTTTCCAGGAGGTGTTGGTAGAATGTTTTCTTTTTCTCTCTGACTTCAGCCTTTTATTGTCTCTCTCACTGTAGTGTTATGTTTTCTCTGCACTATTCCAGCTTCTCACACAATGTGGGGGATTCCCTGGAAGGCGGGCTTCTCCTCTGTGAATAGTTCACCTGGGTCATAGAGCGACACCTCCGTGGGCGATGTGGAGAGCTTCTGAGGTTCCAAAGCTCTTCCTGCACCAGATTCAGAGCCTGTGTGCTTCAGCGGCTCTGTTTACTCCTACAGGGGTCTGGCCAGATAAGTGGGGACAGGAGCGGGATGGGTTGTGAGAGGTGGCCCAGAGCAATGGCTGCAACCACCACTACAGCCAGTCCTGCTTCTGCTTCCACAGCTCCCTCCCCTTTGTTGGAACTAGTTGGGTCATGAGTTTGTGTCTGTGACCACAGTTCTCAAACTGCAAATATTCTGTTCTTTTGATCTGACACTGCTACTATTCCACTTCTAGCCCTGCGCAGGTGGGGTGGGGCGAGCTCTGGGAGGGTAAGGAGGGAGCAGCTAGGCTCAGTGCCTAAGGCTTCCATTCTCTGCTCGGCAGTGAGGGCTTAAACCATCCTCTTCCCTCAGTCTTTGCTCCGAGGTCTCTGCCGTGATCTTTGGGTTCAGCCGTGTAATATGCTAAACCCTCAGCCCTGTGGGCCATAAGCAGAGTCCTAGCAGTCCCAGTTCTTCCCTCTTTCGCAGCTGCAGTAGTTCTGGGATGCAGCGAGCTCGGAGCACTGAGCTAGGTCTGCGCCCTGCACCTGCGTAGGGCCCGTCACCACACTTCTCCCTTCCCTCCAACCCCGCTTGTGCAATTTGCTCACCTTTAGGTGATTTCAGTAGTGGGCCTCTTAGTCTTGCCTGTCTATTGCATAGGGAGTCCTTTGTGGAGTTACAGTTGTTCGATTTGTTGTAAATTCCGGGAGAGATTTCAAGAGGTTCACCTCACGCTGACATTTTTATGACATCATGTGTAGTAAGTTTTTAACTCAGGAAGTGTGAGCCCTCCAACTTCATTCTTCTTTTTCAAGATTATTTTGGCTATTTGGGATTCCTTGAGAATCCATATAAATTTTAGGATGGGTTTTTCTTTTTTTGCAGAAAAGGTCATTGGGATTTTGGTAGAGGTTGGGGGTGCTGTCTTCTAATCTGCCCAAAGTTGTTATTTGTTCTAGTATTGGAGCCATGCTGACATCTTAGAGGTGAATATAGAGATTTTAGACATCTCACTCCAGGGCTATGGAAAACTGAGTCACAGGGAATTATCAGCAATTGCCAATTTGGGTGATCTATTTTTTCAGGTACATATGGAGAGATGAAGCAGAATCGAATTATAAAAATCAGGCCATGAAATGTGTGGGCAGCTTCGGGAAGTTACAGTGAGCTAGCAAAGGAAGGATGGGTCTAAATGGTTTCTTGGCTCTGAAATGAACTCAAACCCCAGGCTGCCTAACTCCCAGTTTTGTCTTTGAAAAAAACCTTCTGAAATAAGTGATTTAACAGACTGGAGAAAGGAGCCAAGATCTTCACGTCAAGATCTTATAAATCACAAAGTGAGGCTGAGTTAATGTTAAAGAGATGATAACTTTTTTTTCTCCCGCTTACACATCATCCTACACACCCCAGTGACAATGAAGTGAAGTGGGTGAGAGTTCTTAGATATGGAGCTTGACAATCCAAGTTCAAATCCTGTCTTTTCCACTTGTAGATTCTGTGAATTTGGGCAAATTATTTCACAATTGTAAACCTTGTTTTTCTTATTCATAAAATGGGATTAGAGTAATATCTATCTTTCAGGCTTCTTGTGAACATCAATTAAAATAACACACATAAAGGGTTTAGTGCAGGCCTGACACTTTTTCATCCAATAGGTATATTTTGAACAACTATCATATGTAAAACACTGTGTTAGTCATGAAGAATTTAAAAAAAGTGAACAAAACACACATGTTTACAGGCTTGTCAAGAAGACAAATAACTAAACAAAGAGACTAAAACAATTATAAACTGTAACTTGAGTCATGAAAAAAACAAACATGATTCTTTGGTAAAAAATGATGGTAGAGATCTTTTTTAGATCAAGGAAGTCTTCCCTGAGGAGGTGACAGGTAAGTTGCAACCTAAGAAGGAGAAGTACCTAGCCATGGAAAGAATATGTCAAAGTGCATTTCAGGAATGTGCAAAGACACACCCCCACCCCAAGGTCAGAAAAATCTGGGTGGTTCTAGAAACTAATAGAATGTTATTGGCTGGGATGGAAAGAGCAAGTGGGAGAGGGCCAAAAAAATAAGTGCATGTATGAGACACCTTGAAGACTAAAGTAAGGGGCTTGTATTTTATTGAAAGTTTGAAAGAAGCCCCTGCAGGACTTTCTGCAGCAGAGTGACATGAGTTGTTTTCCGTGTTTTAATAACCACTCGACGCTGTGTGTGGAATAGCTTATAGGGAGTCAGGGGTGCTTGTAGGGAGGCCAGTTAGAAACCACAGCAGAAATCCAGGGAAGAGGAGATGGAGAGAAGTGGAGATAAAATCGACTAAACTTGCTGATGAATGTGGGGAGGAGAGAGAAGTCAAAATGCAGATCATACCAGCAGGGTTTGTTTGGAGAGGAGGATAAATCTAGAGTTCAACTTTGAATAAGTTACATCTACCTGTGAGACATCCATGTGGAGATGTCAAGTTAGTGGTCAGATATGAGTATGGAAGTCAGAAGAGAGAAATCTTAGCAGGAGATACAAATTTCGGGGTCATCAATGTTAATGATATCTAAAGCCACGAGAAAGGAAGAGATCACCTAGCCAAAAATGTGGAGAGCGAACAGAGGAAGGTCCAGGTCCTGACCCTCAGAAACACCAATTTATGAGTTCAAATGGAAAAAACAGAATAAACAGAAAGACTGATATGAAGCATTATAGAGGCAGGAGGTCATCCATGAGAGAGCAGAGTCTCAGGACCAAGACAGAAGAGACTTATCAAAAGGAAGGATATGTCACTGTGATGAATGCTGCTGAAAGTCCAAGTAAAATAGGACAGAGAAGAGTGTTCATCAGATTTGGGAATATGAAGGTCATCGGTGACCTTGACAAGAATGAATTCACATTCTCTGGGCTCAAAGTGAGTGCCTAATAAATGGTAGCTATAACAATAATAATTGGCTCCCTACTCATTCCTTCTTTGAGCTTCTGTGATAATAGAAAGACATTTGGGGACTGATCAGGGCACAGAAGTGCAGCATCAGTGATTAGCTATTCACAACTAGAAGTTGGTCTTGTTTTAAGGTGTAAGCTAAGACACCATTGCCCTTCATAAATAATTGCTATAGTAGTTGTAGACAACTAGTGCTCCAGAAGATTTAGTTACATCACTACGTAAGAGGGGAAAAAATATTTTCCTTTCTCCTCCTACTATTTTACTTCTCCATTTTAATCCCGCCCATTCTTCTTACCCCCATTCCACTGTGTGTTCTGTGGTTGTACTGCTTCTCTTGGTCACACACCAAAACACCATCAGGCATTGACTCCAGCACCAAGGAAAGAAGATTGGTAGGCAGAGCCAACACAAATTTAGGTTCCTCCAGGCTCATCTATATCTGGAGCCAGAGAGGGGCCCATCTATGGAGCCTGTGCCCACTATTGGCACCTTTTCTCCTATGTACAAGCACTTTGGGGAGTGAGAGAAGAGTTAAGAAAAAGAGGAAATGAGAAGAAAAACATTCATTATTGAAGGTGAAGGCATTCATCCCACCATCACCACCCCTTTTTTGCAAGAAGAACCAAACTGTTTCCCTCCTTGACACAGCCACTGCATACATCTCTCTTGAGAATCCTTTGAGACCATCCTGAAGCAACACAGTGCCAAATAGGTGGGAGTTGCTGGCTCTACACTGGTTACAGAATCCTAGAGAACTCTGAATTTGAAGTCAACGTGGGTCTAAATGACCCCTCATACATATCTTCTGAAGACTGGCAGCCATTTTTATTCTTGCTCCTCTACCCATTGGACTCCAAGAGTTCCCACAAAGCCTAAGAGCTCCTGGGAGCTCCAAGGAGACACAATACCTATTCCAGGCATTGTCTCTGAAAGAGAAATTCCCTGTTGTATCAGCATGAACCATGGAGTGAGCCAGGCATGTTCCAGGATGGGAGACTTGCCCCAACCACCATTTATCCTTGCACCAGCAAAGGAGCAATCAAGAAAAGAAGAATCTGTTTAGTGACTCTCTGAGCAGGGAAGAAATGTGACAAACACCAGACCTCTGATCCAAGTTGCTCCTCCCTCCCACACTATAATTGTGACTCTAAATATTTGATGAAAGAATGGGATCAATTAACAAACCTGGAAAGTCCTCAAGACTCACTTCATTTTGAGACTTTGGCCCAGGATCTCTTCCCAGCTCCCATGGCTGTAGTTCAGGCCCTCGTCCTATCTCACATGGACTGCAGCAACAGCCTCCCGACTAATCTGCCTGCTTCTACTCTCCCCCTTCAAAGCCACCTCCCCCAATCTCCAGAACGATCTTCCTAAAAAGAATACTAGCTAAAAGCTGAAAGTGTCACTTCCCATCAGAAAAACCTTTAATGGCTTCCCATTTCCCTCAGAATGAAGTCCAAGCCCCATCAAGACCTCTCCCCAGTCTCACTTCTTGCCTCTTCTTATGTCCCTCCTTGAGGACCTGAGTAACCGCATGCACCAACAGGCCTGGGCTCCTGTTGGTTGCCTGGCTGACTTTTGCTCATCCTCTAAGGCTCACTTAAGAGGTCATCTCTTTCTTGACCTTCCCCTCTCTTCCTCCTCATGCCCTTCCCCTAAGCTAGGTGCTCTTCACAGATGCTTCCAGAATCCCTTGGACCCACTTCCATCACTGCACTCACATTGTGTGTGGTCTAATTACTTATTTCTGAATCCATTTCCCCCACTAGCCTGTGATATCCTTTAGGACAGACACATTTAATTCTAATTTCTGTGTCACTAATATCTAGCTTGTTGCTTGGCACATAATAGGTGTTCAATGCTTATGATAGAATTAATGAATGAAATCATCAATAACTTCTTCCTGGACCACTTGTCTTGAATGTTGGAAAAGAAATCTTTCCACCATGTGAGAGTTACTTAGAGGACAAAGTATACAGTGGAGACAACTATAGGTCTAATGAGTGAAGTCAAATTTCATCTTAAGATGTCTTATAGAGAACTTTTGGTCTTAATATCTCAAGCCAGCCTCTGAAACCAGTCTTTCTTTATTCTGATCTGTCTATCCTTGATTAATCAAGAAGATTCTGTTTCCTCATCAATTCCATCTTGCTTTTCTCCATGAATCTCAGGTACCCTGGCACCAAACCTACCTCTACAGTAGCTTCCTCTGGTATCTCAGTTCCTCCTCAAAGCTCTGGTGTAACAGCCTCCAGATATCTGCAGGACCAGGTCTGTCCTGGTCCCTGGCTCCCCCCATCTTTCTCTGGTGGCCTTCTCTTTCTCCTTTCTAAGGCTTGTCTACTTCTGCCTTCACTAATGCTGCCTATGAAATGAGGTGAAAACATTCCATATTCTTGGTTTTCCATCTTTCTGTTTGCTAAATAATTTCAGGTTGCTTTTTCACTATGATTTCTAAGCAAGTGAATGGGAACGTTACTGCTCCTATTAAAAGCACCATGAGCCATATCCCTGTGTCATATGACAGATTCTGGTTTATCAAGTGGCAACATTTTTACTCCCTTTGTTCACTAAGAACTGAGCACACAAATAGTTTCTATGTTCAGTTAACCTTACAACAGCATGAGGAAATCTGGAGCAATAAACAATAACTTCCCGACTTCTCAGCATCTTGATCTACCTTCCATTCCTGCCACTTATGTGCATTCCAGTTCCTTAATGTGCCTTTCAAATGTGGTGCTCAGAGCAGAGCTCAATACTTCAAAAGAGTTCTGGATGATGCCGAGGTCAGTAAGGCCATTGCCATCTATTCTCAGGATGCTGCAAATTGCCCCATTCTGTCCAGGGTCACTTGGGCTAGCAACTGGCTGAGCCAGAATTAAAATCCCAAAACTGTGTCCTCCCCTCCTCATCCATCCTGTCTCCTTGCCTGACTGTGCCTTGGGAAACCCGATGTAAGAAAATGTGAAGGAAAAAAAAAAAAAGAAAAAGAAAAATTGATGTTCAGATTGCAAAATGATTGCTAAAGGATGTTTTGAATAAGTTACTCCGTAAGTAAATCTAAATATTTCTATGTATTCTTTTATTTATTCAAGCACCTTCTATATTCCAGGGCTTATTCTAGGCACAATCAGGTGGTAAACAAGATACCAGCTCTCTCCTCATAGATAAGGGAAGAAGAGGCAATAAAGATTGCTATACACGTTCTCTGGGCCTACCACTTTGCTCGTCTACTTTTATTTCATCCTCACACGATTCTCTGAGGCGGTGAGAGAAGTTCCATAATTTGTGCAAGGACCTGATCCCGGGCCTATCCAGCTCTGTATCAGTCAGGGTAAGTTAGGTTCTACAGGGATAACAGCCAACTCCCAAGTCACAGTGGCTTAAAAACATCTAAGGTTATGTTATACGAGTTAAGGACTCCTTTCTGTGCTGTCCTCACTAGGGGACTGCATCTGAAGGTGGACCCATCTCCATGCTTCCATAGTTATGGAAGTAGAAGAAAAAGGAAGGAGTGGTGAAGCAAATCACATGTAGGCTCCTAAATTTTCCACGTGGAAGTGGCCACATCACTCACACTTACATGTTTCCTCGAACAAAACAAGTCATATGGACATCCCTTCCTTCAAGAGGGCAGAGAGGTGAAAATCTGTGCCTAGAAAGACAATTAGAAACACTTAAAACACATCCTAATAACTACCTATGTTCTTTTCTATTGCACTGCCAACAGATTAACTACTTCCAAAGGGGCTAGAGGCAGGGAAACATAAATCCAGAGAGTTAGGAGCCACTATCCATGGAAGATCAAAATTAGGAATGAAGATAAGTTGTCTCAAAAATATTCATGAACATCAGTGAGGATTGGGATCCTTTTGATACAATTCAGACATACCTACCAAATTTACAAGCACCTATAGAATACACCCAAGAAATGAGACCCTGATATCATGAGCTCTTTTAGGATTTTAATAACTAAGACTTGGTTCAAAGTCCAGTTATATATTATATAATAGCCAATTTCTGGCTAAAATTTATATCTTGACAAGGTTTCTGAATATGAGAAAAGAGCCTGCCACCTCTCTGTAGTTCTTTCCCTTGCACTTTCACTGTCGATGAGAACACTGGGGACTAGGGTTGATTTCCATTTGTTTCCGAAATAATGTCTTAGCAATTAGCTGCAAATTTGAAAGTGATAAATATGCATAAGAAAGCCAAGCTTTGGAGGACTGCATAGCCCCCACCCAACACACACAGAGATAGAGAGAGATAAGCCATGAGCAGAGCTGCACAATTATGGAAATCCTTGTGCGAATCTAGGACTCGAGATAAACCCTTACTCCTTCCTCAGCATAAATGTTGACTCATATGTGGTCCAAATGAGATCATTATGCACTATATCAGGCAACATCACATAACATTTGTCTAATAGCATCATGCTTAGTCACTGAGGAGCTTAATTACAGAAAATCAGATCCCAAATATCACAGAAGAGCTATCCTAGGCCAGCCTTATTCTGAGGTTGGCCACACACACACACACACACACACCTTTCTGCTCTTCAAGTTAAGGAGAAAGTTTTGCATTCTGAAATTGCTTATGAATTTAAATCCCAAGATTGCAAAATGATGCAACTCCATGGTAATGTGGCCTAAACCACCTCCATCAATGGATGTGGACTGACTGGACTGTTTTCCAATACCAGCTTCTCCAGGATGCACCAGAATCAAGAGGTTTGTTTGGCTTTTAAAGAAATGTAACCCGTTCAGTTACTTACACTGTGTATAGGTTGTCTGGCTGGTGATGAGTGCATTTCTGAGCTGCCATTCACTGTAGCCATTTGACGTGCTCCCATATGCACTTATTTTAATATTAATTTACATCTCAGAATTAAAAAGACAAACATGTATGTATATACTATATTTTTTTTCTGTATTCCAAACACAAACACTAGAGATCTTTTAGTCTTTAATTCATTTTCTAATCTTGTAATTTTCTAGAATAATCACTGTGTTTAGATCTGGAGACTGCTGTCATCCTCCATTTTTTGTGAATAACCAGAGTGACTGCAACCACAGTGCAATATCAATTTGACATTCGATGAATACTAATTGAGCACTTAATATGTGTCAGGCACTGAGCTAGGTGCTACATATGCTATGAACAACTGTTTAGACTTATTCAGACTTGGTTTACCCTAGGTAAGATGTTTGTTTACTGTGTTAGTAATTTATTAAATATTCACTTACTTAAAGTAACACCTCCAAATCACACTATTCTGTGTTTTTTTATGCACATAAGTGTCAAATATAATAAATGAGATGCAGATTTACTAAGAGCATGCTAAGGAAGAAAGCAAGTTAATTACCTTCACTCATTTTTTAATGGGAAGCCATGTCTATACTAATCTTCCTAATAGAATTCTTCTTCTCACTGTCACTCCCTACTAAGACTAGTCCAGGGCATTGCCTGCGACACCAAGCCTCAACAACCCTTTCTGGATTTCCAGTCTCCCCCTATCTTACTAACTTAATTTCTCACTGTTTCCTGGCATGAATTCTCTATTAAGATCAAATTGTTCCTCTTCTGCTCCCCCTACACATGGCCTGATAATTCACTCAGCCACTCAGAAAACATGTATTGCAAGTTCTATGTCGGGGCCTGCAGATGAATAGGAGGCAGGTTTTGTTTTTAAGGAACTTGCAGTCTAGGGGGTGAGATGGGGAGACAGACCCACAAGGAAATAATCACAAGTCACGCATAGAGTATTTGGGGGCCCTGAGGAGGGAGTAACTGTGTGTGTGTATGGGAGCGGGGTTGAGTGACAGGTCAAGGACAGCTTCACAGAGGACAAGCTCGTTAAGCTGACCATGGGCCATTTGCCAAGCGAGCAAGTAGGGAAAGGATATTTGGGCCAGAAGGAACATCCTGTTCAAAGGAACGCTGTATTAGCTCATTTGCTCCTCATGCCCCTCTCTTCTCTCTTGCCTGTTCCAATAAGCTCCAATTCACGCGCATTTCTAGACTAGCAGCATGCATGCTTATGACTGGGAGGAACCCTAGAAATCATGCAGCCCAATTCTCTCATTTCAGAGATGAAATTTGAGGTGTAAAGTGTTAAGTTGTGGGTCAGGCTTTGACTGACATCACCGAATGTGCTCATTTATTCAACACATTTATTGAGCACCAACTGTGGATAAGGCGTCGTGAGGTATACAAAGACAAGTGGATCCTGGCTTTCTTCCACCCACAAGCATTTAGTTCTCATTACAAACATGGCCTGGAGGTTAAGAACACTTTGGTGTTAGACAGACCTGAGTTTGAAGCCTGAATCTGTGACATTCCTGCTGGTGACCTTGGATCAGTTACTCATCCTCACTGAAACTAAGTTTCTTCCTGTATAAATGAGGATAGTAATGTATCTTCTTCATAGGTTTGTTATGAGAATTCAGTGCAATAACATTTGCAGAGCACTTAACACTTAATAAATCTTAGTGATTAGTAATATAGCCTTAATACAATATAGGAAAATTAAGCGATGACACCGAGTAGGCACTCAATTAAAAAAAAGAGCTGTGTGATTAATTAATTAAAGTTTCAATTCCAAGGTCTTTACCTGATCAAAAATTAACATAGAGTTCCTTGAGAATCTGTGTTCCTCAAAGCTTTATGTCAGGATAGATTAAAGTGGAGATTTTTTACCCCCTAAGGTCCAGTAACCTCTTGCAATATAATGATTCCTAATTACTCCGTTAGTATCGTGCAATCTTTAAAATTGGTAGGTCTGAACAGCATCCTAAAAATCAGCTATTCGATAAGAGGAGAGCTCCTTCCTGGTTTTATGGGTTACACCCATTTAGCCATTTATACTGTGCATCGTCATTTGTGCTCCACAGAGAATTGTGAGACCATCTCCTGCTATCTGAAACATTGTCATGAAAAAGAGAGTGTCACTCTAGAAAAAAGAATAAGAATTAAAGAGGGAAGACACAGGGAGAGAGATTGTGATTCTGCATAAGATGAAACTTTTGAACAATGAGAGACCTCCATAAATGGAATGGATGGCCTTCTAAGTAGTGGGGGGTCTCATGGCTGCAGGGGTTCCGGAAAATATAAGATCAACTATCATAATTTTGTAGGAGAGACATGAGAAGTGGCTGGGAAAGAGAATTAACAGTGCTTAGCTCCCTTCCAATACTAAGCTTCTATGATACTATTAAGCGATTCAAGTAAATATATATTGATCACCTATTATGCATTAAGTCTCCATTTAAACTGCCAGACAGACAGTAATAAATAAAACAACGTCCCTATCCTCATGAAGATTGCATTCTAGAGAATTGCTACCAATCCCTCAGTGAGGTGAGAAACACTGAGGTATCATGGCAACTGACCTGAATCCCTCCTTTAGGTGTAGAGATATGGATTGCCAGGTCATGAGAGGATGAATCTTCGTCAAAGCATACCACTTCCTCTGTGAAAATTAGGCAAGAGAAGTAACTTAGAGTGTCTCTGTGGAATAAATAATGAACAACTATAAATGCTGGGGCTAAAACCATCCCGAACCACAGCAGCAGTGCTCAAATCGTCAAAATCACTAAGATAAAGTTACAGGCCATGACTGAAACATTGGCCTGGTTTTTATTTTATGTGCTGCACAGTCTAACCCCAACCTTTGACTCTCTCTATAACTATCCCTGGTTTGAGTTTGGGTTTGAACAGCTGCCCAGCCCATCAGTGCATCAGCGCGTTGGAGCAATAACTCATGCAAAGACATTTAAGAGCTCACAAGTCCTCAATAGACTACAACAGAGAGAAATAAGATTCCATAGCAAACACCATGTCACTCTAAATCATTATTGCTGTTTCATGAACAAAGTGAGGGTTGAAATAGAAAATATGGCAGGGAGTGGGACTGGTTCAGCAGATATGATCGACTGTTTTCTGGGAATTAGATCACTTTGGTTAGAGAGACAACAATATGCTCATTTTTAGCCTCTAAGCTGTTGAATTCTAAAGCTACAAAAAACTTGCCATTATTTGTAACTTTCTCTTTCACTGAAGAAAGGGTTTTATTCCCTTCCCTTGTTCTTTGCATCCAGATATCAGCACTGCTGGAGACAGCCAGCATGAGTTCAGAATGACAGAACTTGAACACTGCAATTGAAAACCTTTCCAGAGTTGATTAAGGTTTTGCTTATTATAATAAATATTCTAAAAGACAAAAAGTAGCTAGTAAACATTTGAGGGACTGAGCTGGGGACTTATTTCATTGTGGGATTTGCTAAGCATCCATTTTTGTTTAAAAGGTGAAAATGTACCCAAAATGAGCTCTCATAGATGTGAAAGCTTAGAGTAAGCTACATTGGCTCGGTAAGGCCTCTGACCACAAACACTGCTGAGAGTAAATATAATCTTAGGCAGAAAAAAACTTTTCAACATAAACAGCAAAGGGAAGCCTCTTGGAAATTATTTGATAAACTGTTAAAATAATAACCGCTTATCTTAGAGTTGGATCAAGATTACAAATGTTGGAAACGATACAGCCTAAAATCAAAGCAAGAATTTCCGTCAGTGTAGACTGCCATGAAGGTGGATTTGTTTCAGTCATTTGTTTAGGAAGGACAGGGCTAGTGCAAATCAATTCTCATGTATAAAAGCGGAGAGGATTCATGGGTGCTCATATAAAGAACTATATGCAAGAACTATAAAAATTAAGACTCTCTTTTTAGAATTCAGACAGTTTCTCTCTTTTTCCTTCCCCCTGTTTTGGCAATAGACAGCTGTGTCTTTAAATGTGTTCCTTTTAGAAAAGTTTTGTTCTAGAGATTCCTGTGTGCTCTGAAATAATAAATAGGCAGTATTTCTGCTAATGTTTTCACCATAGGTGGCTGAAGATGGCTGGACTGTCTTACAGATATCTTTCGAGCTTACAAATAAACTTGTAAAAGGTTCCTCTCAGTTTTATCCTGTCTTTTCACAATTCTCAGGGGGCTCCCCCATCTCTGGCAGCACCCTCTTGCAAAAATTTACCAAGGCAATAGGTGTGCATATGCTGCTATTGTTTGTTAACCAATTCTATTTGACTTGATATCTTGATGTCATTGTTGGGTAGATTTTCTTGCCATTTTACGAGGGATTAAATTTTCAACAACAAACATTTATTGAGTATTTATGCCTGGGGATATAAAATGGATATTTCTTAAATTATTTATCTTTACACCATGGAGAAAAGCGTGCAGTTAATCTTCTTTACATACTACATGTATTATCTAATTTAATTTTCACAATAATACTATGAGGTAGGCGTTACCTATATTGCCTATATTGTATTGATTAAAAAAAATCAAAGCTGATGTTCAGAGAAATAACTTGCTCTTTGGTTTATTCTCCACATGGCAAAGTAGTTTTTAAAAACATAAATTGGAATGCTTTCACCCAAGATGCAATTACAGCAATTAGATTTACCCTTCCATCCGAAACAATTAAAATCTGGACAAAATATATGAAATAATTATATTTAAGACATTGGGCACCAGGCAACTAAAGACAGTGATCCCTGAGAGATAGGAAACAAAAGAGATGAGCCCTACAATTCTCCAGCTTACTATCTTACTGCTTTCTATGTTAAGGTGCAGGGACTCCTTGAGTTGACGAGACAGAGATGGAAGTCCAGGGAGTTCAAGGGAGCTAGAGTTCTTAAGACAAATTATGGGCGAAGAAAAAGGATGCAGCAGACAACTCTGGTTATCTTTAGGGGGTTCCATCAAGTCTTCAGCCAAGTCTTTAATTCATGCATGTGAGGAAATTGTCTGAGGCTGGGAAAAACACCACAAAGTATTATATGGAAAAATCACTGGAGATCACACAGAACATAGTTTCTTTTCCCACTAGATAGAGTGGAAAAACCATATAATTAATGGGGCACTGAGCAGGCATTGAGTAACATACTCAAAAGCATTTTGCCTCAAAAGTAGACAAAATTAGTCCTGAACAAAATGCTACTCTGGCCTCACTTAACAAAACTTAAAAGAAAGAAACAAAAGGATCAAGATGTTTCCAAGTAATTTTACTGTGTCTCTGAACAAGGATTAAACATCGCCACAGGAATACAAGAATATCCAGTACCCAACAAAATAAAATTCACAATGTATATCATCCAATCAAAAATTAATAAGCATGCAAAAAAGCAAGAAAATATGAAATCATAATGAGGATAAACCAATTAATTAAAATGATCCAAAAATAACACAAATGATAGAATTTATAAACAAGAACATTAAAAGAGTTATTATAATTATATTCTATATATTTAAGAAGCTAGAAGAAAGATTAAACAGTTAAGTAGACGTGGAAGATCTGAAAATGCCCAATTTTAATTTCTAGTGGTAAAAACTATAGTGTTTGAGATGAAAAATACACTGGCATGGATGAGAAGATTAACAGCAGATTAGATATTGCAACAGAAAGATTAGAGAGCTTAAAAGACACAGCAATAGAAACTATCCAAAATTAAACAGAGAAAGAACACTGAAAATGATTAACAGAGCAGCTGTGAGCTGTGAGGGACAACTTCAAATAGCCTAATATATATAATTGTAGGAACCAAAGTCAGAGGGGCTGAAATTTTTTTTTTAAATAATGGCAGATATTTTTCAAATTTGAGGAAATCTATAAACCCACACATCCAAGAATCCCAATGAACTCTAGGTAAAAAAAATTTCATGAAGGAAAGATCAGCAAGGCACAGCATAATCAAATTTCTCAAAACCAATATAAAGAGAATATGTTACAAGGATATAGAGATTAAAAGACACATTGCATAAGGGGGGGGGCAAGATAAGAATGGAAGCAGTCTTCCAGTCAGAACAATGCAAGTCAAAAGAGAGTGAAGCAAAAGCTTTAAAAGGACTGAAAGAAAAAAGAATCTATCAATCCAGAGTTCTATACCCAGTGGAAATGCTTTTCTAAAACGAAGGCAAAAAAAGCATTTTTCTGAAAGAATTTATCAACAGTAGACATGCATTACAAAACAAACAAACAAACAAACAAACAAAACAAACTAAAAAAAGGTGAAGGATGTCCTTTAGGCAGAAGGAAATGATACTAGAGGAAATCTGGATCTACACCAAGGAATGTAGACCAGAAATGGTAACGTGGGTAAATGAGAAATACTTTTTCTTATTGTTTATATCTCTTTAAGAAGTAATTGACCATTTAAAACAAAAAATTTTTAAATGTATCATGAAGTTTATAACATATAAAATATACAACAAAAAGCATATAAGGAAAGAGGAGATAAATAGAAGTATACAGATGTTAAGGTTTTTATACCATACATGAAATAGCATAGTGTCACTTTTGTGTAGATGTTACTAAGTTCAAGATGTATACTATAAATTCTAAAGCAACCGTTACAATAATATACAAAGAGTTATAACTAATGAACCAACAGAGCAGATCAAATGTAATCACAAAATACTCAATTTCTTAAAAGGAAGGAAAAGAGACAAAAGGGAGAAAAAACATACAAGACAAATAGAAAACATATACCAAAATAGTAGATTTAAACTTTTTTTTTTTAAACATGTTAACTGGTTTTAAGTGGTCAAAGTATTCCAATTAGAAGGCAGAGATTATCAGATTGGATAAAAAAGTAAAAACCATACTTTGTCTACAAAAACTCACTTCAAATATAAAGATACAAATAGGCTAAAAGTAAAGGGTGAAGGACTTATACTACTTGGTTTCAAGTCTTATTACAGACCTACAGTAGTTAATACATATTCACTTCTCATCACCTCCATGCTCCCATGTACATTTAACCCCAGCCTGACTATTCCCCATCTAGCAGTAGCTTTTCATACCAACCATCTTCAGGAGAGGTCATGTGCGGTCTTGAACAAACACAATTAACTGATTCTCTGAATGTTTTATTTTAAAAACCAAAGAAAAAAATCAATAGCTTTGAAAGCCAAAGGTTTGACTTGTAAAAGTTAAGCTTTCAGAGAGAGAAAGAGAGTGACAGAGAGACAGAGAGAGAGAGAGAGACAGAGAGAGAAAAGCAAAGCAAAGGTGTTTTTTTCTTTGTTTAAATTGATGCAGAACTTACATGCAACAAAATATACAGATGTATAATTTTTAGTAATGTACAAACCTGGGTAATCACCACTGCATTTAACATAGAGAACATTTCCTTCACTCAGTAAGTTACCTGGTGCCCCTTTCTTGCCATCCCTTACAAGCAGAGGCAAATACTGTTCTGATTTCCGTCTATCATAATCATATAGCTTGTCTGTTCTAGAACTTGATATACATGAAATTAGACTTTTATGTCTGGCTACATCCATTCAACATAATATCTTTGAGCTTTGTCCACGATGTTGGATGTACAAATAGTTTGTTCTTTTTTATTGCTAAATGATATTTCATTGTATGAATATTTCAGTTTATTTATCTCTTCCTGAACTTGACAGCTTTTAGCTATTATGAATAAAGCTACTATGAACATTCTTATAAAAGGATTTATGTGGACATAATACTTTCATTTCTCTAAGGTGAATACCTAACAATTGTTGGGTCACATAGTAGATGTATGTTTACTTTTAAAAGAAATTGTCCAATTCTCTTCCAAAGTAGTTTTACCATTTTACGTCCCCATTATAAGCATATGAGAGTTCCAGATGCTCCACATCTTTACCTTACTTGGTCTTATCAGTATGTTAGATTTTTGGCATTCTAATGGATGTGAAGTGGTATCTCATGATAATTTTAATCTCTATTTCCTTGATGACCAATGGTGTTTAGCATCTTTTCATGTGCTTATTGGCTATTCATAGTGCCTCCTTTAGAAGTTACTGTTCAAGTCTTTTGGTCATTTTTTAAAAAAAGGATTGTTTCTTTTTGTATTATTGAGTTGTAGGAGTTTTTAATATTTTCTGAAGACTAGATGTATCAATTTAAGAAAAAGATACTGAGCATTAAAAAGCTGAGTCCTAAAGAAATTAGTACATAAAGTTTATGCCACAAATGATATTTTTGAAAGAATTCAGTGATTTAAGGGCTAGCTTTCCTCACTGCTCAAGAGAAAGTCTTTTCTGGGCTGAAGAGAAGAGCTTGGGGAATGGGAGAGGAAATCTAGACCAAAAGGGGATCCTATGCCCATCTCTCACTGCCTCCCTCTCTTGGGGTGATTTATGCCTTGGTCCGTGTGGGGGGATCCCATTGTAAAAGAGACCTATATCTTGCTTTCCCGGGGATAAGTCAGGGAAACAAAGCCTTGTAGAAAGCCTCATAGAAGGGTAGCAATGGCAGATGAGGGATACAGGTGGATAGGCTTAGGAAAAACCTCAGAAGGTACTATTACTGTCAGGGAAGATGGGGAAAGCAGACACAAAAAGTGCTCTCAGATCCACCCAGAGGAAAAGGAATGCTGAGAAGATGGGCTAATTCAAAGGGGTCTGGGTTTGAAACAAGGATGACTCAAAGTGTGTACGCCTGGAGTCCAAACGCCATTGTGAAAGCATGAACATCAGAAGTGAAGAAAGAACCTGAGGATGAGGGTGAAATAAGTTGAGGTTCAACCTAGTGAAGGCCAGTGTGGACAACAGACTGTTGTGAGTGAGACGCCATTTTACCCTGAATCACCTGGACTTAAATTACTCCCCAAGGGAAGGGGAAAGGGGAGAGATGAATTCTTTACCTAAGAGACATAGTTTTAATCCCGAAGGAAGTGAGTTTTCCCTTGAATTGGCAAGACTGTTTCCTGCCACCAATACACTATGAGGACTTGAGAACTAAGTAATAGAGAAATAAAGTTTCATGTCTGCACACCTGACTTTTCTGATAGGGAAATTATACCAGGTGTAATCATAAGGTCTACAGAGCAGGGGCCATTTCTGTGTTTTTCACCAAATTATATTCAGGACATAGTACTGTGCCAAGCACATAGTAGATGGTCAAGCAGTAGTTTTGAGTGAACGAAAGAAAATGACCCAACTATTATGGAGTGAGGTTTGTGAGACCTAAATTCTCTAATTATCTGACTCTTTCATTCTTCCTTTCTCACTGTTGTGCAGGGGATCCTGCCGACTTCGCCATGTGTCGTGCAGGGTGTCAGGCGGGGTCTCTGGTCCCACTCCCCACATAAGAACGCAGGACATGGTGAGGCCAAACAGGAACACCCACGGAGCCATAGGTAGGGGAGTCACACCACTATACTCTCACTGGCGGCTGGGTTGGAGACACAGGAACCAGGAGCCACACAATTCTCAACCCTCACTGTGCCGCTTGCAGGCTCAGCCCCCATCTTCTTGCTAGCTCCCCCCTTTTTTCTGCTAGCCTAGCCATGGCAGTTATATTAGTGCGCAATGGCTCACTGGTTACAGCTGACGGCCAACTAGCCACAGCTGATGGCCATTTGATCACAGTCGACGGCCATTTACTACCTGAGCCAGCACCTTTCTATGTGAGGCCGAGAGCCTAGAAACTGCTTTTTGGGGCTCTGTCCCCACACTCCACCCCTACAGGGTCTCGCCTCACAATCTACACGGCAAGCATCTTCCGCGAGGGGCCCTGTGCGAGGAGCCTGGAGGTGAATGCTATTTCCTGGATACAGCCAGGCTTTCTGGGCACAGCCAGGGTTTCTCAGGGCACCACCAGTCCTTCTGGGCACAGCCAGACTTCCTGGGCTTCTTAGGGTACCACCAGTCTCCCCGGGCACAGCCAGGGCTCTCAGGGCGCTGCCACTCTCTCTGGGCCTCTCAGGGCACTGTGTTGGAACAACAACGGCTCACAGTCAAGGTGCTTACATATTCTCGATGGCGGCCGGTCAAGACACAAAAGCAAACATCCGCCAGTTCCACTACATGGTGGTATGTTCCCAAGCAAACAGTCAAGCGGTCCATTAAATTAGGGATGGAGCCCATTCCCCATAGTCCATAGTCATTCACCAGGGCTGTCCTGGGGGTGAGGGATGACCTTGACCTCACCCTCATTTCCCAAGGAGGACTCAGCAAGTGTTTCCTCCTGGGACTACAAGTCCTGCATCCGGGCTGCCTCAGCAAGCACTTCCCAGCCCACAGGGCCGCAAGGACCTTCGCTTTCTCCGGCCTATGCTGGTTGGGGAACCGTCCACATCTTCCCACCCCTCCACGGGGTCCAGCTCTCCGGCAGCTGCTCCTCCTGGTTTTCCTGAGACTGAGTGTTCATAGGCACAAACTGCTCCACCGCCCTTCGGAGAGCTTTGGCCGACACCGTATCCTGCTCACAGCGCCATTTGTCGTGCAGGGCGGCCTGTGCGGCCTGTGCTCCCGCTCCCCACATAAGAATGCAGGATATGGCTAGGCCAAACAGGAACTCCCACGGAGCCATAGGTAGGGGAGTCACACCACTATACTCTCGCTGGCGGCTGGGTTGGAGACACAGGAACCAGGAGCCACACAATTCTCAACCCTCACTGCGCCGCTTGCAGGCTCAGCCACCACCTTCTTGCTAGCTCCCCCCTTTGTTCTGCTAGCCTAGCCACGGCAGTTATATTCATGGCCAATGGCTCACTGGTTACAGCTGACGGCCAACTAGCCACAGCTGCTGGCCATTTGATCACAGTCGATGGCCATTTACTACCTGAGCCAGCACCTTTCTATGTGAGGCCGAGAGCCTGGAAACTGCTTTTTGGGGCTCTGTCCCCACACTCACATAGTGAAGTCCAGGACAAATTAACCATGTAGTTGGAACATAGCAGCAATGGGAATAGACATTTAATTTCCCCTTTGCTTCCAAACTGGTAAGTACTTTATAAATGGGGGATTATTGTATCTACTAAATTCATCCCTGGGTGCCATATCATATAAAAATGATTTCTTCTGTGTGATTCAATATTCTTAACTCTACACATTTTGTGGCCACTGCAGTATTCTCTAGGAGTTAAAAAAATTTTAAAGCACTTAGAGCAAAAAAACAACTCTCATTTAGTTACTTATTTATTTGCTGGTATTTTTCATAAGTTGTGCCTGACATTCCCATGTCTCGAGATTAATCCCCATAAAAACTTAAGGACAATGGTGGATATGAGGAAAATTCGTCCTCATTTGCAAGGGCTTAAAAAGGATGTGGAGGACCTTCTGATGACACTTCAGGGATGAGGGCTGGGTGGTACTTAAGAGAATTGACTGGAATCAGACTTCATCTCACATCCAGGCTCTGCCACCTACCAGCCATGGGAACCTGGGTAAGTTATGTGCTTCAGTTGAGTCACCTCAGGGAAGTTTAGACTATTAAATGAGATGATATGAGCTTAGCACAGAATCTGGCACATATTAAGCACACAATTCATTTTAGCTGTTTTATCATTATTATCTTTATTTTTACTCACTGACATTCTGAAACGGGCTCCGAGCATTTACATACTTCTTTTCTTGAAAATAACAAGGTCCGAGTGCAGAGATGGTGAGATTGTTAAAGCATTTCCTTGTGCCAGGTGTTAAGATTTTCAGGAATCAAAGTCACCGACCCAGGCACCTCTGTAAGTACGTATGAAGAAGATCAGAAGTGAAATCATACCCAGGGAGCAGCATTTCTTTGATAGCAATCTGTGTTGTAACTTAGGGTTTGGAAAAGAAGTTTAGCCTTCTCCTGGGGAATGAAAAAACACAGAGAAACAGAAAAACTTGGGCTAAACTTGTGTTTCTTTTTGTAACTGCTATTTGCAATTCATTAACAACCAGCTCCATTGTGGCAGCAGTGGCTATAAAGAACTAAGGGGCTCCTGACTTTCCTCCATAATCTAGTGAGGCTCTGTGAGCTTTCAAAATCATTTTTAAAGGAGACCGAAATTTAGGCCAGAACTCATTGACTGACTGATGAACCACCGGTAAATCTTCAAGCAAACAGAAATTGATTTTGAACCCATTCAGAAAACATTCTTCATTTGATCCTCCTAAAACTTACGTTATTTAAATATAATTCAGTCGAAGCGCTATCCCAGAAATCAGAAAAAGCCTATTTGTTTCATGTCGGCTCAGTTGTTCTTCTGCTAACGAAATGAACTCAAGGGTGTGCACACAGCATCCTGGGCCCACCTGGGACTTTACACAGGGCAGCTGCAGCAACCACGGCTCCCAGATGGCACTTTGGAGCAAAGATGGAGGCTTTGAAGTAGCTAATAAAACAAAGGATTGGAAGCAGGGGAGGGGACGGTGTTGATTTCTTTTCAAGGTAGAACACAACACAGAGGAATGGGACCTCAGTATTATCATGCCATTAAAACGAGGTTCAGAAATAGCCCTGGAAGATGCAATGATTTAGACAAGGGTGGGGTGACCTTTAAGGAAATGACATGAATATCCCTATTAGATGCTCTTCTGCTGCACAATGACTCCTACACCTCTATCAGTTCTGAGTTCCCTGCATAAGAGAAACTGCTCCTACAATAGATGGACAAGAGGCAAGGGGAAAACATTCTCCCTGAGGTGAGCTGGAGGACTCTAAGTGATGGAGAATGAGTCCAAGACTAAGAAATGGGAAGGGAGGAATGGAGTTAATACATAGTGAGGGTATTGTGGCTATCCTGGGGAATAGAAAAGGAAAGCTTCATAGAGAGAAATACGAGCAACATCAGGGCCAAGAAAGAGCTTTCTTAGTCCTACAGACAAGCCTGGAATATGCCACCCATTTGTAGGTCTTTGCATAGCTTTTAAATACATTTAACCCCAAACTGCACTGTCTAGATATTAATTGCTGAAAGTTTTTGTCTTTTCCAGATGTTATTCCACCTGACTTGAAAAGTCTTTCATGAGTTTAAGGAGCTCTTAGCGCAATCATCTAATGCTGTGGTTCTCATGGTTATGGGATTCTCAATGGACATTTTAACCATTATTTACCTACCAAACCATATATCTTTACTTATTCATTCATTCAACAATGTTTATTGAGTATTTATTATGTGCCAGGTATATTTCTAGGTTCTGAGATTATGATGGAGAATAAAACAGGCACCACCCCTGTCCTCAAGGGACTTCCATTCTAGAGTGAGAGAGACAATCAAAATACCGCAGATAAATAAAGCAGATTCAAAATGTGATACATTTTATGAAGGAAATAAGGAGCTGAGATATAGAATAAGGGGTGGTAGAATTATGTTTGAAGTATGGGGAATGATTCTCTGAGACCTAAGGAAGGAGTATAAAATGGCACTGCCATCTGGAAAGCAAACCAACAGTATTTACCGAAATAAAATGTATATGCCTGGGATCCAGCAGTCTCACTCCTAGATATATATGCCTGAGGTGTTCTGGCTCAGGTCCATAAGAAAATGTGTTCTACAGTGATTATTATGACAATGTCTGTGAGAGGAGGCAGTTAGAGGGGTCCATCTAAGATGAACGATTGATGTGGATTACCATAGAACATGGGGAAGCAACGGACAGGTTGAACAGAAAAATGGATAGTTCTTAAAGTAATGTTGAGAAGAAAAGGCAAGAAATAGAACAAGATGCAGAGAACAATGCTTTTTATGCACCCTGGAAACACATACTAAAGCATGACAACATACTTAAAAAAAGGATCAGTGAGAGCCAATCCCCTCTATGGGGAGAAGGGAATGAGAGTAAGGGTTAGAGAAGAAGAAAATTATTTTAACGGAATGAGGAAAGAGCCTTGCATGGTCTAGTCATTACGATGTGCTAAGAACTTAAGCGTATGATTGACTCAGATCTGCACCTAAGGTTAAAACAAAATGGAACAAGAGCGAGAGGGAGCTAGTCAGGTTGAGGGCTGGGAGGAAGGCTCTGGGCCACTCAAGTAGCTTGAGGAAAGTCCTCAAGGTAGGCAAAGGACAGGCCTGAAACGTGGCAAGTGTGATTGTCTCATCAAGAGCAATGGGGAAAGGGACGTGACGTGGGATGAAGTTGGAGAGAAAGGAAGGAGCTTAATTTCACAAGGCTTCAGTAGGCCATGGCAAGAGGTTCTGATTTATTGAAAGTACAATGGTGGGGGGGGCACTAAAATATTTCAACAGACCATGTTGTCTGTGGTGGAAAGCGTGGACAGGAGGGAGCAAGAGTAAAAGCAGAGACAGCATTGAAGTGGCACTGCAGTAGACCCGGTGGCAGATGCCCGTGACCCGGACTAGGGTAGGTGCTCACATGGAGGGAGTGTTTGAACACACCTGTACTCAAACCCACCCACACTTCTGCACTAGGCAGACGAGTCCAGTCTTTATATGATTTACAGTCTTACTTTTCCACAGTGAATATAATCCAGTGTTTCTTCTCTGTTGGGCTTCTGTAGGAACAACAGGGATTCCCAGGGTGCTGTGGGCTTCACCCTAGCCCCACCCCAATTCCAGGTGTGCTCACAGGTGTTTGCTTCCTAGTCCTGGACTTTTCCGAGCCATGAAGGAGTCACACAGGTCTCTCTAAGTACGTCCATGATCTCTCTAAGGGCCTCTGGAGCCTGGTGGCCTGGATTTGATTCACAATAATAAAGATGAACTGGAACTTGAAACAAACTTAATGAGTCGGAGGGTCTATGGGAGGAGCTAGGACCTATGGAAGTTCTCACGCTCTATGGGAGAACTCTATAACAAAGCTCTACGGTTCTAACTTCCCCTACCATTAACTTCCTTTTCCATTGTGTAAACACCTCTTTATCTTGGCGTTCCTAAAGTATTTGTGCCAGAGTGTGCACGTGTCTTGATAGTGTCTGCATGTGCCAGTTTGCAATACTTTATTTTTCCTGAATAAATCCTTTTGGTGACAAAACACCTAACTGATATTATTTTTCAGTTGACAACAGTTTTGCTAGTCATTTACAGTACTAGCTGTGTGACCTTGGACACATTCCTTTGTGTCTCTGTGCCTGTTTCCTCATCTGTAAAATATAGATAATGATAGTACCTATTTCACAATTAGTTAATAAAAATATAAAGTGTTGAGAACAGTTCCTGGCATCAAATAAAAGTTCTATTAGTGTTTACTATCATTATTATTATAATTATTAGTGGAGGGGCTGGTTGTCTCCCACACTAACATGTCTAGTAATTACAGCTCTTCCAGCAGAATCCTTTTGGATGAGCACCAGCCAGGGACCCTGTTGTCCCCTCTCCATTCCACCGACACTTTGAACAACCAAGTTGCTAAAACATGAGGTAATTTTTAAATAAACTCCACATTTCTCGCATAGCCCAATGCTTCCCAAGGAAACAAAAAGTCCTCATTGTAAACAAGACTGAGAATTCTAAAACTTTTCTAAAGTTGTAAGGAACATGTCATCTGCCACTTCTTTTATGTGTGTATTTTTGTATTTCTCATAAGAGAGCTCAAGAAAAGCAGGTTTAATACTAATGTAAAGTCGTCCATTCAGTGTCACTGCTTCAGGTCTTGCTGACACATTTACACATACTTTACATAGTGTGGCCAGGGTTTCAGCCCACCAAGCACCCTACTTCACATTTACCAGGTATGGCAGTCATTTGTTACCTTTCTTTGTCCCTCTCCCATTATTTTCCATCTGAACACCTGCTTCCTGGCATGCCTGTAAGGGGTTTTAGGCAATCTCATTAAAATATTCACAACAGATTTGAATGGCCAGTAGAATTAACCTTGGCCTTCTCAGTTATTTACATTTTAAGAGGAAATTTGTAACCTGACTACACCTCTAATCTGTTGACTTGAAAGTGAGGAAATGCACTTTGCAGTTGTCTTTGGAATAGGGCTGGGTCGGACCTTTACATTTTAATGGTACCTCTGCACTCCCTCCAGCCCCAGCACCCGGTGTTTCCTGTAGACTTTATGCCTAGGTGGGGCCTGTATTGGACACTTCCTGTGATGGCCTTATCCGCTCCAACCACCTCCTTCTCTAGCCAGTGCTATAGCAACATGCTTCCTGCAGATATGGTCTGCCAGGGCCTCACCTTAGTTCCACGCGTACCTCTCACTTTCTATCCTGGCTTCTCTGATTTGGGGCACCTGTAGGTACAACCTGGAAGTGCATCAATACCTCAGGAGAAGCGCCTGACCAATGGGCAATGGAGTCAATAGGTACCACTCTCCTGTCTTTCACATGGACAGTCCTGAGGTGCATTCTACCTGGTCCCCAGAATCCTGGGGGGGACACAGTCCCTGTGGTCCACAGTGGTGTTCCAACTGGAAAACTCACCCTTGAGTCAGCTTTCCCCCCTCCCATGCTTCTCTCTCCAGGTTCCCCACTCCTGTTTCCTTGGATCACTTACCAAAATAGACTACCTGCTTTGGGAGAACCCAGGCTAAAACAGGGCCAAAGAACAATATGCTGTCACCTGGCCATTTACTTTTGTGCTGTTCATGGGAGGATTAATGTGTTTACAGATTACAATTTATAAAGTAGGAATGTGTCAAGTATTTCTGAACAATTAAGGTAAATCCAATTGTTTGAAATTTAATGCAACGAATATTTATTGCAGTTTACCTAGTGCCAGGTGCAGAGTTAGGCTTTGGGGAGACAATGGCGAATGAGCCTTCCCTGACATTGTAGCCCAGTGCGTGTGGCTCCATCCCTCTGTCAACAGCTCCTCCGAGAGAAAAAATGCGTGTAATGGTCTTATTATGCTGCCTGACATGGAGCAGGTGTGCAGCCACTTCTAGCGCTGCAGTAAGTTGATGATTTCTACAGGAGGTGTTAGTGCTGTGAGGGCGCTGAGTTTAAATAAGAGGAGATGGGGGCGGGGTGGAGCACGAAGAGGGTGCTGTACCTCCGCCCAACCGGGGTCCAGTTTTAATACGAGGGACATAGAAAGGAGAATTCAGCTAAAAGAATGGTAACGACAACGAATTATTTTAACAGATGTTAAACTTTTGGCCACTTTTTGATTCAAGCAATTTATATTATGTTCTGTGTTCCTAAAGTATTGAACTATGTTTACACATTTAGACAACTTCTGTAGGATGACAAATGTGTCCTTCAATGTTGGAAATAATTTTAACTATAAAATTTACATTCTCGTGCATTTTGTACCACACGTTGACTAGTTTTATTTTAACAACATCTCCCTCTGTCTAATTATCCTAGGCATTCAAAAGTTCCTTATACCTTCTATTTACAATGCATGACTAATTCTAGGGTGTCTCTGGGAAGTTTTCTATCAGTCACTTTATCAGAAATGGTTAAGGGGAAAGGGGGAGCTCCTAAATTTAAGGATGAAAAGGGATGGATGAGTGGTGGGAGATTTTGTATGGATTCAAGCAGTAGAGCTAATTAAAGTTGGTCTAATCCCTACTGAGAAAGAAGCTATCTGTGGACTCAGAAAGCCATCTTGAGCATGTCTTGTACCTTCCCCCATTCTCCTGGACGCCTGCATCTGCTACAAGGTGCCTTGACATCTCCCTCTCAGGCCTTCAATTATTCTGTAGAAAGTTTTACATTGTACCATCAACACTGGAGGGCAATTTTCCTTTGCTTCTGCCCACTTCCATTGCTGCACTTTTATTCAACCTACTGTTTTCCTCAGGCAACTTTCAAGGTATTTGTTGGCTAAGGAGGGTATTCCCAGCACTCTGCCAGGTGAACAGATGAGGGGCGGGCCAGAGGAATGGGTGGCTAGTTGGGGCTGGGGTGAGGGGTGTCTGGCAGTGTCCCTCGTGATTACAGGGAACTGGGAGTCTTCTTAAGAAGATCTCTTCCTTCCCAAAGTCTCTGATTGGCTTTTTAAAGACTCCCAGTGCCTCCTGAAATGAACCAGAGAGTCAGTGTAAACAGATGACTCCCCTTCACATGAATGGTTTGTTGTATCATTTGTAGGTATAAAAAGATTTATTAACTCACAATTTCATCAAGTAGTACTGTGTGAGTAAATGTTTTAATAAGGTCACTAATTCCATTACAGAATGTTGTGTTTAATAGTCTTTAAAGATGAAATAAAATTATCGGCTTTTAATTACTCTTCTCCAATTTTCTATAGACTTAATGAGGGATTTTCTAGAAGCCCATGCCTCCCTCACACCCCCACCCTCCTCCTACCCCTCCTACTTCTGCAATACTCTGCTTCATTCAAGACAATATACAGTGTAGGTGTTCAGAATTAACATTTGGGGGTTAGAAAGATTAAAATTAGCATCCTAGCTCAACCATTTAGTACTTGTGTGATCTTGGAAGAGTTCCTTAACCCGGCTAAGCCTCAGGATACTCATCTGTAATATGGGATCACGATTCTACCTGAAGATTGGATAAGATCGTTAATTCACAGAAAAGATGATGAGCTGTTAGGTTGGTGCAAAAGTAATTGCGGTTTTTGCAATTATTTTTAACTGTTTAAACCGCAATAACTTTTGCACCAATCTAATAAATAAATGTGAACTATTATATTAGTTATATATGGCTATGGGACAAATTATCCCGATTTAATCCGGCACAACTAAGCTCTGTAACTCTGCCTCAGGGTCTCTGAGAAGGCTATCATTAAGGTCTTCGCCAGGCTGTAGTTTCATCTAAAGGCTTGACTGAGAGACAAGTCAAGTTTTCTAAGCTGTCAAGCTCACTCACATGGTCTGTTGATAAAATTCTGTTTCCTGCAGTCTGTTGGGCTAAGAACCTTGGCATATCCCTGACTGTCGCCTGGAGGACTTCCTCAGTTCCTTGACAGGTAGGTTTCACCACAGTGCTGTTCCAACATGGCAATTGGCTTCCATCAGAGTGAGCAAGCGAGAGGGCAAGAGAGGGCCAGCAAGAGAGGACACAGTCCTCTTGTAGCCTAATCTCCAAAGTGACATCCCATCCTTTTTGTCATATTCTGTTCATTACAAGCAAGCCATTAAGTCTGGGCCATATTCAAGGTGAAGGGTTCATACGAGGGTGTGGACACTGGGAGGCAGTGATCATTAGGAACCATTTTAGAAACTGCCCACAGAGCTATCGTCATTATTATTGTTAAAATAACTGGCCATTTAACACTGTCACATTTTATCAAGCCTCTACTTGAAAACCTTTTTTGATCCCCTTTGTTTATGATATAAAGCTCACATGTCTTGCATAGCACAAAGGTTTTGCAGTCAGGTCCCTTTCACACTCCTAGGTTTTTCCCTGCCACTCCCCACTGATCCGTTTTGTCTACTCCACTCACATTTCTCATACTGTCTAAATACCTCAGGTTCTAAGGAATGCCCAAGTGATTCCCCTGGGACTCACAATGATGTTCCAGGAGATTTATGTCATTGAAAGAGGTGATGGTGTCTATTTTGATTCCTACTTTTTTAGAAAAAAATCAACACATAAATTATTTCCGTGTTTTTCCCTTTCAAACTAGAACAGGAGAGCCTTCGCATATATAGCAGACGAGCATGTGAGGTTTGAGAGTCAGAAGAGGTTGGGCGATGTCACCATGCACAGTCATGCCTCCATGGTTGGCTCTCTGTTCTGTCTGGTGGGCCCATACTCATCCTTCAGAATCACACTTCGATATCACCTTTTTTGGTGAACACATCTTCAAGCCCCTCTGAACTTACCTTTCCCCCCATTTCTTCTCTGTTTCCCATAGCATTTTGAATAATCCCTCTTAGCAGTCTGGTTATAGTGTGTATAGAAAGCGTTCCCTAGAATCGTGGGATCCCACACAGCAATGGGGATGAGGGTCAGGGAGAGCTTACTTTCTTAAATGACTGGTCTTTTCAGTTTGTATTACCTGCCATGTCCACAGCCCCCTTCTATGGAGTATTTTTTTTAGCTAATGGACCTTGGCGCCCAAGACATCCCTGCCTGTCCTGGGGACGCTTTTCTCAAGGGCAACTCACCTCAGTGCAGGAATGCTGGATCTGGCTTATTAGGTAACATGGCCAAGTTCATCAGCCAGAGTGAGGTAGAGCTGGGAATTCAAACCCTGACAGTTGCTTTAATTCTCTGCACTATATAGCTGTGAACTTTGGAAGGGGAATGACTCTTTAAGCACCTCTTGTAGTCAGCCCTTTGGGTTCTGACAGACAGATGCCTCAAAGAAAACATGGGGTTTTTCCATGTTTGAAAACCAATACTGAGTCAAATGTAGGTCAAAATTTTATTTATGTTAATTTCAGGTGTACAAAACAACATAATGATTAGACATTTACACCCCTCACAAAGTGATAACCCCCCATGGTATATACCGTATTTCCCCCAAAATAAGACTGGGTCTTATATTAATTTTTGCTCCAAAAGACGCATTAGGGCTTATTTTCAGGGGATGTCATATTTTTTCATATACAACAATCTACATTTATTCATGTACAACAATCTACATTTATTCACTTATTCATGTACAAAAATCTACATTTATTCAAATACAGTCAAGTCATCTTCTTCTGGAACATCATCATAACTCTCCAAACCCTGAATTTCAATTTGAATTTCTTGCGACTCCATTTCCTGTAGAACCATTGGCCCCAATCTCTCGTGTCCAGCAGCAGAGCTCTCCTTAAATGAGCACTTCTTGTCCATGTAGCCTGCTCGTAGTGCATTGGCAGCACAGCTGTCAGTGATTTTATCCCATGAATTCTTCACCCAAGTCACGACCTCTTGCAGGCTAGGCTTCACAAAGTTTCCACGCTGATTTCTCTCCATTCTATTTTCAATATAGTCATTGATTTCCATGCACAAATGGTCCTTGAATGGCTTGTTTATTGCAATATCAAGAGTCTGCAGATAGGCAGTCATTCCTGTGGGAATCATTATTTGATCTATTCTTCTTTCTGCAAGGAAGTTCTTCATGTCTTTAGCGCGATGAGTGCTGGCTGAATCCCAGACTGGCAGACCTCTTTGGCCACATTGCAAAACAAGTGGCAGCATTAAATCGACTCAATTCCTTATAACTGCTTGTGTGTACCAGGCTTTTTCGGTTTTAAGAACATAAATGCCTGAAAAACGTTCAACCGTATCTTTCTTGCCCTTAGTGATGATTAGAGGTGGAGCTTTCTTTCTATCCAGACGAATTGCCAAAACACAGGTAACGCGCGCACTTTCGTAACCAGTGGAGGAAATGTAGATTGACGAGGCATCTCTCGGTTCAATTGTCGTTTGAGATCCTTGGCCCATAAACACTGCAGTTTCATCCATAGCAATCATGTTGGAGAGTTGGTATTTACAAAAGTCGATGCCATCAACAAAGGACTTGAATGCAAGTGCATGTTGAATAACTTCAGTATCTTCCAGCTTGACCAGTGTTTTGATCTTAGAGACAGTTCATATCGCTGAAGGAAGCCATCCAGCCAGTGTTGTGATGCTTTGAATTCTTCTGGGGATATTTGTAACTGTGGTGCCATTGCAAGGGCAAATGCTTGAATATCATCCTTGCGCACAACCAAAGCCTTTGCTCTCCTGTCAGCAATCCATTCACAGATGATGTCTTCCAGCTCAGGAAATAATGGTTGCCGACTTGATCCACACTTGCGCTTCTTAGCATTTCCCTCGTCTACCTGTTGAATGAGGTTATGTACTCTGCTCACCATTTTCGGACCATTCGGAGATCCAACTTCTTCTCTTTGCAGAAAGCCGTAAGATTTTTGCCCTGAGAGTCCTCCACGATGCCTTTCTTGTCCTTGACGGAATAACTCTTTTTGCACTCATCTTGTCTGGAGGTCAAAATACTATTCCCTTTAAATCCACCATTAAATCAAGTGTTAATTGAAGACTTATGAGACAGGAGTGGCAACAAAAATGATGACAGTTAAGAATAATGGTCCACACAAAAGCGACAAAAGATTGCAGGCACCAAAATTCAGAAAACGTTTCTTTATTTTGCATGAGTGCATTAAGTACGTCCATTACATCATATGACGTATTGAATTATGAAGATTCATGTTAGACACAACCACGTCCGTTCATTATCAAGTGCGCACGTTATCGGTGCATTGTGTCTGTACTCTGATTGGTCATTCGGCAATAAGTCTCGAGTTCATCTGTTTACATAGGTGTTTACCTCTCATCCAAAGGCGCTCGCTTTGGTATTTACAAATACTTAATTATAATTTATATTATCATTTATTTTAAGTATTAATGTCAATAATATTGTTTATTTCTATTTAATTATAGATTAATATTATTTTATAATTCAATACGTCCGTCTTGTGTTGTAATGGATGTACTAAATGCGTCCATCTGGCTGACAATTTTAACTAGGACCAATTTTTGGGTAGGGCTTATGTTCTACTTCATCTTCAGGTATACAGCGCAGTGGTCAGACCTCTACACAAGCTGTGAAGTGATGCCTTTGATAAGTCCACAATACCCATCTGGCATCTTACATGATCTTTATTACATTATTGATTATATTCCCCATACTGCATTTCATATCCCCATGATTTACCAGCAATTCTTACTATCCTCGTCAATCATTCACAAAAACACTTTTTCTGTACTTTTCTGCAAAAAGACATCAAAGTGCCCTTATGCTTTGAGTTTATTAGTGCTCGACTCTTGATTGCAGATTCTGACCTTCTTTTATAGTGAAATCTTTCTCTAATTCTATAAAAACAGACAATTCAGAATGGACATGGACTCCTGTTGGTTTTTCTTCTGCCCAGCAACTTGCTTCTTTTGGGAATAGCACTTCTCCCATGCCAAACGGTCGTGGTGGACTCCCTATTAAGGCGCCTTACTCTATCTCCAACTTATAAGCAAAGACCCATGATCTGGTCTACGGCCCAGGATCATGCCCATCTCTATGGCAGCAGTTATAGAAGTGAGCATAACACCTAAGCGAGGCCGATCAGAATTGCCTGGATTGACAACAGAAGAGGAAAAAAATTTCCCTGGTTGTTAAACTGGCAATAAATAAATCTTCTACTGGGGGAGCCTTCCTCCCTGTCAAGTAGAGAGAGGCGGGCTGCAGAAAAAAGCCAACAGGGAAGAAGGCCTGAGAGTGGAGACAGGGACAGAGACCCCACATATCGGTTGAGCTCTTGAATCAACAGTGCCTGATGCTACTAGCGCCTGACTGACCCCTGCAATTTCCAGCTCTGTATGCTAATAAATTATATCTGTAAATCTAGGGAGACCTGAGTTTTAATCATCTGATAGCCCCAAATCATGATTAACACAGAGGTCAAGGATCCAAGTCAATTTCAAATCACATGAAACCCATAAGGTAAAATAGAGGATTCCCAATTATGTTTGAATTTCAGATAAAAAATAAACAATTTTTAGTAAATATTTTCAGGTTTAGTAAATCATTTTCAGGGTTTTTCCTTGTTTGTATGTGTGTTTTTTTGTTTGTTTGTTTGTTTTTGTTTAAGTGTGTCCCAAGTATTACATGGGAAATACATATACTAAAAAAAAAATATTTATTTTTTACTGGAATTCAAATGTAACTGAGCATCCTGCATTTTTATTTACCAAATAAGTAGCAGTAGTGGTTGCTTGTAACACCCTGTTGGTGATTCTGAGGCCAAGTTTGGGCAAGAGTATGGTTACTGATTAGTGATGTCTGCTTTGTGTGTGGAAGTAGAGAGAGGTGACATGAATGCCAGGCAATATCATCCCTGGTTTATCCCAAGTGTTTAGAAATGTTTTTATTCTGCAGCTTTAGGCAATGCACTGTATTTTAATAATAATATAAATAATGGTAGCCACCATTTATTGAGTCCTTTTATTCTAACTAAAAGCCTTACATATGTCATCTAATTCAATCCCTGTGACAATATTTTTTTGGCTGTATTTCACAACTGAGACTCAGCGAAGTTAAATTCTCACAGACACTAAATGGCAAAGCTGGGATTCAAACCTGTGTCTTCTGACACCAAAGCTTGTGCTTTTTCCAATTCATCATTTTGCAGGAGGCAAATATTGTCCTAACAACATATACGCAAAAGTCATCTTAAAATGCTATTTTATAAATTGCTATATAAACACTTATAAATCCAGTTCTTGGCCCAAAATGGTAAACTGTCCTTTCACGACAAAGAGCAACAATTCAACAACAAATTGGAGCCTCATCTGAGGCAGTATTTTGGCAAACAGATTTCAACAGTTGACACCAGCGGAGTGCCAATTGTGGAAACTGGTTTTAGGCTATAAATGACTATGTAAAACCCACACTATGACAGGTGGGAGGGGATCTGTTTAACGTGTAGTGGGGAGGGCTAGTTGAGCCCCACATGAGTTTTAAAGTTAGCCATTTGTGGGGCTAGAAGTCTTATGGTTCTTGATTATCTGCATGAGCTAATAGGTACAAGAGTATTTGGGTTTTGGTAGATGAAAGAAGATGGTGTGTGTATGAGTGTGTGTGTGTGGTTGTGGTTTTCTTTATGTATTTGATTTTCAATAGTTTTTAAGTTGGGATAGAAGACAGGGAGATGGCAGACGGGCAACAATTCAGGGGATGGGATCGGATGCCATCTATCCCCTGTCCTATTCCTTAAAACAGGGCATGAGACATAGAAACTGATGGAAACGTGTGATTTGGGAATAAGCAATGCTACTTCAGGCCCAGTGGAAAGGGGAGGCATGGAGTGATGGAAGGCCATGATTTCTGCTTTGGCATGCAACCCTCCTCTTCTCTGGGACCTTGAGGACTGGAGGCTTGAGAATCATTTAAAGGTACTTCCTTGGCTTGAGCATTTTCATTCTTAGGAAAAGTCTGATTAGCCTTTGCAGTGGCGTGACTTCCCAAGGCTACTGCCTGTACAGAGAACATTGACAATGAGCGCCATGTGGTGGGTGAGGAGGCTGACAGAGAGGTTCATGAGCATGTGCCCATGGCAGTTCTTAGAAATACTTGGAAGACTTCTCAGGAGGGCTGGAGGCCCATATGAATAAAGTCTTCAACTATTAGGGATAATAGGACATCTTTTGTATACTTTCAGACCATTATGGCCTGGGGCATCCAGTTCACAAGCATGAAGACTAACTAGAGAGAAAGGATAGAATACACAGAATGAATTTTGACAAAAATAGAGGCTTAAATAACCTCAACAGAGACCAAGGAATCTCAATGCTGGATGAACACAATTCCCATGCAATAAAGGAATCTAAGAAGGAAAGCATAATTTCTTGTTTTCCTACCTGATTCAGGGGGAATGGCTGCTCTCATCTTCCTCACATCTGTTTCAAGAGCCTAGCCCTGGTGGTTGCCTCTTAGCCCAGTGACAGCTGAGGCTTTGTGATCAGGTGTTAGGAATCCCTACCCTGTGTCCCTCTCCTGTTTCCCCTCATCACAGAATCACTGTCACATTTAGGGTGTTCTATTTTAAGATTGCAGAGTGAATTCTGATATTAGAATGTGTCGTTAACATTTCTCCAACATTGCAGTTTGTCTCTGGGGGATATTGATTTTATTAATCTGACTTTTATGAATGGGATGAATATTTCATTGTGCTTGTTTGTACAACAGTTCTTAATATATATTATTAAGCTATAATTTCCACAAATGTTCTATGTCCCCAAATATGGCTTGGCCTGGCACCTACTGGGCCTGAGTCCTTTTAGCTGAGTCCTTATCAGCTAGGCACAGTAGGCACTTCTGCGAAAGAAAAAAGAAGGAACTTAAATCAGTCAGTAGCTCACTATATTCAGAGCAGAATTGGGTTTTGCAAGCTTTAAAGGGGGACAGGCATTTACAACAGCAGGAAAAATTAAGTGGGACATTTCCCATGATCTAGGGAAATAGAGCTACGTCATGAGCAAAACCCAGTTTCTTTAGGATATCTTCTTAAATTATCTTACCTTTCTCAAAATGATCCTCTAGCTTTCTGCAGCTGACAGAATCGAGTGCAAACTCTTGGTCTGACATTTGAGGTCCCTTGTGCCCAGCCTTCAGGCTGTTTCTCTCAACTTCTTTCCATGCCTTTCAGAGTAAATAAGCCAATCTGTTCAATGTTCCCTGAACCTTTGTGTTTCTGAAACTTTTCTAGACCTTTTCTCCCACTTGGATGGTTTCCCCTGTTCATCAATGCCCAGTTCAATGCCACTTTCTCCTCTGGACCTTTACCGTGTCCATAGCAGGAAATGCTATGTCTACAACAGTATCTCTCAAGTGGACCTGAACTTGTTTTATGCTTATTTTACGCCTACTTTGTCTTCCTCACTAAACTGTAGTTTACATTCATATAAGATCCACAGCAAGGTCATCTTTGTGGTGCCCCCTCCCCGCCACTTCCCACCCCATAATGCTGACGGCACAGTGCTGGACACACCATAGGCTACAACAAATGTTTAGTGAATGAAAGAAGAAGAGAACAATCCCTGTAGATTTGGGGATAGCAGTGATCAAATCCCTTTTGTCTCTGGCAAAGTCAGGTCTGGCTACCTGCTGGTGGTCCAACTTGAACTCTCTATCCCTCTTTGCACAGGACATCCTCGATGGGATGTTAGAGTGTGTGAGCCCTGACCTGCATCCTTTGGTTGGAGGAGGAGGTTGAGGAGGTACAATGCATGGGGGATATTTTGTAGGGTTCTCTCCCAGAGCAGTGGGGAGGTAGAGGTAACAGAACATCTGACGCCACATTCCTGGATTGGTGGCTCCAGCCTGATTCTCCTGCCACTAGCCTCCCTCACTTTCTATTGCTAGACGTGCTAGCCTTACCACCTGCTGGACCACCAGTTGCCCTCAATTCCAAACCAACTCCAACTCCAGGCAGCAGCGGGCAGAGACAGTGCTGGCTGGAGCGGGGAGGGCCTTCTGCATAGGTTCCAAGTCTTCTCTGTTTCTTGACTGACCCGTGCCCTGGAATCTCAGCTTTTACCTTTCAGTGACCTGTTACAATAGGGAGTGCCCATGTCCCTTGCCTACCCCAAGTACCTGTCCTCCTGGCTTCCGGGAGAGCCCAACGCTCCTAAATGATTCATGATTCTCTTTCGTCTCTCTATACCAGCCCCACAGCCCTAGTTTGGGCCCTCATCATCCCCAATTTAGACTACTGAATAAGCCTTCCTGATTGTCGTTCCTCCAGACTTGGTTCTCCAGATCCATCCTCTACATGGTGAAACCAGTCTTCTCCCTGTCCCTCCTGTGCATAAGTCATTCAGTATTCCCTACCACCTACTGAAGAAGGTATGGCCTCCTCACCACGGCACACAAGGCCCCGCACAGACCTGCCCCTTCTACTCTTCAGGGTCAATGCTTGACATTTCTTGCCTGAAATTTAGACTCTAACAGCCCTGCCCCCACCATACTGTTTCCATGCTACTCTGATGTCGTCATCTTTGTCTCTGGATACTCTCCCATCCTTTATCATTTTCATTTGGCTAATTATCATTTTTTTCCTTTGATTCTACCGAAACATTTCCTAATCACAATCCCTCACACCAAGTTACAGTAGACACCCCTCTTCTGTGCTCTTTAGTATATCATGATACATGGTTCTGGCAGGCCAGCACTTAAATTCCATCTAGAGCTGGGTTCTTCTGATATCTTGCTGCCAAAGTTACTGCTCAAATGCACACACGTTCTTCTCAACATCCCACATTAACATGCTACGCCTCATGGTCATGCAATTCCCACATTGCCAATGTGAAGAAGGCAAAAATCCCAACTCTGACTTTTTTCCATATCCCAATCTTAAAAGGACCTTATAAAATGCTGTAAGATAAGAGAGTACGCAGGATGTCAGTGGGAGGCAAATACCACAGATAAAGACATTCAGGAGGTTAGAGATCAGCTAAGAGTCATGAAAGGCACTATTCAAGGGAACTGAAGGAAAGGAACCTGCGAAGCGGGTGGGCTTGAGATATTTGCTGCAGAACTATCCTTTAAGCCCAGACCAGATCACTGCATAACTTTCGCCACCTCCTCTAAGCGTATGCTCTAGTTGGAAGGGAAAACATATGTAGGGATAGGACCTTCCTAATACAAACACATTACTATTATTGGAACATGGATACAAAGGAAATGATCTCCAGAGCACGTCAGGGGCATCGTTGCTCTGAGAAATAGGAAGGATAGTGGGTCAAGCCTGTACTAAATTCAGAATTAAATGCTTGTTCAACCCTTGACTTCCTTTACGACCCAAGCCAACTGAACCTCCCTTCCTTCTAGGTCTTTTGTATTCCTGGTCTAATATGAGAGATGTGAATAAAGCGCTCCTCTCATATTCATCACTACAGAAAACAACGCAGTCTCTTTGGCCCAACTCAAGATTTCGTCCTCTCTAAGAAGGTTAGGAAGTCCCATCAACAACCTTCTTTACTATACCTTTCTCTCACTGGTGCTTCCCATTCCAACTGAATTATTCTCCATCAGTTGGATACTAGAGATTAAGTTAAATTAGTACTTAATGGGTTCCAAACTGCTCTGCTGTAGATTAGACCATCGTGCTCGTTCTTGATTTAAACAACAAATTGGATCTCCATTTGCCAGCATGGTGACTTGTGCTTTGGCAGCCTTTGCAGATCCATAAGTAAACTGGTAGATTTCCCTCACACAGTAATCGGCTTTACTGTCTAGAGTCATCACACATTTTTCTTATATGTTGAATTAATATAGAGAAGTAGAATGGTTGATGGTTTCATTTGCTGTACCATTAATGAAACATAAAACAGAGGTGTGAAACACTGTCTTAGTAATAGAAACTGCATTACAAATTATTTATCTGCAGAAATCATGTCCTGAGTATAAGGTGGAAACAAAATAGTCTTGAATAGTTTTTCTCTTGACAGTACTAGGTCAAAGTATATTAAAAAACTTATTTAGCATAAAGTCTTAAATATGACACACAGAAATGCAGAGAAAGGTATCGTAAAGAAGGAGGTTGATGACTTCCCAACTTTAAAAAGGAGGCAGTCTTGAGTTGGGCCAAGAAGACAGTGTTCTTTTCTGTAGTGATGAATATGAAAAAGCACTTTATTTACACTTCTTGTGTAGACCAGTATTACAAAAGGCCTAGATGCACGGGAGGTTCAGTTAAATATAAAACAGTTAAAGATAAAGGACAATTTGTTTTCTCAGTTCAGCACAGCATTAAAATCTTCTAAAATCAACAGTACTTTGGACCTACTGTGTGTGACTGTCATTTTCTTTTTTCCTGATACTGTCCCAGGTAATTCACTAGAAGACAGGAGAATGAGAGAAAAATATGTGCTCTCATCTGTTCTCCCTGTGAAGACCAGACTGGCAATGGAGTGCTGTAGGAGGAGATAAAGTCAGCCAGAGAAACTTGGCAGCTGCCTCCAGTACTGTGGGAACGTGTCCATCACCTCGATTTTCAACCTTTAATATGCAAAGGAAAACATGGCATGCTAAACTCAAGAGAGAATATAAAACAGCCTTCTACAGAAAGCCTTGGCAGTACCCCAAGGGAGGGGTTGTAAAATACAAAGCTTTTCTTGACTTGGATAGTTAGGAAAACTGGAGAAATCGGTGCACAGGTTCATTTATGTTCTTGGACACCAACATGCATCACTAGCATCCTTCTAAGGAAGGGAGGGTAAAGGAGAAGTGGGAAAGAGGGCTAAAGTGGCTCAACATATTTTGCAAACCATACCCTCTTGGTACCTTCTCTCAGTATCCTCAGGGCCCGCTCTAAGTACTATCGGACATTCCGGATCAAAGGGATGCAGGGACATTTCCCAGGCAGTACAGCCAACTCAGTTGTGCTATTGTTTCCTGGACTCCTATTCATAGGACTTGCCTTGAAATTGTGTCTTTCCACAATCTGGTCTCATGCGTGGAAATTTCTAACAATTTTGACCTGTCCATTTTACAAACAGATAATCCATGGATTCCAGTGTCAGTCTCCAGGTCCAGCACTGGCCACCCACAATCCATTTTGTAGCTCTGCTTGCTTAGCATACAGTTAGTCAGGACCACCCCCCTTCTCAGCACAGTTCTAGTACCTTCTACATGTATTAGGTATACAATTTAAGTTATTGTATCATATCTTACAAATATTTTAAAAAGTTGTTTCCCTTAGTAGACTGAATAATTGAAAACAGAGACTTCCAGGTATGTATTTATCAGCACCTTTCACTGTGCCTGGTACATAATAGGCACTCAATACATAATCACTGAATAAACAAATGAATTAATGATTATATTTTGGAGAGGGGCTCTTTACTCTATGTATCCATCACCTTATAACACAAATGACAGAAAATGAATTTTGCAAGGAAGCCTAATTACAATAGTTTGGTGCCTGGAACCTTAAACCTTGGTCTTCTGTTTACAGTGAAGAGGTCTAAATGCCAATGGGATTTGCCCCCAGGACAATGGTCTTTCCCTCTGGAAATACTTACAAAATTTCCCACCAAAATTGATGATAATCTTAAAAAAATTTCATGTTGGTGAATAATTTGGGTTTTAAATAGTTTGACTTGGAGAAGGAAATTTATGCATGACTCATTACAAAAAAATTGAGTGTCCATTACACAGTGGGCACTGTGTGCGCACCATGTAAGACAAAAATCCCTTTGCTTCAGGAACTTCTGACTCAATTGGGAAACAGACCCGTAAATGGAATGTGCAGGAGATGTGGTTGTGACATGTAAAGACATTACTGTTATAACACGATACATGCCTGAATAGAGATGAACATGATGCATTGCTGTTAGCCTAGAAGAGAAAGTCCACGGAATTACAGAAAGTTTCACCCCAGAGGGGGCTTGAGCAAACAAATGGATGGTTAATACACTTCAACTAAACAGGAAAAAAAAGAAAAGGAAAGAAGAAGGAAGGAGGGAAGGAATGGAGGCAGGGGAGGGAGAAAAGGAGAGGGGAGGGAAGAAGGAAGGAAAGAAGGAAGGAAGGAAGGAAGGAAGGAAGGAAGGAAGGAAGGAAGGAAAGGGAAGTGGGGGGGAGGAGAGGAGAGGGGAGAGAGGAAGGAAGGAAGGAAGGAAAGAAAGAAGGAAGGACGGGAGAGAAGGAGTAGCATTAACTGTTTTAAGGATGAAATCTATTTTCTGATAATGTCTGCCATTCACTTGTCTGCTTATATTACATTTACAATTACTTCCACTGTTAAGTAATTACACGTGAGAGCCTATAACAGATGGTAAATAATTACTTTTTACCAATTGTCCAAGCCCATGTTTTCACTATCAATGATAATTAATGATCCAGGCAAAGGCACTAGTAATACACTGCAGCAAAAGTCCATCTTCTCCTGCTGCCTGGAATTTTCTACACACGCACAAGAGCACAGGAAAAGGCAGCTAAAGAAATAACAAGGGAGTATTGTCAGGGAGGAGAACATGAGTTGGATTAGGTGTGAAGGCCGATGCCCGCGTGTCCAGTTCCATTGTTTCCTCTTGCCAGCTTTAAGACTGTTAGTTACCACCGTGTGTTCGAGGCTATAATCACGTCCTTGATATGTGTCTGTTCTGGCAAGTTAGAGACATTTAAAAATGTGTATTAGCCATCTTAAAAAAAACAAATGCTGGGCCATGAACTCTAAAACCTTTGCTTATGTGTGCAGAGAAATCAGGCTCACCAAATATCATACACTGCTTGGGACAGCAGCATTTGGGGGCAGTGGGTCACAACTGTCACAGAGGAACAAAACTGGGCTGGTAGTGAAGGTGGAGTGGATATTTGATTCAGGCAGATTTCTCCTGGGGAACGTGGCACCTTTCAAGGCTGGATCAAAGACACTCTGGAGAGCACCCTTGGGAGGAGAAGACCCAGCATGGATGCTGGGGCAAAGCTGGCTGCTTTCATAGGGGGAGGGCGCCTCTCTCATTCCTAAAAGTTCACTTGATGTTGAACAAATGGGAAAATCAAAGGTTCTTTGGAATCATTACACCAGAAGGGAAATGTTTACAGCTTATTGAACCATGAAAGATGGTCTAAAATCACCCTTTCTCATGTACTGCTGGTAATTAAACCTGCCAGGTAAGAAGGCCAATTCTCCCCAAATGCAAAATAAAGGCTAAAATATTCCACAGGTGGCTGGAAACTTCTTTCTTCCAGCTCTGTGTCTGCTCAACTGGAAACAAGTCTGTTGTTAGTGATCATTCATTCTATAAAAGCTTCTCCAAAAACTTTCTTTTGGATTCTTTGGCCTATAATTTTGGAGGAGATATTTCTCCCCGTACTACTTTTTTAATGACATAAAAATCAGCTGTGAATGTTAGGAGCCTCACAGACAGCAAATCCTCTTCTGAAGAGATGTCTGATGGGTCTAAACTTCAGCACTAAACCGCCAGCTTCTGCTCCCAGCCAAGGAAAATCGATCTCGTTCCTTTTTCAGGAGCAGTGATATAAATACTAGGCAGTTTGTATTTAATGGGATCCCTAGAGTTTGTGGGAGGAGTTAGTTTTTATTTCCCTGTGGCCGGGAGTTCACCAGGCGTGGCTAACGGGAGAACAGAAATGGGAGAGGAAGTCTCACTCCTGGCGGTCTCTCCTTTCTGCTGCAAATTCTATAAAAGTTGAAGATTCAAGGCGTGTTGGTGAGGTGCCCTGACTGAAAACCAGTTTGAAGAACTGCTCAGCCAAGGTTTGGAATCTTGCTGATGACTCTTGGGCTGAAATTGGGATCCTGTTCCTGCCGCCACAGAGAATAAGCATTTCTAATTTTCTGCCCATGTTGAAAGTCCCAGTCCCCCAGGAAGGCTGACTTAGCAGTCCTTATTTGTACTGGGCAAATCAAATCCCCGGCCTGGGCAGGGCACTGACTTCTCATGGAAGAAGTCAGAGGAGGCAGAGAGTGGTCACAGATAAGGCTGGAGGGGTTGGCAGGGGACAGGTTTGGAGAGCCTCCCAGGTCAAGCTAAGGAATAGAAACATTATCCTCTAGAAGATGGAAAGTCACTGAAGAGTATTTAGCTGGGGAATAGCATAGTATGATAGGTATTTGAGGCAGAACACTGGCAGGCTGAGTGAAGATGGATTTGAGAGAACAAGACATGGGATAGGGAGATCAGTCAGGGATTTCAATGAATAGTTCAGGGGAGAGCCTCAGGGTTCAGGTCTATCCAAGCACCTGTTGAACATACTGTTAGACATACCACTTCAGTTTCCCACAAGCAAAGAAAACCTATCCTCTGACTTCAAAATCCTGCTCTTCCTGAATTCCCTATCATGGTGAATAATTGCCCAACCACCCTAGTCAGATGCATGGGAATCATCCTTGATACCCTTCATCTCCCTCTTTCCCCATATTCTATCATCATGCCCTGTCCATTTTACCTGCTATCTCGACACTTCCCCATCCACTCCATTGATAAAACCATTGCTCAAGTTCAGGTTTTCATCATCTCCTCCCTGGGTTTTTGCCATAGCCTCCTAAGCAGCAGTCCTTAGAGCAGGAATGTCCAAACTGCGGCCCGTGGGCCAACTGCGGCCCGCAATCCATTTTTAATTGGCCCGCAGCAAATTCCAAATATATATTTAGTTTACTTCACTAAACCAGGTGAGGCAATACGTCCTTCACCTCGAGTGAGTGGCCCGGCTGTGTGTGTATTTTACCGCATGTGGCCCTTGGTGAAAAACGTTGAAAAAAGTTTGGACACCCCTGCCTTAGAGGGTCTGCTCTTTCCAAAAGGGTGAAAATATTTAGAAATGTCCACCCTTGGTTGCAGATAGAAGCTCTTAAATATACAAAACCTCCAGGCTAGGTTAAGTGCCCATCCCCTGCTTATCATAAATTTTTCACATTTTGTTGGCATTATCTAGCAGCAAACTATGGCCAGATCTGCCCTGCCTCCTGTTTTTGTAAAGAAAGTTTTACTAGTAGAAGACAGCCATGTGTAATAATTTACACATTATCTGTAGCTGTGCCTTGTTTTTCCAGCTACTATGACAGAGTTGAGTAATTGCAATGGAGACTGTATGGCTCACAAAGCCTACAGTATTTCCTACCTGGTCCCTTATAGACAAAGTTTGCCAACCGCCATTCTACATCATAAACTTGTCATGGCTGAGGAACCGTGTTTATGAGATGGTTGTATTGCTGGGATAGAGCACAGTGTTTGGGACATAACTACAATGTGTGCTGTGTGTGCATTGTGTGGGTGTTACACGAGGGGGCAATCCCACGTGCTGTGACTCAGTGCACTGAGCAGGGTAAATCGCAGCCTGATCTCTGTATGCGTAAGAGCAGATGTTGAGTCTATGTTTCCATTGCAGACAATGGTCTCCATTGTAAATTGCTCCATTGTCATTACTAACAATGCTCACCTTCCTCTAACAGTGGAGTCCTAAACACCTTGACTCATTATGCCCGAGCAGGAGCACTGCCTGCAACCCATAGGCCCTGATGATGCAACCCATCCTTCATGGCCCGGCTAGATCCTGGCAGCTGTCAGTCACAAAGAGACTCCTGTACAGTGTTGCAGTCTTGCTACATTTTTATGTTGTACTGCTTTCAATAAGTTTTAATTGTTGAGTCTAATTTGGGGAGAGAGGTAATGGATTTAGTTGTTACTTTCTAGAAGCAAAGCATTTCCCTGACAGGAAGGCTTCTGGCCTGTGTGTTGTCATGCTCGTGCTGTGGGGCACTGAATGGGTCGTCTCTGTGAGCCGGTGTTGCTCATTGCTGTCCGCTATGTATCAGGACCTGTGCCTGCCACGTGGTAGTACTCAGCGCATATTTATTAATGAGAATTCACTGGAATTGTTTAATATCATTTTTGTTGCTACCCTGTGAGCTATGCCTTACTAGCCCCCGTCTCATAGGCAGTGAGCTGGGCTGGGAAGATTATAACACAGCTTGTCAGTGTCACGGGCGAGATTCAAGTCCAAATCTTTTTGACTTGGCAGCCTGTGTTCTGTCCATAACTTCAAGATTCAGACTAATAGCAGCTCCAGTTTAGACCTTATAACTTCACCTTGTTTTTTACAGGATCAGGAACACATAAGAAGACAAACTTCTCAGGTCACCATATGCGATTTCAGAAGCCGAGGTTAATTCTTTGCACGAAAACAGTACAACGGCGTCTGGGAATTGTGCTGCCTGTGCGCATTTTGGCGTATTCTCTGAAAATTCGGAGGACAACCACTCTTCTCCCATGCCACTGGAGAGAATCCCGTGCTCCCCGAGGCTACACGGTGTTCAATCCAACACAATGGGAATGGGGCAACTGAGCTGTACACTGGCTTTTCAAAAGGCTCCAGTATAATGTAGCAATTGTGTCATCGGCAACGATAATAAAGAAAAAACCTCTCAGCCAACTTTCTTCACATGACTGGACAGAGAAAACAAGTAAACTGAGCCTCCCCCAGCTCTCCTCGCCAGAAGGCAGGTTCTAGAAATGCTGCTTAATTCTCTGTGTTACAAATCATATGAAGATTGCAAACTTCCCGCTACCTAGCATAACAAGTGAATCTAATTTGTGATTTTTCATTCCCTAGGCTCTGAGTTTTATTTACAGGTGACCTATGGTGTCACATCCATTTCCAAAATAGATCATTAAGTAGCAAAAACCACCTCAGCAGGTGAGACTAAAACCGATCACGTGAAAGTTTTTCCTTGTGTTTCTATCAGGCTGAAAAGCAGACTTTGCTTTTCTTCTTCCAAAGAGAATCTTCACATTAATGGGCTCCAAAAAGGAGCCTACCAGCAAAAAACCAAACATTTATTAAAGCCTCAATAAACAGTAATTCACTGACGATAAGATTCTTCCTCCTGAAAGTCTAAATGCCTTCTAAGAATTATTTCAGAAATATGTTGCTCAAGGATTAAAATGATTGAGTGCTTAAGTCTTCTTTCTGTTGTTCATGTTCAACGTGCTTTTCCCTTGGGAATGTTAAACCAAACAGGGAGAAAAAAAGAAATAGAGATAACTAATGTAAGATCTGATGTAAACTCCTAAGAGAGAGGAGAATGAGTTCTGCATGAACCTTCTCTTTTTCCCTCTCTCACTCACTTTTTCCCTTCTTCTCGTTTGGCTCTAGTCAAATGTCTCCTGCTTTCAGGTCCCGGGAATAAACACCACGCAGTTGTCTGGGTGACTTGTTGAGATCGGGGAAAGCTTAGTTTGTAAATGCTGAAAGAGAGGCTGATGGGATGGAAATATAAATTGCAAATTCTGTGTGATCTAGATGTCTTCAGAGCCTAGGGAGCTCTCCCAAAGTACCACTTGTGCTCAGAGCTCATCAGAATGCCCAGCTTCGGGGAAGGGAGAGAGAAGCAGGAGGCGGGAACCATGTCAAGTAAGTTTCCCAGTTCATGTTTTATGTGGTCCTGGCAGATTTCCTGTTCTTAAGCACTTAGAATCAAAGGACAAGAGAGTTGGAAGGAATCTTGGGGGTCATTTGGTCCAATTCCCCCATTGTACACATGCTTAAATCTCTTCCACTTTATTTTTTTATTTTTTTATTTATTTTTTTTTCTTCCACTTTAAATAAAAAGTCTATCACTGTGTTCTCTAGCCACCGCCTCAGCTTTCACCTTCCCTTCACTGCCAAACGTATGGAAAAGTAGCCTATATTCCTTCCCACCCTCATCTTTCTGTAATCCCTCTTATGTATCATTCCTGGAAACCACTCATTGCAGTCACCGATAACCTTCTAATTACCCCCCAAAAGCAACACTTTCCCAGTTAGTACTTCCATTTTTTTGCCCCTGGGATGCTGTGCAGCTCCTTTGGTAAGCTCTCTCCCACCGGCTTCAGTGCCCCCTTTCTCTGGTTCTCCCATTTTCTTGACAGCTCCTGTTCAGTCTCTTGATGGTTCTTTCATCAGGTCTTTAAATGCAGCTTTCCCCCAAGCTCTGTCCTTGGCTTTCTCATTGCTCTGTGCATTCCGTGTGACTGATCTCAGCAGTTCCTGTGACATCACCCATCATCTCTATAGATAGCTCTCACAGGTATGTCACTAACTCAGACATCTTAGCTCCAGAGGAATGTCTTATTGGCATAGCATCTTCACTTGGCTGACTTTTAGGTACCTCAAACATGACTGGTCCAAAACAGAAATCAGTTGCCATCTCCCCCCTGTTCAGTCTTCCCCTCAGGATCCTTATATCTCTATCAGTGTATCCAAACAAGAATCTCTGGGGGTGACCTGACATCTGCTTCTCCCACACACTCCACATCTAATTAATCAGCAAATTCTTCCAATTCTTCATTCTATGAATCTTTTGACTCTGCCTCCTGTATGGCTACTGCCCTCTACATCTTAGACCTGCCCTTAGATCTTATATATGCCCTATTGCAATAACCTTCTCATTGACCCTCTACTTCCAGCTCCTACCTCGCTAGCCCGTTCTCCGTATGCAGAGTTATCCTGTATATACTGATCTGATCTGGCAACTCTTCCGTTTAAAAGCCCTTGATGGTTCTTCATTGTCTCTAGGATAAAATGCAACTTCCTTAGCCTGACCTAAAAGGCACATCATTATTTAGTGACTCTCTATTTTCTGACCTCATTGCTGGCCAGGTGTACCTCTTATAGTCATTCCAAGTCATGTTCAGTTTCTGGTATCTTTCATGCAATTCTCCCCCGACATCTTTACATATATTATTACCTCTGCTTGGAAGGCTCTTGACTCTCTGGTAAGCAGCAATGCATCCCTGAAGATTGCTCAAGCATTTCCTCCTCTGTACACTCTTCTGTGGTCTCCCTCAGGCACAGTTACCTGCTTTGTTCTCAGTATTTTCATAATACTTTGACTATGTCTTTCTTAGCACTTATCCTATAATTTTGTAATTATTTATTTACAAGACTGTTTCCCCAGCTATTAGGTTGGTGTAAAAGTAACTGCGGTTTTTGCATTTATTTTTAACCTTTTAAACCGCAATTACTTGGGCACCAACCTAGTAGAATGCGCTCTTTGAGGGCAAGGACCTTGTTTTTGTTTTTTATCTTTTGAATTTCTGATACATAGTAGATAAATACAATTAGAAAATGAAAGAGAAAGCTGAGGTTCAGAGAGCTGAAGTGGATCTCCCCAATCACACAACTAGTCAATGGGTGGTTTATAGGCTGGAAATGTGATCCTCTGACTCTTGTGTCCCTTTTACCACACAATGGCTGGGGCCTGCAATTCAACTCTCTAATGGGGTGGGGCAGGGAGCGTTTGGGTGGGTATAGAGCAGTGGACAGACCTATCCACTGATATCAAAGTGGGTATAATTCACCAGACAGAACCTAGTACCTGGAGGGTATCTGCACAAATGAGAGTAGTCAGCGCTTTAGGTTGTCAACACTGGAGGCATGCACTGGAAGAGACAGAAGAGCCCTGATCTGGGAGCACAGAACCACTACAGAGAACCCAGGAGCTGACAACAGTCAGAAATTCAGGAGGATAGGGATTCAAGGAGGTGGCTTCAGATATACTTATCAGAAGGCACAGGGCTGTGTTAGCGTTCTCCAGAAAAACGGGCTGTAGCAGGTCTACATCCACATCCATATCCATATCCACGTTCACATCCATAGCTACATATGTCTATAATCTATACGAGATTTATTATCAGGTATTAGCTCACGCATTTATGGAAGCTGAGAAGTCCCACTATCTGCCCTTGGCAAGTTAGAGTTCCAGGAAAGCAAGTGGTGTATTTCAAAGGCCTGAGAGCCAGAGAGCTGAACGATACAGATTCCAATCCAAGTCTGAAGGCCTGGGAACCAGGAGTAGTACCAAGGGCAGGAGAAGGTTGTTGTCCAGACCAAACAGTCAGGCTAGAGTGAATTCAACCTTCCTCTGTCTGTTTGTTCTATGCAGGGCCTCAGCGGACTGGATGGTGCCCGCCCACGTTACAGAGAGCCATCTGCTTTACTCAGCTCACCAATTCAAATGCTAATCTCTTCCAGAAACAACCTCAGAGACACACCCAGAAGTCATGCTTACCCAGATACCTGGGCAACCCGTGGGTCATAAAATTATCCATTCCAAGTTCCTATTATAAGCTGGGATTTGAGAGGTAGAAAGTTGATCCCTGAAGAAAGGATAGCAACCAGATAAAGTAAGAGTCTTGGTCTTAGCAACCAGAAACACAGGCAGATTTCCAAGAGAGGGACTTGGGCACAGGTAAAAGGACAGGAAGCCAGTTACCAGAATCAGGTTACAAAGTGGAGAAAATGGGGTGAATAAGGAAGGCTCTAACATCCTTGCCTCTCAGCTATGTCATACTCTAAAAAGCAAGAGTTATCAAAATAGTCATTATCAAGCAGCTCCCAAGTATTCTATCTCCATGTGCACCCCCCACCCCAGCTCCATTTTCTTTTATTTCCAGCTGCATTTTTCATTTTCATTGAAAACAAACTGGTCCTGACTTTGAATTATTCGCCAGTACCATCCATTTTAGAGGGAAAGTTTATGCATTCACAGTCTATTTAGAACCTGGAGGGTCGGCAGCTCCTCCCGGGAGTGTTGCTCACAGGTAGTTGGAAGCCTGTGTCTGAGAGGAGGCTCCTGGGCTGGTCGTCAGCTCATGCATCTGTTCACTTCTGACCTGGCCACAGAAGAGATATTAGAATATGCTTCGACCCTTTATTTTTCCCAGACTAATTAACCAAAGTGCTTAATAAATAACTGGAATGTGTCCAGGAATTTAGCACTTCATTAGTAATTTGTTTCATTATAATATGTATCACACAAATCAGTTCAATTCAGGCAACCATTTGCTGCCTTCTAATTCCCATTATTTGCGCATCTGATAAACCTAAGTGGGTCACTACTTTTCATTAAGGTGTATCTCAGACAAATTTTGGACCTTGCAAAAAAGTAAGTAAAACCCATGAAAATTGAATCACAGATAAGCAAATAAAATTGAATAAATACACCTAGAGAAACTTCTTAGGGATACTACACTGTGACTATGCAGGAGCAGCATTTGTGTTTTTATATAAAACAAAGTAAGTGAATTATTAAGTCAGGGAATTTGAATTTTGCCTTCTCAGATAGAAACTCCGTCCCTGTTTCACAGAAAGGAAAGCTTATGAAATCAGAATGTTGTGAGAAGATGTCTAAATATTATGCCATGCAGTTGAGAAGGATTTTGAAGTCAACAGACTGTTTGGGAGAGAAATTTGTTCACATGACAGCTTGTCCTATCACTATTAACTAATAGTGAAAGTGGCAGAGATCTCACCCTGGTTCCTGGCTTGACATTGACTTTGTCTGTTTGTGTTACTCCTTGTATCTGTCCCACAGCACCCAGTACAGCACTGAGCACTGAGTAGTAGATAGGTTAGTGCTCAGTTGCTTGACTCCAGATTACTGCTACCTAGTGTGAACTGAGAACACACCACGTGCAAGTCGCTGCAGAGAGATGTTCAATGTCATCTCATTTATCCAGTGAATGGAGCTTACTTTTACTATTTTATATTAGCCATTTTGGGCAGAAATTACTCTATAATATATGCACCTTTTTTTTGTCTTCCTGCAAAAAGAAGACAGAATGTTACAGAAGTCCTTACATCTAAGCATCTAGATAGAAAGCAGGACTCAATGTCCAAAGGGATAGCAAGAATTATGAAAGGGAGAACAGGACAAAAGTCACAGTGGAAGACAAAATGAGAAGTGGTGTCATCACTTGTTCATTCATGCACTCAACAGATATTTGCTGAGCACAACAGACTGAAGATTCAAGGATAAGTGAAGCAGACTTGGTCTCTGTCTTCCCAAAGCCTATAGTCTAGCGGGAAAGTCTGAGAAATGAATGCACCATTCTAATAGAGTAGATAAATACTGTGGTAGCGGAAAGCACTGAGGACATATAAAATGAAGCAGCTCAGGGAGGGCGTCCTGGAGGAGTAATGTGGATGAATGCCTGTTATAGCTTCGCAGACACTCCTAGCATGTTAGTGAGAACTAACAAGTTTCATTAAAGAGGCCTGACATAAGCATATTTGTGAGACACAGCAGAATTGACATCTCCCCTCTCCAAAAAGAAATATGTAGGTCAAGAGACAGACAAACATGGAGATCACAAGGCAATGACGACATGGCTTTACTTTTCTTATGAGAGCAGCTGCAAAATCTAACTGTCAATGTGATCCAGGCGCTGAGACACTTCCCCTTTAATGGTGTGCTATGCTGTGATTTAAGGAAGATGTGTCAGGTGCCTTCGTAAAGCTCTTTATCTGATTTCGGCATTTAAAAAAGTGTCCCAATTAGCTACTGCTGCGTAACAAACCACCCCAGAACTCAGTTGCCTAAACAAGTAAGTATTCATTATGGCTCATGAATGTATTGACTCGCTCGGGGTTCTTTAGGTTTCAGCTGGGCTCACTAATGTGCTAAGAATCATCTGTGGATCAGGTTCACAACTTTGGTGATCTTGGCTGGTCTTTGGCACATGTTTGGGGGTTGGTTGGCTCTTGCTTGATCTGGAATGGCCTTGACTTTCCTTTCCATGGTCTCTCATCCTCCAGCAGGCTAGCTTGGATTTGTGACCATGGGATGTCAAAGTTCCAAGGAAGCCACTGGAAGTCCCTTCTGCCACATTCAGTGGGCCAAAACAAGCCAGCTAGCACTATTTCCAGGGTAGGGAAATAGACTCCATTTATTCACGGGCAGAACCACAAAGTCATGCTGTAAAGGGTATACACTCAGGATAGGGTATAATTGGAGACATTTGTGCAATTATTTTACCACAAATCACAACCTTGACTATGCTAGAAAACCCAGTGTTTCCCTAGTATATTTTGTCACGACTCATGTCTCTTGTGTCATCTCGTTATGAATGTGCATACCCTCTCCTGTGAAAAGGATCCAGAGGTCAGCCCCTAAGACTTGCTTTGTAGGGAGTCTTGTCTTCCCACTGCATAGAGTGGAAGTCAGCCAAGCCAGGAGTCATAAGGGCAAATACCCATTAAACAATGCTGGTCAGTTTTACAGACCATAATCATCATATTGATCACTGATATTGATAGTTTTGCCCTGCTCAAGACACAGATTCATTGGAACAGAGGGATTGGCAAGTTGCCACATCCAATGGGAGTGTCATGTGTACTGATGTTTCTTTAATAAACATTTAATACAGTGCTAGGTGCTGGGATGAGCTTGGGGTCACTGCAAATAAAGCCCCGAGCCCAGACTTCTCATATATTTAGTGCAAATGTGCCGTTAGACATTGGAGTACTTCATGAGTCCCATTTTCACCTTAAGAAATGAAAACCAGCTCAGGTGAAGGAAAGAGTCTTTATATCTTGTGATACAATCTTTTGTATTTTCAAACTCTTCCCCCTTGGGAATTCACATTTTTTTGACCATGCGCCAGAAGAAAGATTGCCTCATCTTCCTCCATTTTAGTAATGGAAATCCAAAACAAGCTATTGTGAATAATGCTGCACTGGACATAGGAGTGCAATATCTCTTCAAGATCCTGATTTCAATGTTCTTAAGGTGGGTCTGCAGGATCATATAGTGGTTCTTTTTTTTTTTTTTTTTTTGAGGAACTCCCATACTGTTTTCAATAGCTACACCGATTTACATTTCCACCAAAAGTATACAAGGATTCCGATTTCTCCACATCCTTGCCAACAGTTGTTATCTTTTTTATAATAGTCATGCTAATGGGTATGAGGTGATATCTCATTGTGGTTTTGATTTGCATTTCCCTGAAGTTTAGGGATTTTGAGCATATTTTCATGTACCTGTCAGCTATTTGTATGCCTTCTTATGAGAACTGTCTATTCAAGAGCCATTGTTAAATCAGGTTATTTTTTTAATTAAAATTTTTTTTTTTGCTATTGAGTTCTTTATATTTTTGGATACTAACCCCTCATCAGATTATTCACAATAGCATAGCCAAGATATGGAAACAAATAACCATCGGCAGATGAATGGATAAAGGTAATGTAGTATATACATACATGGAATACTATTCAGCCTTCAAAAATATGGAAATCCTGTCATATGTGACAACATGGATGGACCCAGAGAACAATGAAAGAAGCCAGTCACAAAAGGACAAATACCACCTGATTCCACTTATGTGCAGAATGAAAAACAGTCAGACTCACAGAGGTAGAGAAGAGAATGGTGGTGGCCGGGGGCTGGGGGAGGGGTAAAGGGGTTGTTCACTGGGTACATATTTCAGTGATGTGAGCTGACTAAGCTCCAGAGCTCTGCCACACACCGTAATGCCCACAGGTAACAATGCTGTGAAGTGCACTTAAAAAAGTGTGTTAAGAGGGGAGGCCTGGACTTCATTTTCAGCATACCACAAAACAAAAACAAAAGCAAACACTAAAGGGGGACACGGAAACTTTTGGAAGTGATGGATATGTTTATGACCTTGATTGTGGTGATGATTGCACAGGTGTAGGCATATGTCCAAACTCATCAAACTGTATACATTACGTATGTGCAAGTAAAGATGAATTATTACTTATATTCTGAAATGTGCTTTTCTGAATGATCCCCATACCAGCTTTCTAGCTTGGTAGTTTATGTCTGTTTAATACACTCTATGTTGATGTGGTTATCTGAGATTTCATGTTTCTTGACACGTGGACTGACACAGGGACTGGTAGAAATCGCCATCTACCAGATCGCAGCAGAGGACTTCACGGGCCGATTAACCTTCCCGAGCCTTCCCTACCCTGAGCCCCACTTGCTCAGCTCCTAGCAATCTCATGAGCTCTCAGTCCTTATATGGCCCGTCCGTTCATCGTGTGGGGGACTCTAAGGAAGAGTAAGAACATTATGGACAAGCTTTACAGAGGAAAGCAAGCTAATAATTGTCCCCGCGGATAACTACTGTTATTACCCATCCCATGGATAGTGGTCCAAAGGAAGACGTGAGAGCAGCAAAAGAACGGCTGCTTAGGGTTTAAAATGCTCTGACTTCAAAAGACTCTCACGATTAGATGAAAATATCTCAGTACAAGACTCTAAAATGATTCTAGAAAACATGACAATGTCTCATGTGCTGCATTTGGAATTTAACCCTTTCACAGCTGCTACTTTCTTGAGGCCACCAGGTTCCCTAAAGCATCTCATTCCAATCTCCTTCGCCCATCTCCCCATCCCTGCCTCCCCCAAGTCACCAGTCCCTCTGGGGATGTCACTTGTTCTAGGACCTGGCTCGTCTATTTGCCTTTGGTCTTTTTTGCTGAGAGATGTCAAGTAAAGGTTAATGGATTTGGCAATAGGAGAATTTTTTGGAGCAGAGCTGGTAGGCATCTTCTTGGTATCTTCAACCAAGGGAGGTTAGAAAGAAAACTAACAAAACAGCCAACACTTGCTCCTTTCTCTGAGTAGTAGTTGAGTCTCCCATCGCTAGATTGCCCTGGAGAACTTAAGTCTCTTAATATTAATTGAATAAACATTTGTAAGTCAGATATTTTTGAGCATCAGCAAAGCACAGGATTTTCCTGGTAAAAGGCTGTTTTTCCTGGCTTACCTGAGTTGAGATCTTCCTTGACTGGCACAGAACTGCTTCTGCTGTCTCTTCATGTGCCTGTTGCCTGTCCTGGAAAGGGTATGAATACTGACATGCAGCGTGTAGTTCAGGCTTTTCCAATGGCACTATTTCGCCTTTTCCTGAGTACTAGGAAGGCCTCTCACTCCCCAGGCAATTAGCATCAATGGGCTGCTTGCTGGCACTGTTACATAGGAAACAGAGGAACCGCATTGGTTTCTGCTGTTGTGTTTGCTTATTTTCCCCACTTTGCACACCGAACATAAGACCTGCTTTAACTACTGCTGTTAAGCCCTGATTGCTGCTGACACATTATTAAGAACAAGAAAGTGAAGCCCTTTTATTCTTTGCTCTCTCTGAGGGAACAGCCAACTGAGCCCTTCCCCCTTTCCCCCCCAAAGTCTGATGCTCTCTCTCCTGACATTTCACACATACTTCAAGTCCAAAACCATGCATTTGAGCTGAATGAAATAGTCTGGAGAAAAGTTCCTCCAGTTGTAGAATGTTTTGATGCGCTGGTTTGGTTCGTCTCATTTTCTTTTAACAAACATTTGTTTAGGAACTATTCTTTGTCTGCCTTTGAGGTTCCATGGAAAACCTCACTATCTCTGCCCTCAAGAAGCTCACAGTCTATGGTGGAGGAAGAATGTAAATAAAATAAATTAAAATGAGTTTGAAACAATCTTCCAAAAGAAGCATAGAGGTTACTGTAGAAGCAAAGTGGAGGGGGACACTAACTCTACCGAGGAAAAACAGGAGGTCTTTCTAGGGACAGTGATATCAGAGCCAAATCCTAGAGGAAGAGGAAGAATTTTTTTTTTGAGCATTTATTCATTCACTTAACAAATATTACATTTCCCAAGTGCTGGGCACATAAGGACTTCAGCAAGTATTTGGGCTGGGCTCTAGGACCTGACAGTGATGGTTAGTGGATGGAGAAATGTCAGAAAAGGGGAAGACCATGGACCGAGGCATGGATAGGTGAGAGAAGGTGCATCCATAAACTGCTGGGGTGTAAGTGCATAGAGGAGGGTGACACGGCAGGAGGCAGCACCTAAGGAAACAAGGACTCAATGCTGGAGTCTGAACTTTATTCTGAAGAGGAGGGAAACTACTGGAGAATCTTAATAGTGACATAATCAGATCTGTGTTTCATCAAGATAACCCTGTCCTCTTTAAAGGACCGTCTGGGTGGAGATAAGACTTAAAGAAGTGTGGGGACAGAGCCCCAAAAAGCAGTTTCCAGGCTCTCGGCCTCACATAGAAAGGTGCTGGCTCAGGTAGTAAATGGCCATCGACTGTGATCAAATGGCCAGCAGCTGTGGCTAGTTGGCCGTCAGCTGTAACCAGTGAGCCATTAGCCATGAATATAACTGCCGAGGTTACGCTAGCAGCAAGAAGGGAGAGCTAGCAAGAAGATGGGGGCTGAGTCTGCGAGCGTCACAGTGAGGGTTGAGAATTGTGTTGCTCCTGGTTCCTGTGTCTCCAACCCAGCCGCCAGTGAGAGTATAGTGGAGTGACTCCCCTACCTATGGCTCCGTGGGTGTTCCTTTTTGGCCTCACCATGTCCTGCGTTCTTGTGTGGGGAGTGGGACCAGAGACCCCGCCGGAGGCCCCGCACGACACCTGGCGAAGTCGGCAGGATCCCCTGCATGACAAGAAGGGAAACCAGTTAGGAGGCTATTGCTATAATTAATGGAAGAGAAGCAATGGCTTGGACATGGAAAAAGGCAGTGATACTGGATTGGAAAAGAGTTTAGGGTTTAAAAATGAAAGGGCCTGATGCCTGCTCAGGTGTAGTGGACTAGGGAGGTGAATGGGAGGGCTCAAGGCTGACTCCCAGTCATCCGGAGACTTCAGCAGCTGATCTTATCACTTCAGAGGCACTCTTATGCCCACAGGTCTAATTAGAGAATTTTTCAGCTCACAGGAAGCTTGCTCCCAGGGATAATACCATGTTTCTTTGTCTCTTCTGTTTTGTTTGTTTTCTTCCATGTCTAAGAATAAGTTTTAGGGATCTTGGTCAGAGGTATTTTATAAAATGAATTGGGAAGCCACAACATAAAGTACACAGGGAAATTTAGCAAGAGGAGAAGGAAGGAATCGAGAGAGGCAAAGACATTGCAAAAATGAACCATAGATTAACAACGGATCTAGGAGAAAGTGGAAAACAAACAACGAGGGAGAGAAGATGGCACAGAGAAATATAAAAATGAAAGCAAAATATTATTAGAGGTACATGCTAGGTGCCCTAAAATGTTTATTGACTAAACGAATAAAAACAAAACAGGTGAAAACAGGGGGCTGTTGTAAACACTGCCTCCGTTTTGTCCCTCTGCTGATGGGCGTCCTGTTCACATTCCAGATGAGGCCTCAAGTTGTGGGATAAATCCCACCATTCCAGAAGGTGGGAGGAGGGGTGTCCTGGGCAGTGGGGCTGCCACCTGAGCCTCTTATATTGCATTGGTTCTTCCCTTTTCATGCTTGCTGGCATGTCACTGATTCAGATGTGCTGGACCCTAAAGAGCCTCTGGGCAGTAACTAACCACCCTGAGTTTGTGCTTTGCAAGGATATGACCAGTTTGGCTGTCTTTGGAAACCAGTGGCTGAGTCAACCAGAGAGGTTAGCTCGGAAAACTTCCTTTCATTGCTCAGAGAGAAATGTCCACACACAGATAATGTACTGGTCCTGGGCATCATCTCGTTGCCAGAAGGGACACTGTGTTGCTCACCCAACATCCCAAGGGCATGAGATGCAAGGGGAAGTCTTCAGCAGGGGTTATCGTCTGACACACGCAAAATACTGCAGAGGCGAGGTAACAGTGGTTCTAGGCACCACAGGCTAGGAACTCACACTCCATCAGGACGCTGTCTCTCTACCTCTGGCTCGTCTCTTTCACTATTGGCATCATTCTCTCAAGTGGCTCCTCCATGCGGAAGTGGCTGGTGCCCAGAGGCCCCAGTTAAGACGCATACGGTATGGTAGCCAGATAGAGAGATGGCTCTTGACCTCATCTTCAGTTAGGAAACCCCTGAGGAAGGGTTATGAGCAGCCTGGCTTGGCTTACGTGCTCATGCACAGACCCATCACTGTAGTCAGTGAGATGGAGTTCTATGATTAGCTCATTTGGAGACAGGTATCCTCTTCTCAGTCCGTCACTAATCAGAGAGGTACGGTCCCAGAAGATGTTCGCCTCCAGCAGGTCCCAAATATGGTTTGCTGGAAAAGAAGTACCCTTGTTCTTAACAAAGTGCCATCTGAAGAAACTCTCTCTCTTCTGGGTATTGGACATGTTTGTGAGGTATGAGGCTGCTAAAGTCATTTTGCAACCACAAGGGAAGTTAACTAAACACAGAGGAGGGCACACCTAAGGACATGGCAAAAACATGGAAATGGAGCCTCTGGACCAATCCAACCACGAAGCCTTCCATTCCTTGGCATTTAAATCAACAACTTTCCCTGTTCTTTAAGACTTCAAGTTTTAATTTTTTTTATTTATTTTTATTTATTTATTTTTTCCCGTAACTTGCAACCAAAAACACCTTTAAGTGGTATGTGCTGAGAGGGATTACTTCCAGAAAAAATAACAGATGTTGAGCAGCCAAAAAAGGTCCACTAAAACGAAGATGATAAGCATGTTTCATGAGGGACATCTGTGGCCAGGCTTAAATTTGAGGGAAGAGTCTTGGACTTTTGTTGATGTTCAGTGGAAAATGTGGGCAGGAGAGCAGGGTGAGGCCTCCTCATAATCCTGATCCTCACGGCAATTCCTCACTATCCAAGGCTACCGATGCGGAGAGTGGAAGGCTGGATTTTAGGGTGAGAAGCACTTGCCTGTGTTTCAGGCCAACTGTTGGTCCTTGGAGCCAGGCAGGCTGGGCTCTTCCCTTCTGGACAGTGATCTCTGGGGAGGTGAAGCTGGTACTCAGGGCAGGAGCCCAGTAGCTCCTATCCCAATGCCCCTTCTTTGCTTTTTCAGTATTAGCATCCAATTTGCTGTAGGCGCTATGAAGGAAAGGGTAGGTTAGGGTTAGAACCACGTGGACAGTGGGTTCTGTGAAGCAAGGACTCCAGAGAAGGTGCTTTCAGAGGATGAAGGACAGCAGGGCAAGTCTCCACATCAGTTGGAAGACTCCAGCTTAGCTAGCTGCTTGGAAAATTCTTCTTACCCAGGTGCCAGCTTCTCTCCAGACCTTTGTGGCCCAGGGAGCTCTCTTGTCTCTCTTTCTCTCACCCAAGCCTCAGGAAAGCCCAGGCCCAGGGGACAATGCTGCCTTGTTCCAAAGCTGTGATTTCTGAGTGGCCTCTTGTTTGGGGGCCCAGGGAGCAAGATGGACAAGCTGTGAAGCAAAGAAAGAACTGCCCTGGAAGCTGGGCTGCAGTTTCTTTTTGTTCCCTGCCAAGTGCCCCTCCAATCTAGAACAGAGGGCCTGCTCCCAGCTAGGAGTCGGACGAGGCCCTGGTCTTTAGGCTCTGGGTAAGTGGGACCAGTCGGGACTAACAGAGGCCTCACAGACCCCTCAGCCCAGTTTGAGGTGTCCAAGTCTGAGGATGTTCAGTCTAACCTGATTAGTCTGTGTATGTGAGTGTATGTGTATGAGAGTGTAGATGACACTATAAATGTATATATTGCCTTTCTCTGTGGCGCCTTGATTATGGATGAATAGAATTAGAATCCCCAATTTGGTAGGTCTGGTTTGTCAGAAGTTGACCTAGCCTTAATCAAATTAGACTACCAGATCTTGGTCACATGGCTTTGTCCTGTAGAAGCATTATGTAGTGAATTGACTGAATTTTGCAGGCAGGCTCCGTTTGCTTGACAAATAAGGCCTGGCTTGTGGAGATGCACTTAACAGTTCATGTGCATTTGCTATGATTTGTGTATGCGTCTGCCATAGGTGTGCTAGCGTAATTGTATGTGGCAGAGACTCTACCACATACAATGAAAATGTGTGGACTCTTTCTTTATAGAACAGCCTCCTAATGGGTCTTCCTGTCTCCAATCCCTTGGTGTTCTCTTTCAGGGTTTCTTGTGCTTTCCCATTAAAAGTACCCCCAAAATAGCAATTCTCAATCCTGCCTGCCCATTAGAATTATCAGGGGAGTCTTTAAAAGTACTGACTTCTGGGCTCTGTCCTCAGAGGTTTGGATTTAAATGGTCGAGGGTAGAACCTGGATCTTGGTGAGTTTTCAGCGTTCCTCAGATGGTCCTATGTGTGGCCAGCGTTGAGAACCACGGGCTAAAGACGGGACAGTGCACTTCACTGGTGTGGGCATCGGCCAAAGCTGCTCACACCTAGGGTGACATTCCTTAGACTTTGCCTTCTTTAAATTAAATATCCCCGTGACTTTTGCTACATAAATGTAATATATCCACAATATAACTGTAACAGTTTAAATTACTTTTCACTGAGTTAAATTTTCACGCCAAAAAGGTGTAGCATATTTTCCCAGTTCCTCCTATGCCAGCATATGGCCCCACGCTTCTAGGCCCATATGTACCCCAGGAATGTGGACCATGGCTGATTCATCCCCACCTCCCACAAAGCCTTTCACCAACAAGTTTTTGGGATATGTCTGCCAACATGTACCGAGGAAACAGGGCAGTTTCCCTAAAAATGTCCCTTTGATCTTCTTTGATCTTCTCTTTGTTCAGAGTGTCTGGTGGCTCTCCATTGCGGGGTACACTGATTCTGAAATGGTTTAGAGATGTCCAGGTGGTACAGGGGATTGCATTAGGAGTTTATGAACAAAATTTTAAACAAGTAGTCATGTACTTGTTCTTTGTATATTAGATAAATATAAATGGGACATAAAACCTGTGATTATTATATTATTATTTCTTTTAAAAGGGATAAGTGTTTTTAAAAAGGGAATAGTTTTAAATTTGATTTAAAGAAAATTGCTATGTGAATAGTAGTACCGGTAACACTTAAATGTGTGTGTCACTAAGTGACAAGTAAATGATTAAAGGATGGCTGGCATTCAAGAACCTCCTAATCTGGCTCTGACCTGCCCTTCCAGCCTTAGTTTTTTTCTTTTCCCCAACAGGGGCTGTCTGCTCTGTCAGAAAGACTTACAAATAGTTCCATATATAGGGGTCCCTTAAAACCATGGGCTCCGGAACTATTCTACCTGATAAGACCAATGGCCATTCAAGGCCCATCGCAGATCAAGGGGAGGAGGCAGAGGCTCCACTTCCTGGTGGGTGCTCTGTGTGCCAAGATTCTGAAATCCATAATGCATAATGATTGTCATGGTCATTTGGGGGGAATATAATCTGGCACAATCCATTTAATAGATTACATATACAAAAAAAAAAAAAAAGTTCTCCTTTCCTTCCCCTCCTTCATGACAAGGACCTGGGAGTTATCCAGCTTGATAAAACGGCCTTGATTCAGCTGGCCATTTAGATCAATGTGGACAGGGCTGTGACATCTTCCTTCCCACCTGTGAAAAGTGCTAGAGACCAACACAGCAGACGACGGAGCATGCAGTGGGCCTGGCTACATTCGCCTACACATCAGTCTTCTTCCTCTTCACATTATACTTTGGCCACTGGAGTAAATTCCCCTGGCCATACACTTCTCTCCTTCCACCCATGCTTCCACAGGAAACACACAGAAGCCGAGGGAGGGTGGCAGCTACCACAGGACCCTGGGAGTTAGTACAACATGGTGATTGAAAGCAAGAGTCCTGGAGTTAGATGGACGTGGGTTTGAATCCCAGCTCTGTCAATGCTGTGGCTTTGGGAAAATTCCTCAGTTCTCTAAGACTCAGGTGCACCATCAGTTATGTGCAGATAATGGTATCTCTCTCATAAGGTAGTTGTGAGGATTAAATTAAATAATGGAGATAAAATGTTGTATTGTTTCAAGGGAGACTGTTAGAATGTAAAAGTCCTTGGTATCATTCAACAATAATTACACTTGTTGAGTGTTTACTGTATGCCAGGCACTTTGCATACATTGATTAATTTAACCCCAAAAGTTTCTTGAGGTGAGTATTTTTTATCCTCAGCTTAAAGATAGAGAAAGCGATCAAAGATAGAGAAAGTAGCCCAAGACGGGATAGTCGGATTTGAACCCAGGTTTTTTTTGATTCTGCCCTTATTATGGTTCCCACCTTGGGCAGGACTTCCCACCAGCTGTCGGTGTGTAGGGCCTCCGCTCGGTGACAGTGAGGCTGTCAGGTGGTCAGGGCTGAATTTGCTCTTTCACAGTTCAGTGCAGATGGTACCGGGAGCCATTGGCCATTAACCCCAAGGTCATAGAGAAACACAGCTGCTGTTGTTCCAGAACGAAAATGTGCTTATTTACTGTAGCCAGTGGGAAAGTGCCAGTTCCTGTGGGAAAGGGCGTATAGGGCGATTGTATGGAGGGGTGGTGGACAGAGTGTAGAGAAGTGATGAGAGGAGAGGGAGGTGAGCACTGGTGTGAAGTGTTAGGTAATACACCGTGGTTGCCTTTAACCTTCTTAGAACACATCCTGTGTTCTCTCAGCTTGGGGCCTTTGCACATGCTATTCTTCTGTTGGCATTCATTTATTCATTCAGTAAATATTTTTGAGTCCCTCTTATGTGTTAATCACTTTGATATGTGCTGGTGGAAGAACATTGGCTATTACCTTCAAGTTGTAGGGCTAAGGGAGAGACAGAAAATATTCATGTAAACAAATGAGTGAAAAAGATAATTTCAGCTTTGTGATCTGTTAATCACTAAGGAGAAAACACACAAGAAAATGGACACGGGAATAGCCTGGAACACTTCTCAAACCTAGTTACCTTTCAGTATGTAACTCAGATAGCCTCCTGGCCCACCGAGTCTAGGTTAGACCAGTTCTAATGTGGCTTACCACAGTTGTTACAATACGCTAACAGCTTCTTTACTCTCTCACACTGGCTTGTGTGCTTCTTGAGGACAGGGACCAGGTATTGTCTCCAGCACCTGGAAGGTGTCTGACAACGTTGGTACCCGACACTCATTTGTTAAACGGATGGCTGGCTGGAGGGATGTATGTGTTTTGTGTTCTTCAGGGGAGACATCAAGCCTATTTTTAGTGCAGTTATGTTCTCAAAACCGGGTGATCTGATTGTATTCAACCTAACTGCTGCTGGTGGTTACACACACACACACACACACGCACACACACACACACACACACACACACACAGAGGGTGCCAACAAAATATATACACATTTTAAAAAAGGAAAAAAAACCTGTATTAAAATTGTAATACTCAACATATACCAATAACAAAAGATGAATACAAGTCACATTTGACTTCTGCAATTACAAGAGGTGCTCAAAGTGGTTCCCATAAGAGTAATTTTAATACAGTTTTTTTCTTTCTTAAAATGTGTATACATTTTTTGGCGCTATATATATATATATCTAGCCAAACATATATACATTTTTGGATTTTAATGAATGGTAATAATTTGCACAGCAGCATATTGCTACGTTAATTGAGGGGTATCATTTTAGTACTATAATAAATAACATATAATTTATCAGTCCTCATGTGTAATTTACAAGTATACCATGTGGGCTATATAAATGTTTCTGTATGTGGGAGGGGTGGGAAAAATACCTATTGATCTGATGTAAGGTAGCATATGGAAAAAATGAGCTGACTCATCTTGATTGCCCCCAAAGAGGCAGCCATCCATACTGGACTCATCTTGGGGATCCCTGAACATCCTGAAAAGTGGAGGAACTAAGAAGGGAGAGTGGGAGTGGTGAAGAGCCACAGCCATTGTTGTAGAAACAAAAGGAACCCTCAATGCTTGTTCCTCATGGAACAAAGCATGTTACTACTCGCTGAAGAGGTAGGACTCCATAGAAAAATAATATACTGTTTGGAGAGCTGGAAAGAGGCCCTGGGCTCCTGGGCTGTGTTGTTAAGTGTTTGCCCAAGGTTGGAGAATTAAAATCCATCTGTGAGAAGGGACAGACTAAAAATAAGGCAGAGAGAAAGCAAGCTTAGCACATATGCACATGGAAACCCAATAATACTGAGACGTGGCAAAGAAACACCAAACAGATTAGAAAGAAATCATAACGTAGCTATATGGACAGGCAGGATGGCTGGGTCTAGGACCTTTTGGTGAACTAGATGCTTTTGACCTAGAACAAGGTGCCCTGGTTCCCTGAAAATACCCAGCACTGTGATGGAGGGACAGGGCTTTCTTGGGTCAGCGCTCCCCTTCTGTAGAGAAAAGGGCAACTGTGCCTCATGTCACAGGACTGGGATGCCCAGATGGTGAGTCCAGGCAAGTGGAACCTGGAGAAGGGGATGCTCTAAAGAATGACTTTTTCACTACAGAACCCCAAGACACTTTCCTCAAACTAACCTGTTATTTGCCTTCCTCAGGAGAGTAGAGCAGCGAAGGATTCCTAGAGAATGTGGAATGAGAACTGGGGTCTTGTAGGGTGAGTCACATCAGATAGATGGAAGGGGTGGGAGAAGGGCATTAGCAGAAATGGAAGGACAGTGTGTCATATATCATACCTTTCATTGCATTATATATGAAGTCCGTGTGGGAGATAGCAATTCTATCTCCCTATCATCTCTCTATCTATTCCAGAGGCTTCAAAGAGACGTGTGTTTGGGGACACTGAAGAAACCTATCTGGCTGAGCAGAGCCTTTGTGGACAGAGCAGATCAACCTATTCTGAGTTCATACATTTTGGGGAAGTACAAGGAGAGCAGATTGAAAAGTAGAACTAGAAGGGATTATAGAGAACCTTGAAGGATTTATCTGTAAATTTGAAAACAAAAAGTATACATTTACTGGCACCCATCTACAATATGCAAAGCATTATATTCAGGCTGGTGTATATCAAGAAGTATTGACTCAATCAAATGGCAGCCTGGACGTCCACCTGGATGTCCCACTGGCACGTTAGAGTCCACGTGGCCAGCACACTACTACTGCTTATCTGTCTGTTCCAATGAGCTCCTTGCCCTTCATTCCCTTACAGTGAAAGGCACCAGCATACACCTAGTGACCTGAGCCACAAACGCAGTATTCATTCTAGGTACTTCCCTCTCCCTCACTCTCTGTGTTAAATCAATCAGCAAGTCCCATCAGTTTCATCTTCTAACCCCTTCTCCAGTCTCTTAACTCCTTCCTATTTCCCTTTCTTGGACTATTGAGTTAGTCTCTAACCTGTGCCCCTGCCTCCAGGCCTGCAGCCCTCAGTTTCAGACCCCACGCTATACCGTCCCTTGCTTGGAACTCTACAGCGGCTCTTCATTAACTAAACCAATAATGGTTGTTGATTTTTTTTTTTAAGCTTTAGAAAATTTCTTTTTCAAATAACCCAATATGTAAAAGAGGTTTAAGAGCCAAGATGCTCTAAGGAGTGTCTTACTTACTCAGTCTTTCTCCTTATCCCAAGCACCACAAAAGAGCCTCAGTGCTCCCACACAGTTTGAAAACTCACAGGAAATGTACAAGTCACTTAGCATGGTTTATATATCTCTGTATTATCTGGCCCTGGGCCATCTCTTCAATCCCACTTCCTGCTACTCGCTCCCTCACATTTTAGGCTCCAGTAGCACTGGCCTGCACGTGTGGTTTTCCCCACACATCTGATGCTACACCCTCCCCCACCCCCATCCTCTTGCGCACTGGTCCCTCTGCATGGACCATGTTGCTCTCCTCATTAGCTCCATCAGCTGCCCAACTCCATTGATCCCTCCAAACTCTTTTCAGGCATCAGCTCCAACCGGAGACCTCTCTGAACCCCCAAGCCGGACCAGCTGTCCAGATTCTCTGTTCCCTGAGCCCCTATGGCTGTAACTCAACCATGGCCCTACGTTAGGTTATGTGTATAGTCTTCCCCCAGGAGCTTGTAAGCTCTATGAAGACACGATGGTGAGCCATTCATCTCTCTCCTTGGCTCCTAGCACAGTACCAGTGCCTGACACCTAGCGGATGCTCACTAATCTTCACCATGCTGAGCAGTGGAATGTAGACCAGGTCTCCCCTACTTTCAAGTAGAGTGTGCAGAGTCCTGCTGTGTCGCCAGCGATCACAGAATACCCCCTCGTGTCCCATGATAGTAGATTCAGGACACCCAGCACCCACCCCCGGGGGATTCAGGCTGGTCTGTTTGATGGATTGCCACTTTACTGGCTCTCCTCCACGAGGCCTAAATGAAACCCTAGCCCTTATTTGCAGGTTCCAAATACCTTGGGCATGAGGCCAGTGAGTAGAGCTGTTGAGCAAGGGAATGAGATTGTTCCAAGACTTTAATAGACATGCAGCTTTTTGAGGAAAAGATGCAGTGATGAGACATTTGCTTCAAAAGCCAGACGCAGAGCTTCATCATCCCTCTCATCTGACAGGAGCGGGTCCGAGTCTCAGTCCACCAGGTACTTAATATAGGAGGTTTAGAGGACAAAAACCCCTGGTCACTGTGTACTCTGGGGGAGAAAGTGGCTAAATGGGGGCTTCCCAACAATTGTGGAAAATGATGGTGCGATGAGCTGACTTGCTCCTCCCAAAATCCAAATGTTGTAGTTCTAACCCCTAGTACCTCACAATGTGACTGCATTGGGAGATGGGGTCTTTAAAGCGGTAAAACAAGATAATTCAGGTGGGCCTTAATCCAATAGGGTTGGTGTCCTTATAAAAAGAGGAAATTTGAACGAAGATATGGGTACAGAGGGAAGACCAGGTGAAGACACAGGGAGAAGGCAGCCACCTACAAGAGGGGAGACGCCGATCCTGCTGACATCTTGTTCCCAGACTTCTAGCCTCCATAAGTGTGAGAAAGTAAATTCCTGTTATGTAAGACACCCGGTCTGTGGTACTTTGTTATGGTAGCTCTTGCGAGTGAATACCGATGGGTATGGTGTGGTGAGGACCTCAAGACACGTGCAGGTCCGTTTTGGGCTCTCAGAGGTCACTGAGTGCCACTGCTCTCCTCTTGGAGGGTTTTCTGTAGCCCTGACTCATGAGGTTGTCTGCTCTCAAAATACCCTATGCTTCTGGCTGGGCTTTCATCACACTCGAATTCAAGGACTGTATTTGTTTCCTTCTGTTTCTCCCACTAGACTCGGAGCTCTTGGAGGGTAGGGATTGCGTTTCTCTTATTCCCCAGCCTGGCACAGTGGTGGTAACCGGTAAGGAAACATCTGTGGAATTGAGGAACTGGAGCAGGGCTCTGCCCTGGGTTTTTACAGTCAGTATGTCTCCCTCAGCTCTTCTGCCAGAGCGCGCTCCTTAGGTGGAGCGGGCTTGGGGCTCTCAGCTCCCCTCCTCTCTGGCTTCGCTGCCCATTGACAGCGCTAGTAAACAAGCCCCCAGCAGGCGAAGGCTTGGAATGAAATGGCCTAGATGGAGAAGCAAGGTGATTAGTTCCTGTACTGCCAAGCTATGTGATTGGCTATCTGTCTGAACGGGCTGCTGTGATTGGTTCACCAAGCAGTAAGGAAGGCTAACGAATCCCTTCCCTTTAGGCGTCTCCTGCCTACTTTCTGGCTGGGGCGGGGCGTGGGGGGATGGGGGTAGGGGTGTCTGTGGGGGTGCTGTCCTGAGTTTGCTCTGGTCTAGTCCCTGTTTGCTGCAGACTTAAGGTTCAGGAACTGTTCACAGCACAAGCAAACAGCCCTTTTCTAGACCTGCCGTGAAGGGGATTAGCTGCGGGTCAGTAGGAGTCTAACACAATCTCTTTCTGTTGGGCAAACAAAACAATTATTGATATACCTGCTCTCTGGACTTGACAGCTTTAACATAACACAAAAATATCAAACCACCTAGCTGCGATTCTAGCCTCTTCCTTCGCTCCTCTTTTCTTTTGGATTCCCTCCTGGGGGTCGACCTGTATTTTCCTTTTTTGCAAGTTGAAAATGTAGGTTACCGGCTGGGCTGTCAAATCAGGAAGGATTGGTAGAAGGAGTGGCTCCCCACTCCTCACAGCTTAGAAATGTTCCTTACTGTTCCAGCAATCCCAGTTATACTGGGAGTCTACAATGATAATAATTATTATTGTTTACATATGTAGCCACTAACTGCACATTATAATAATTCCTCATACAATTTTGATCTTACATAAATAGGCATTATTTCAAAACTCTGATGCAATTTACATTTTTTGCTTCACATTTTACATTTTGAAGATAAGGAAAACCTTGGTTAGGAGGTTAAGTGACTCGGCCCAGATCACAGCCCTAGGGCAGAGCTGGGCTTACAAATGCATTAGGGGATGAAGTGTCACCACTGTGGAGGGGGGAATGCGTTTGTGGGAGGAGGGAGGCCATTCCACAGGATTTAATTCTGTGGACTGGAAAATCAACAGCCAGCCTCTTTTTCTGGCTCTGTTTCCAAGAATTGTTAGCTCTGCTCATTCCCTGAGTTATTCCTGCACTGGACAGACCTTGGTGGGGTGACAACCTCAGTACGTAATAGGTGAGGGCAATGACTGGTGAGAAAGTGTTTCCCTGTCTTCCCACTGCCTCCTCTCTTCTCTGCTCAGTCTCTTGTAGAGAAGCAGAGGAATAATTGGCTTGCCATTTATTCACAGGGACTTTTCCTGTGCTCCCTGCTCCTTTGCCCCCTCTATTTGAATGGGGGGGGGTCCCTGGAGAGGAGTTCTTAGATCATTTGTTTTTAAATAGGAGTTAAGCAGCTAAGCTGGTGTAACTGTGCCTCAGGTACCAGATACTTTTCTAGTTATTCCTGCACCTTCTCTCACACAAAGTAGCTTTCCTGTTTGTTTACTTTAATCTTGTGAAAGTAGCACCAACTTTAAAACAAAAAAAAATTTTTTTAACTACTTTATAGAAAAGAGGAACAAAGGTGAATAAATAGATATATGTGAAGGGAAATTGTGGCGACATAAGTTTTAATTCCAGGGCCCTATCTCATATTTTGGGAAGTAGCCACGTCTCATTTTCCTCTATCTTGACATGGTGGCTTGCTGCAAAAGGAAGGCATCTTCTTGTGTGGACCCCCAGGAGCTTACATAAGGGCAGCCACACATGAGAAAATCCTTGTAAAGGGCTTGAAACAATGACTGGTACATAATAAGCTCCAATAAATGATAGGTATTGCTATTATTATTAATAATAAAAATGAGACAATGAAAGAAAAACATTCAATTTGTCTCCTTTTCTTCAAACTCCTGAGATAGTCTCTCTTGTTCAGGGTTCACATTGTCCATCTGAGGACATGAGATCTCCACTAACAGTCAAAGTGGACAGTGAAGAACTGGGGTGGGGTGGGGCGGGGATCTCTTGCGTGATCATTCTGAGACCTGCTTATTTTCTTCTAGGAATTTGATTTGAGATTTCATTGCCAGACTGAACCTAAGATTTTACTAGTCACAGAGTCAGGATGGCTGCCGAGGGCCGTGTATTGATTACTTTCCTAGAGATGCCATAACAAACACAACAAACTGGGCGGCTTAAACAGCAGGAATTTATTCTTTCACAGTTCTGGAAGCTAGAAGTCCAAAATTAAGGTATTGGAAGGACTGCGTTCCCTCCGAATTCTCTAGGGGCTGGGGGTGGGGGAGTGGGCGATCCTTCCTTGCTCCGTCCAGCTTCTGCCAGCCCCAGGCATTCCTGGGCTTGCAGCAGCATCACTCCAAGCTCTGCTTCCGTCTTTACATGATCATCTTCTCCACGTCTCTCTCCTCTTCTTCTGAGGATACCAGTCATATTGGATTCTGGGCCCTCCATACTCCAGTGTGACCTCATCTTAACTAATGACATCTGCAACAAGCCTATTTCCAAATAAAGGACACATTCTAAAGTATTGGAGTTAGGACTCCCAACATATCTTTCTGGGTGTGAAATTCAACCCATACCAGGACTTCCATTGTCCATTCCCAAACCTGCATGCCCTGAGCTTCGCTTCCACTGCAAACAGAGGGCGGCCAGGTTCCCCTCCACCTTGCTTAGCTTTGGGCCTTGCCCCAGGCAGGGCTGATTAAGCACAGCACACATCCGCCCATCCCCATCCCGCTGCACGTCCCACATCCTTGGCTCAGAGAGCAGAATCAGGGCTCGGTTACGAGCGCTGATGGCGCAACTCCTCCGTGCCAGCCGGAGCCCTTCCTACCTGAGAGGGCCAGCCGGCTGGAGTGGACATGACTTACCTGCTGGCCTTCCCCTCCTCCTGCCACTCCCCACCTCCCGTCCCCTTACTCCACCTCCAGAAAAGGTTGTCTTGGCGTAGACACTCTCTGCAATCCCATTGTCTGGAGGATGGACAGATTGGCTCAGGCTGAGTGACAGTCACAGCTGAGCAGAAAAGGGGTCGGGGGTGGGGTGGGGTGGGGGGAATGGGGAGAGAGAGAGAGACAGAGAGAGAGAGACAGAGAGATAGAGACAGAGAGAGAGAGAGATAGAGAGAGACAGAGAGAACACAAAGCGGGAGCCCAAGCTCAGAGAGACAGGGTGGTGAACAGGGGCACTGCTGCCCCTGTCTCCCCTGTTGCCCAAAGCAGCGATTCAGCCTCTGAAGGGGGAGCCCTGTCTCTGCTTCCAAGACCCCTCCTCCCCTGGTCTGTGGGGAAATGTCTGGCCCTTTACCAGCCACTCCCAGTAATTGTGAAGCCGGTGAAGGAAGAGACAGTCAACTGTAAGGATGCAGTTCCTCCACCCAGGGTTATTTATTATATTCCCAGCTTGCCTCAGAAGGAGACAGTCGTTGGCTTTTATGTTTTCCAGAAAGATCTAAATGTTCTCTAATTAACCTATTAGTTTTAATTGTACACTTGTAGTCATTTATTTGCTAATCTGAAAAAACTGAACACCCTGGATTCAAAGAAGATTCCCTCTAACCCCCACCCTTTTTTTTCTTTACTCCTGTGAAGTGTTTAAATCACTTGTCAACACAGAGGGAATAATAATAATAAAAAGAGTGACATCCGATCAGAGAGCAGGGGAGTGGTGAAGAGAAACAAAGCCCCACTGCAATCAGGCTGAGTGAAGGCTCTTCCATATTCATCAGGGGGCAAGGCAACAGAGGGATCTGGCTCTGCCCTGGCTGGCCTGCTGGGCAGAGCTGCCTGTCTGTGTCCCAAGTCTCCTGCCCCTGCTTTTAGGACCTCATGACTCAGGTCTTCCATAGGGACCCCCCAGGACCCCGGGTGCTACTGGTGTCAGCTTGCGGCTGCCCTGACATCCTTGACAGATGAGGCTCACGCCTGAGATACACTTTCAGTGTAGCCAAAGCGTGGGAGAAAAATACACATAAACGCAATACATTTATATTTATTTTGTGGGGAAACAAGGCATTATAATAAGTTGTAAGCTCCACAAATGTTACTAGTACATCGGTGATGACAACTCACTTGTAGATGCGACAAAAATATAAAATAGATTTCTATTACATACAATTCCTTCTGCACAGCCTGCAATCCCACTTTTTCTCTCGCTGCTATAGGAATGCCTGTCAGAATGAAAGTGAGAGAGGGTACAGTTATTATATGCAGCCTCTTGAATTTATTTCTATGTAAAAATACACATATGAATACGAATGTTAATTTCAGCCAACATTTATTGTTAGTTTCTTGTATGCCAGACATTGTGCTAAGCACTTGGTATGTCTTGTCTCACCGAATCCTCATAACATCCCTTAGGAGGGAGATACTATTATCATCCCATTTCACAGACAGGTAGATTGAGGGATAAGTAGGTGAAGGCAATTGCCTGAGGTCACAAAAACAATCAATGGTGGAGCCAGAATTCAGACTCTGTTAGACTCCAAAATGCCTGCTGGCAACAACTTTGCTATTCTGCTTCCCAAACTAAATTTATGAGAAAGTAAGCAATTTGCAAGTGTTGGTACGCACTTCTGATAACAGATTACTTGTGACGTCCCTCATCAGTGAGGCTGAGGTCACTGGTGTAGGGGAAAACAAACAGGGCTGAACGTCAGAGGCCCCACCTTCTAGTCTCTGCCTCACTCCCACGTGTAACCCTGGGCAAGTCACTCTCTGACCTGCAAAGGTCACCCTCTAGGGCCCATACAGTTCAACATGGCTTCCGGCACCTGGCTTTATTTGAGGGTGACAGAGAGAGCTAGGGCTGGAGAGAGGAAGCCCATCTGCAGGAGGAAACACGAGAGCTCTCTGTGAGTTAAGAATACTCCAGGGAGTCTGGGTACCTTGCAGTGTGCGAGGTTAGGCTGGTGCACGGAAGATGGCTCATCCCTTGCCAAGGAAACCAAGTGTCTGCAAAAGCCCAATCAAGAAGATGTGAGGAAAAGGTCCCTCAGGATGTCACTGTGGAAGATTCCTAATGAGCAGTTCAGAGTCCAGGAACAGGGCATGGCAACAAGGGCCCCCCAGGCAGGAGGCTGGGGCTGGAGGGGTGTTTAACAAGGGAAGGGTAGGGAGTAAGAGAGCTGGTAAGAGTGAAAGCCAGGAAGACTTAGAAGGCTCTGATGCTGCTTTTTTGACCAGAATTTCAAGGAGAGTGGGACTTCGCTGAAACTGAATGCAAATTTTGTATGTTCACATGTTTGTGTCTCCCATCCCAGCAGCCCTGATTAGATTTTCACTGGGGTGGGATCCTAAGCAAAGAAGGGATCCACTATCCTAAACTGTCCCCAGCAAAAGACAAATGTCTGTCTCACATGGGACAGATTTTCTGGAGCCCCTGGAAGCCAGAACTACTTCCCAGCAAGTGCAGGAGAAAGTCGTTGGGTTTCCACACCCTGACTTGGGAAGCTCCTTGGCAGTGGTGCATTCAGGTGTACCAGCCCCTCTCCTCCAGCTGCTAGAGACATCTGAGGACACATTTTGACCGAAACACCCTCAACATTTCTCATGGATTGTCCATTGTCTTGAATCTCTTGTTCAGTGGGGATTTCACACCTATGGATAAATGATATACCGAGCTACAGCCATGTAAGTACTGTGAAGAGGGAGTTTTAAAAATAATGAAATGGGTAACTTGACACTTGTTCCTTTTCTCCATCTCTGTTCACTGAAGACACATAAAACCTAATGACTCTCACTTTGCTCTGGATCTAACCATCTGCCATTTCAAGCTTGGATGTCTCCCCTCCCCTCCTTTCCCCTTGCTTTGTTCCACATGGTGGCCCTGATTCCTGGGCGTTGCTGAGGAGCTTCCCCAAGAAGCCCGGCATCTTCCCTGTGGACTGAGATTCATCAGTAGTCTTAGTCCCATTCACCCCATTGCTTAAAACAGGCCCATAAATCTAGAAACTGAGTTTAAGTACAGTAATGCCTCATTTATCTGAGCATTGTTAGATTTTACGCAAACTAGCCAGATAACTGAAACCTATCCTTTCAAGAGCCAAACTCTTTTCTTAAAAGGATTAATCATTTTTAGTAGACATTTTTCAAAAACGCATTATACACTCTCCTTCCTCCTTAAACAGAGGCTACTGATCATAATTTCATGGGGCTGTAATCTATGTCTGCGCCTGCTTTCTGGTTGCTCTACCTCCTCTTTCAGTGTCACAGGATTGGCTTTCGCTCCTCTCGCCGTCAGGGTATCCATCTCTAATAGCCTCACTGCTTTTCTTCCGCTGCGCTATTCCTATGTGTGCTGCTGTTGACTTTGGGGAGCTAGCAAACCTACTTCCTTAGCCAGCTGCATGTTAAAGGACTCAGTGAGGCCCTCAACAATGCTTGGCGACTGCTGTGTTGCGTGGTCAAGGGCTTTTGGCTTATTAAATTAGATGTTTCGGCCGGCCCGGTGGCTCAGGCGGTTGGAGCTCCGTGCTCCTAACTCCGAAGGCTGCTGGTTCGATTCCCACATGGGCCAGTGAGCTCTCAACCACAAGGATTCCAGTTCAATTCCTCGACTCCCGCAAGGGATGGTGGGCTCTGCCCCCTGCAACTAAGATTGAACACAGCACCTTGAGCTGAGCTGCCTCCTGGATGGCTCAGTTGGTTGGAGCATGGGCTCTCAACCACGAGGTTGCCGGTTTCCACTCCCCCAATAGATGGTGGGCTGTGCCCCCTGCAACTAGCAACAGTAACTGGACCTGGAGCTGAGCTGTGCCCTCCACAACTAAGATTGAAAGGACAACTTGACTTGGAAAAAAGTCCTGGAAGTACACACTGTTCCCCAATAACGTCCTGTTCCCCTTCCCCAATAAAATCTTTAAAAAAAATTTAGATGTTTCTACATTATTGGACTGATAGTTAGAGATACTGGGGGAAACATAGTTTATTTAGAGGAAGTCACCACACATTAAAACCTTCAATCACTTTTGGTGTGTTTGAGTGGCAGAATGTCATGGAGAAGACAGGGAAGAAAAGTGGAGTTTACTGAACATTTATTTCATGACAAGTGCTCCACGAGGAGCATTCACACACTATTTCACTTCTCACTACAGTCTAGAGATGTGGATACTATTATCTCTGTTTTACTGAGGAGAAAATAAAGGCTTAAAAATGTTAATTAGTAAATTCTTCCTTTAAGTCTTTTTAATTTCTTTCTTTTAATCTTAATTTTAAATTGTGAAACCCCAATATAAGAGGTAACAGGATGCTCCTGTTGAAGACCTGAGCTTTTCTAGGCCCCAAGACTTTATTGAAATCCCAGGGCCCTATGGAACCCAGATTAAAAACCATTATAACCAGGCCCAGAAATGTGCCATGATAATATCTTATGGATTGGGAGTTCTCAGATAGGGCCTAAATATAATTTTCTCTAACCATGCCCAAGAAAGGGAAGAGATAAACAGAGATCTGAGATTCCCATTTCAATCTGAGTCCTCTGCCCTCTTTGGACTGTCACCTCACTCAGCTAAAAGATTTCTCTGGTATCTGATTACATTTGGTTGCCTTGATGCCACAAACCCAGACAGAATATTCCCCAGGCATTCCATGCTGGTGGACTAGGGTTCATCCCCCTTGGGACCTAGGCTTTCTCCTTCTAAATCCTTCTTGCAATTGCCTTCTACCCCTTCTCTTCAACACCAATTGTACTTGGTTCATCAGGGAGCAAACATTAGTAGATTGTCTGGCATCTACGATGTAAAGACAGGTACAGGAACTCCCACACCAAAAGGACATAGCAGGTTTAGACGGGGGACCAGTGACCTCCACAAGCATGTTTGGTACAAAATTAGTTGTGGGTGCAGTATGGGTTAGTAAGAAGTGGCAGTAAGTAAGGAGAGCGTTTGAGAGTTTGGGCTTTGGAGCAAGCAAAATAGGATTTTAATTCTGTCTCTGCTGTTTCCAGTCATGTAACCTACAAGCAAGCTCTTTAATCTCCCTAAGTCTTAATGTTCTGAGCTGCAAAATGGGGATAAAAATATCTCCCTCATTGGGTTGTTATGAGTGCCAAATGGAATGATGCCTATAAGGTGTTTGGAATAGTGCCTGGCACAGAGTAAGAAATCAGTAACTCTTAGTTGCCATTATTATTAGCATCATTAATTATTATATAATCAGGCAGGAAATTCAAGGAATGAGAGGCAAGCAAAAGCAATATAAAGAGCAGAAAGCTACTTTGGGTCTGGCCATAATGTTTACGTTAGTTTAACCATAATTAATACAATGGTCTGGATTTTATCAGGAGATGCTAGGCCTGGGCCTTGCTCTCTAGGCAGAGATACTAAGTCGTTGAGCATTTGAATTTGGAACACAGGAGTGTCAAAGTGTCCCCAGCATCCAGGTGGTATAGCCAGAGAAATCATCTCATGAGAGAGTGTGGATGTAGATGAGAAGGGTCCAGCAAGCAGTGGGAGACTGGGAAGGAATAGTCTCAAGGCAGACGGGAAGCCATGTCCATAAGCCATGAGGAGAAAGTGATTCAGGAAAGGAGGCCAGCTGCAATGGCTGTCACGAAGGCCATGAAGGGACATTGCACATGGCAACGTGAGGTTTTGGGACCTTGACGGGGGAAGAGGAGCTGAAGCCCCATTTGGTGGCTTGAGGAGAGAAATGGAGGTGAAGGAATTGCAATCATCAGCACAGACAACTCCTTGGAGATGCTTTACTGAGATTTCTCCCCAAGGCTTGGAATGGGTGTGAGTTCTGTTGGTAAACTTGGTGGTGAGAAGGAAGAAGGGTGGACACACACACACACACACACACACACACACACTGATAGGGACATGTCAAGGGGACACATGAGAAAACCAAAAGAACTCCCAATTGTCAAAGGTGGAAGAATTTGAGCAAGAAAATAAAGGAGTATGGGATCATAACCCAAGGTATAAAGTAAATTTTCATGGAAGAAGGGTGGACCACTCCTCATACCCATCATCTGGAAAGGTGTCCTCTGGGAAGTTTGTCACTGACATGTTCTCTTCACAGAAAGCAGATTTTAATTGGAGGGGAGAAATGAATTAAAAGTCCCAAAGCCTATGGGAATCATTTTCTCTCCAATTGCCCATGCAGCGGGTATAAAGGAAATGAGGCAGTGGGAGGGTCAGGCTTGCTGGAGCAGAATATTCTTTCCCACCCATCAATGCTGCATGATCCATGGCCGGACATCAGCTGGGGGATTGTCAGAGCCCCTGGGACACTCCCCTGCCTGGAGAGTTTGGGGCCACGCCCAGTCTGGTCTTACTGCCAAGTGCCCTGGGACAGGTGGCTTGGGATGAATCAGACAGCTAATTAGCACTCTCTCCTCGTCTAAAACGGAGCCAGAGACACATAAATTGCTCCCAAGAGGGAGGGAAGGAGGCAGAGAAAGGGGAGGTGGGGAAATTGACAGGGGTTACATCAGAAAAACAACCTCATCCAAACAGCTGCACATCCCAAATCGGTGTTCTTGCTCCAGTAGGAGTGGCAGAGACAGCTGGGACCGAGGGGGCCCCTGAGGTAAAACACCTGTGTTGGTGCCTCATTATTGGCACCATAGATGCCACCTCCCTGCCCCAGTGAGGCCTGAGCTGCGATCTACACGGCCACTTGGTGTCTAACATCTCTGTTCTTTCCTATCCACAGTCCTGAAAATTTACTACAGAATGTCAGCATCCAGCTCTGTCCTCAGTAAACTGGGATTTCTCTCCGGTAAGAATCACCTCAAGGCTGTGTCCAGTCCTGCACTAACCTGGGGGATGAAGGAATCAATGGACTTCAGCATAGTGTTTTAAGGAAGGGGGCAACAGGGAAAATTCTGGATAATTAGAGTCTAATTGTGGCTACATGACCCTGTATCAACCACTTCACTTTTTAGGACTCAGAATCATGAAAGTTTGTGCTATATACTATTTCTAACATTCAGGAATTCTATGAGTTCAGAATCTTTCCAACCAAATTGTTTCAGAATTATTTGTGGAGGCATATCTCTTATTTTTTATATTCTCTCCACCCTAACTTTTGTGAGCCTAGCATTCCTGTTGATCTCAGTTCCGTGTGGGCAGAGATAGTGAGAAAGAAAGTGGACGGGGGCAGGGGAGCAAAATAATTATTCATGTGAGAGATGGGGAAGGAAGTCTTAAGTTTGTAATTAAAGACAACTGCCCACAATAAGCACATCTAGTTCTCACATCTTGGTTTTTAATACCATTCTCCAATAAAAGGAACGAGGATTTCTTGGAGAAATGGTTGATTCTAAGACTGGGGCAGGAAACATACTAGACAAGCCTGGAGCATCTTGTAATGCCAGAAAGTATGGCAGTACTACACACACACACACACACACACACACACACACACACACACACACACACACACAGAGTTAGGGACATGTCAAAGGGATGCATGAGCTAACCAAAAGAACTCCCAGTGGTCAAAGGTGGAAGAATTTGAACAAGAAAATAGAGGAGTATGGGATCATAACCCAAAGTATAAAATACATTTTCATGAGTCTATATTGATACAAATAAATAATTGAATGAATAGATTGAATGAATGGATGAGTGAATAAATAAATAAGTAAATAAATAAATAGGAGAAGAGACAAGTTTCTCGTGCACAAGAATTACAAATAATTTAAGCAGATATTCTACTTTCAAGGACGTGGAACAAAACTCTCCACTCTGTAACTGAGTGACTTCCTTCCAAAGAGTCTGGTATGGAAAGGGGTGGAGCCTAGAAACATTAGAGTGAAGAACCCTACTTTAGCCAGGTGATCAAGGCTAACATCAGTAGTGAAAAGTCAGGTAGATAGTATATATTCTTTACACGATGTGCTAAGAATGCCACTTTACCTCTGTGGTCTTCGTCCGCCAAACTCATAATCCTGGCCTAAGCATGAGAAAAACATCAGACAAATCTCATTTGAGAGATAGTCTACAAAATACCTGACCAGTTCCCCTCAAGATGGACTAAAGTCTGAAAAATTTTAGGAAGCTAAGGAGACATGACAACTAACTATAAGTTGGTATCCTGGATGGGATCCTGGAACAGAAAAAGGACATTAGGTAAAAACCAAGGAAACCCGAAAAAACTATGGACTTTTCTAATAACAATATGTCAAGATTGGTTCATTAATTTTCAACAAGTGTATCATACTAATATAAAATGTTAATAATAGGGAAACTAGGTGCTGGGTGTACAATAAACTCTCAGTATTATCTTCACAATTTTTCTGTGAATCTAAAACTATTCTAAAAATAAAGTTTATTTTTAAAAAAACTTTCCCAAATCATGTGTTTCTAATTAAAGCATTTGACTGGATCGAGCCTGAGTAGTCGCTTTGTAATTTTAAAACTGTGTTTGGGTAACTGCTAATTACCTACCTAATTTCTATTTCCTTCTTCTTTGTGGACAGAATGCCATTTTTATTTTTTGTTCAGCAAGGCAATATGTCCAGCTCAAAATACTCCTTTTTTCCCCTCATTCTCTTGCTGCACGTGGTGGCCATGTACACAGTCCTGGTCAATGAGATGTAGGAGGGATCTCTAGGAAGAGCTCACCTTTTTGAATAAAAAGAGAAATCTTCATTAGCAGAAACACCTGCACCACGTTGTCCTTCCCTTTTTTCCTGTCTGTAGTTAGTTGAGACGTATGGTCTGGACATGGAGCAGCCATGTTGTGACGTGAAGTAACCAGCATGGGAATGAGACTCTGCACATCATGGGTTGCAAAACAGAGAGATACAGGTATCCTGGGACTCTGGTGGCATTGATGAGTGGCTGCATAAGCCTTGGACTTCTTATTAGGTGAATCAAATAAACCCTTAGCTTTTAAAAATGCTACGGTAGTTGGGGTTTTTGTTACTTGCAACCAAATATAGTCTTACCAATTCAAGGACCAACTTTTAGATAGGTAAGATAAGAATGAGGACAAGACGAGACAAAATATGTTAGGCAGGTGCAGTAGCAAGGATGCTACAGAAAAGAAGCTGAGACATTTGGGGAGGGAAAATTAGGTTTTAGAACTAAGAACAATAGAAATGTTATTAAACATTAAGTATCACTATTGAGTATTTATTGTACACCTTAGGCTTTCAAAAATGAGATAAGGTAAATCTATACATCAAACTGGTATGAACATGAATCATAATCTTTGTTTGACTGCTTGGAACATTCAGGCACAGAGGTAAAGTAAACTTGCTCAAGGTCACAAAATAAATAGGGGGCTGAGCCAGGAATGAAACCCAGATCATCTCGTGCCGAAGTGGACAAGTGTAGCTCTGTACCACTTTGATCTCTAAGGAGTTCAAGAGCATACTATCTGAGTAAGTCAAGGTATGGAGATGGTGAAGAGACTAGAGTTTGAGGAGAAAAGCCAGGTCTCAACTCCATCGAGGGGCTCTAGGGACATTCTTGTCATCTGATGAGAGAGTAAACAATAAACGTGGGGTTTAGGTGATCATGAAGAGAGAAATGTCTACAGGTAACTCAGGTTTTCAACTAGAAAGAATATGGTAATCCCTAAAGACTAAAGGTTAGGAAATTAGGCAACAGTTCTGTGAGTGAAAGATGTCGGAATAACAAAGTCCAGACTTTTTGAGATTTTTATTTAAAAAATTGAGCATAAGTACCTGTTGTCACAAATTCAGCAAGCACTTCTTAAGCATATACAATGGGCAAAGCATCATGGTAGGCAAGGTGAAGGCTACAAAAATATATGGTATCATCTGCTGTACAGGTGGTCCAAGTTAAGTGAGAGAAATCATTTGGTACCTAAATAGCTTTGTATTTGGAACTTCATTCAGTGACAAGTTAGGAGGTTTTTGTTTGTTTTCTGCTGAAATAAGGATGAGTACAGGACTGGAATGGTGCCTCCAGAATGTCTTCAGGAATCCATTTTCATTCATGATAGGAGAAGCTTGGTGGACACATGATGGTTGATGGACCTCCAGCATTCCATCTGTGTCCTAGGCAGGAAAAAGGAGAAAAGCAAATGGCAAAAGACACAGCAGCTACCTATGTCCACCTCTCCTCTTTTAGGGAGTTTTACTGGAAGTCTCACACTAGAACTCTCTCTCTTACATTATCATTAGCAAGAATTATGTCACATGGGCTTTCCTATTGTTATGGGCTAAATGTCTGTCTCTCCCAAAATTTGTATGTTGAATCCCTAACCCCCAATGTGATGGAATTTGGAAAGCACACATATGAAGCCAGATTATTACTAGAAGAAGTGGACAGAGGAAGGAAAAGGGGCAGGCTCTGGCCAAAGCCAAGGAGGCAGGATCTCATGGTTCTGGTGTGTGCTGTTGGCTGACCTGACAGGAGACAAATTCGGGGAGACATGATTTTTAGAGAATTCCCATGTCCCTCTTTTAACCTTTAAGTTGTACTTTGCCTGTAAGACGTATGAAAATTCTGGCAAAATGAGCCAGAGCTCCAGACTTCATAATAGAGGAGTTGTTCAGGGAAACTGCTGCCAAGCTGAGACTTCTTTTCTTCTGCATTGGAGCCAGTGGCTGAGAATGTTGCTCTCAGTACGCCCAGAAGCTGAGGGGTGGTTATTCTCCTTGTATTTTTAGGGTCTATGCAAAGGCACTGGGTTAAAGCTGCACTGATTCTGATGTCAGTAGAGGTGGGATGTATTAGATTGGACCCTAAAGACCATCCTGAAAAGATTTAGAATGCATATGCCCAGAAAGGCTATAAAACTTCCATCCTTGCAGGTGTAACAGATGAGGAATGAACAACCCCTTTGCATGGCCTCTGACCCCTCCCTGTTCTCCTGCATTAGTGCCCACACTCCCACTTGCCATTGTACCCCAGTCACTGTGGCCTCTTTTCTGTTCTCAGTCTCAGAAAGAGTATCCCTCCCAAGGGCTTGACCCTGCTTTAGACTCTTCCCCCAAACCCATCCTTCTTGTTCTGCAGGTCTTGGTTCTAATATTATCTCTCAGAGAGGCTCTCCCTGACCACCCAAACTAATTTTGCTTTCCACGCCTCCCCCACCCTCACTCACTCTAAATATAGCTCCCTAATTCATTTAACATTAATTTACTTCTTAAATTGTCTCTCACCCAGGAAAATAAGCTCTAAGAGAATGGGGCACTGCTGTCTTATTTGCAACATTTCTGCAGTGCCTAGGACATTTTCTAGTTTATTGTAGGCACTCAAATATTTATGGAATGAAGGAGATAAATTGTCACATAAGGGAGCATCCAATATTTCTCCCTCCCCCTTTCTCACCTTGCACTTGTCTTCATGCTCTCTTTCCAGACAGGGCAACAATTAGAATATAAAGTCTTCTGAGGGTCAGAAAATACGAATTACCATCCCCTACCACACTTCTCCCTAGCAACACCCCTCCCCTCTGCCTGGTGATCAGACAGGAAGTGCAGGTGACTTTTGGACATCCAAGTATGCCTTAGAAAAAAAGATGTTTGTAAAGGGCTCTTCAGCAGACAGGACAGCATGGTCTGACAGGAAGTAGGTATGTTACAGAATGAGGGCGAGGGAAGTCTGTCTGTGCATTTCAACATGAACCTGACAGCATGTAATCATGTGCAAATCAAGCGCCGATTCATGTCAATCCAGGAACAGGTCCATAGAGACCCCAGAGCCTGTCTCCAGCTGATGCAGACCCTTCCTCACTGTCGGGTGCAGAGGCTGAGAGCCTGCCTGGCAGGTGCATGCCGGGAATCTGATCGGCATTCAGCTTAGGCAGCATTGGGGCCTCATTAGTTTTAATGAATTAGCACTTTGGAAAAGGAGGGGATAATGTTACATCTAGCAAGTGCATATCAGCTGCCTTCATTTATTCCCAAGTGAAGAGCCATCTTCTTCCTTCATTTTTCTTCCTCTTCCCAGGTGTGGATGGCTGACACTTCTCTAAATGCTGGTATCAAAGGTCTCTGCTTTTTCTGTAGTAACCCATTCTCCAAGCTGTTTACAGACCAAAATCACAGCAATTTTTGAGTCAATACAAGATAGAATCATCCCAGCTGGAAGCGCTGATGTCTCGTTTGGGACCAGAGACACTAGTGACTCCAACCCCCTGTGCAAACATGTCTATTCTCTTGCCTCCCCAAATCCTGCCCTGCAAGCCGTACAGCTGTCCCTTGGGTAGGAGTGGCTGGATCACCACCCTTACCAGCCATGTGGACAGAAATTCCCCTGTGGCAGAACTGGCCAAGGGGAAGGAAATCATGAATTGGTGAAAGTAAGTGATTTTTTTAAATCTGTAAACTCACATCCCTTTCAATATAGGTGGTTCCACTGCAGGTGGGAAGTTGTCACCACATTGTGAAAGCAATTTTGCTGAAGCAAAAAAAGAGAGTGACAGAAACAGACAGTTTGGTCAAGAGAAGGTTAGGCAGAGACAGACCCACAACAGAGAGAAAGGAACAAAGAGGCTGAAAATACTCACAGACAGGCAGCCAGTGGCTGCACAAGACATTCATCAAGACAGAGGCGTATATTCCCCAGCGAAAGGTCCTGAGGATCCACTGATTTTGCCTGAGGACATGTTCTTCCCTGTTTCCTGGAGTGAAATTTTTTAATGGAAACAGAGCCTGAGTAGAATCAAATTGCTGAAACAAAGAAAATGTGATCCAATGGCTGTGAATTATCAGAGCTGCAAAGTGAACAGGGTTAGACCCAGATCACTGACTAAGAAGGAGATTATTCCTCATCCTTCGATTCCCTGTTGGTTGACTGCCTGGGCACATGGCTTCCTTAAAATCCTGGTTCTGCAACTGGGTGAACTTGGATAAGTTACTTAACTTTTTTTGCAATTGATTTCCTCAGCTGTAAAACAGGAATAATAACAGTAACTGCCTCTTAGGCTCTGGTGAAGATTGCAATAAGATCTCACGTGTCAAGCGCTTAGAACAATGCGTGGTACGTGTTAGCTTTCTTTTATCATGAATATTATCACTGCTATTCTTGCTATTGCTATCCTTTTCCCCATCTGGGGGTTTCCTGTGGAGCAGGCTGTGTGCTCTCGTTATTTCTGAGACTGTATAATGTGCTCTTGCCAATGACCACATTCCTCCAGTCACTGGAGTGACGGGGACAAGGACCCCTTCTTTACAACTTAGGAGGAACCTCTTAATACTTCTCTTTTGGAACATTATTATGTTCTGGTGAATTGGGATTGCGACAAAAGGAGTTTGCATAAGCAGCAAATTGGTAAGTAAACTGGAAACCAGGTAGTCTAAATCTTAATGTTTAAATTAAACTTAACACAAGTTCTAGATTCAAAAAGAGAGGAGATTAACAACCACTGAGAGCCAATCATGAGCCAGGCACTATGTTAGGTTATTTTAAATATGACATTGGATTTAGTGTTCACATTAAAACTTTCAGGTAGTTATCATTGCTCTCTTATAGATGAATTAACTGAGTTCAGAGGGCTCACGGGGCTTGCCCAAGATCATAAAGCATGGTGAAATGCATGTGGTATATGAATGCGGCTCATGCTTTGGTTATCCAATCAGATATTGTATAATAAGTATGGTGATGTTCTGGTTATAGAACCCAAGAGGTGAATGAGGACTATACTTTTGGACTTCTGTAAGTTCAAGTTTCAGCACACTTTCTTTGCCTAAAAAAAGAAATAACAAAACGCGAAAAGAGGAAGCTAACAAGAAGTCACCTGGCTCAAAAATAAGATAACTATTTCTGTGGACCAAAACCAGAAGAAAACATGAGCAGATTGCTGATTCCAGGGCAGAAAACAGCGATGAGATGGGAAACAACACCACGCTTACTGTGTGAAGTAAGGAGCTGACGTGGGTGAACATCCCCCTTCATAAGGAGGCTGAAAAAGCAATCAATGACTAGTTGCCTGGGGGCTGATTAAAGTGAGTGTGCATTAGAACCACCAGAAGGACTTGTTAAAACACAGATTGCTGAGCCCCATTCCCATAGTGTCTGATTCAGTAGGTCTGGGGTAAGGATTTGCATTTTTGACTAGTTTCCACAGTTGTTGATGCTACTGCTCCCAGAACACACTCTAAGAACCACTGTTTAATAGAAAGCTGTGGCCTCGGGGAATTGTAAGAAAATGGACATAGCCTTGTGAGCAGGTACTGTGTCAATCAACCCACTGACTTCATGTCTGAATCTGCAATATCCTTGTTATCACTGCCGAACTAGCAATATTATTATACAACCCTAGTTCTGTTCTTGGGCCCCAGAGGATCAAGAGGAAACAACCACTAAATTATGAGGTAGGGAAGGAGAGAAGGAAAATACAAAACAAAACAAATCCTATTCATAATGATTACTGCAAGTCAAAATTCTAAAACACATGAAGAAATCTGATAGTAAGAAAAATAGTCAATAAAATAAGCAATGAGAACATGAATTAACTCGAAATGAAATGAATTATATGATCTGTATAATAAAGTTTCAAGAAGAAGTATGTTTAGAATTCTGAGAGATAAAAAGAAGTAATATCTATTAAAATGAACAAAAAGTATAAAATAAAACAGGAAGACATGAAAAAAAGAATAGAAGACTGTAAAACAGAACTAGTTAGACATCTGATAAATAAGGAATGGAGATAATGGCAGAGAAGCAGTTTTTGAAGAATTAAATAGCTGAGACTTTTTCCAGAATTGAGAAAGATCTGAAGCCTCCTAGTTGAAGATGCATCTGGAATACTAAGCAGAATAAAGATAAATACACACTTAGATTTATAGTAAAACTGCCGAACATGGAAGATAAAGAGAAATATTAAAGCTATCAGAGAGACATCCTGTTCTACAAGAAAGAACAATTAAACTGACAACAGGTATCCTATTAGCAGTAACAGAGGAAGGAAAACAATGGAGTAATATATTCCAAGTGCAAAGGAAAAGTAACCATCAACTTCAAATTTAATAGCCAGCTAAACTATCACTCGCTAAGCAAAACTAAGAGAGTGTGCCAATCACATACATAAATTATTTTAAAAGTAGAAGAATCCAGGGAGAAGATCTGGAATGCTAGAAATGATAGTGAGCACAGAAATGAATAAAATAGTAATAAATTTAATTAACCGTTAACTGTTTTAACATAGGTCACTTTGTTTTGTATTGAAAAAGGGCAAAATTAAAAGTCTAGACCAGGGGTCTGAAAACTTTTTCTGTGAAGAGTCAGATAGCAAATATATTAGGCTTTGCAGGCCATACAGTTTCTGTCACAGCTACTCAACTCTGCCATTCTCCAGTGAAACATCCATAGACAATATATAAAAGGCTGGATGTGGCTGTTATCTACAAAAACACATGGCCAGCCAGATTTGGCCTGGGAAGGTTACTTTGCCCACCCCTGTTCTAGATGATAATCACACAATGCAGACAGGGGTGCTGTTCAGTAGGTAGTTAGACCTTTTACTGTCCTTGACATGTTTAGGAATAGAATAGAAATATTAAACAACATAGGTATATTTAAATATCATGTATAATTAAATATGTCATTTTAAAAAATTAACGGTGACCACTAAAAATTATAAGTACACAGCTCCAAATATATATATATATATACACTTTACACACACACACGGTAGAAAACTTCCCTAACCTGGTGAAGGAAATAGACATACAATCACAGAAAGTGCAGAGAGTCTCAAACAAGATTAACCCAAAGAGGGCGACACCAAGACACACACATATATATATGACTCCCACGTTACCAGAAGAAAAATGGGAATACAAATAAATACTGGTGAAGGTTAAAAAATATGAGGCCGTATAAACGATCACTATCTGTGTCTTACCTGCCCCAGGTGATCTGTGTGGATAAAGTATATTAAAAAGAAGATTGACCATTTGGCACCCACCTGTGACTTGCCAGTGGTCCTAGCTAGACTAAAAGAAGCAAGAATTAACTGGTGAAGAGGTCTCCTAGGGTGGGGACTAGAATACTGCAAGAACTAGGAGTTCAGGCAGTCAGTCAGTCATTCAATTCTGAATTATTAGGTACCTATATAAAATAATATTAGATACTTATGTCAAGCACTGAGGATACAAAAATGAAAATCAATGCCCCTTTCCTCGTAAGTTCATAGTAGAGAGGTCAGGGTTAAAGGGCATTAATTGCTGCTAATGCCCAGAAATAATGGGTGGAAATGTTCTCAGTGACACAGGGCACTTTTCTCCCAGAAGGAAATTCAGTAGCTGCTGGACACCATCCCTACTTTTGAATCCCTCCTCTTCCCCACTCCCAGTGTCCAGCACTCCTCCCAGAGAGAATCTGTTCTTATTTTCCTTTTCTAGTTTTTCTTTCTCTCTCCAGTTGGAAGATACTGACCATGACTTGGCTATGAAACAAAGCCAGGAAAAAGCCAAAGATTTGAATGCACCAGGAGAAACCAGAAGAAAAAGAAAAATATTGATAATTATTACATCTCCTATAGCTCAGAGTCTCTAGGATGTTAATTGCGCAGTTCCTTTTGTCTGGAATTTTCTTCCTGGTCTTTTTTCCTGGTTGAACTGTACTCACCCTGGATGTTTCAGCTGAGATGTTATCTCCTGGGAAAACCTCCTCTAGACCTCCACCATCCAAATTAGGTCAGGTGCCTGTCCAGCCTGTCCATATTATATTTCCTGTGTTCTGGTTTGTCTTGTCTCTTGGACCAGACTGTGAGCTCCTCCATGTCTTCTCGAATCTTTCTCCTCCTCACCTTTCACTTGTACAGAACCACATTTGCTTTCCAGAACAGACCAACGTAAAGTGCTTTGAATACTAAAAATTCTTCTTCCCATAGGATCCCCTACTCCCCCCTCGCCTCCACAGATATTGACTTATACAATTTGTATTCTGGTTCAGCCTGAACACCACCTCCCACATGAGGTCTTCCCATCCCACTCCACCACCTATTGACATAACAAACTAGCACTGGGTTGGATGCCACTCCTCAATGCTTCCAATGTACCTGGTACTTACTTCCCTGTCTTAGTACCTAATCCATTTTATTAAAAATGGTCTATTTCCTTGCCTGTTCCTCACATTAAAGTCCCTGAGGACAGAACTTTCTGGTTTACTGTTGTATTCCCAGTACCCAAAATAGTTGATGCTCAAAAATCATTGAATGAATAACTGGCACAGCGAAGCAGTGTCATAATCTTTGGAAGAAAAAAAAAAAAGATTTTTTTTCTGCCTTACAAAAGTTTAAATTGATTTAGAGATTTAAAACTTAGGGAAATTAAGTAATCAGAAAACATCACACAATTAGATATTAACTGTAGACATAGTACAGCAGGTTAGCAAATAAAGTTGATGTGCGCTAGACTCGAGGAATCATTGGAGGCTTCATGGAGAAGGTGAACTCTAAAAAAAGGGAAGATTTAGACAAAGGAGGTGGAATGAATAGGTAGTAGCTATTATTTGGAGATGTGAGAGAATGCAGTGCTGGGGCTAAGTTAAGATATAGTCAGCCCTCCGGAATTAGTATGGAAACACTCCTCAGTAGGCATTCTGAATATAAGCTGTCATGGTAATTAAATTTCAGTTCTGACATATCTGCATGTATTTTTGCCTTTGCTGTTATAGCTGATTGGCTCTTCTGTGAAGTAATTGTGGAAACTTCTGGGTAACAAGAAAAGCCAATGGCAGAGATTGTTTGTGTGGTAAGAGCACTTGGAAACCAGGCATGGAGAGCTTCCAGAGAGGACTGTTATGGGGCTCAGAGTCTTCAGCATAACCACCCTGTGGCTTGCACTCAGTGTTTTATTTTTGGCAGCTTCTCCCCCTGCCATGGGTATTTCCTTATTATTAGCTGATTCATCCACTCCATAGAATGTGTCTTCTGATATTTTAAGCAGCCAGTGATAATGACAGACCATTATTATATGGCTGGCCCTATAAGGCAGCTCTCAGGGGACAAAATGCCCCTCCCAGGTTCCCAGTTCTGTCCTAGGAAGGTTTAGTGTTTATTGGCTAGCTGTGGGTGTAATTAGAAATGGGCCCTGGGGACCCTTCTGGCTGAGCATTAGGTTACAAGTCCTTGAGCCAGATTGTAAAGCTAAGAAAAACAGTCTCTTGGTTTTGTCCTCCTTGCCATCCCTAAGAGCACTTAGCCAAGGCACTTAATAATGTTTGATGAATTCAACTGGCAGGTTGGGGGGTGGTGGTAGTTAAATCTCATTTTTAGTTTTGGGGCTGTAAGGGGCTGCCAAGATCTATATTGTCTGACGGCCAGAAAACTTGACTCCCTTCATCCCCATACCCCTTCCTCCAAATGGCCTAATAGATCACAATCAGTAGAGCTTGTTTTGGGGTGAGGAGGGAGGGTCAGTTGCCTCTGGAAAGTTTTAAGTTTTTTATGTTAAATGGAACTTTGGCACTTTTTCTTTTTGTCTGTGCCTCCAATCTTGGGTAGGAATTTTGATCTCTCTCTCGCTCTTATTTTTTTTTTTTAACAATTGTTCCATTTTTTAATTAGAGTGACAAACAATATTATATTAGTTTCAGGTGTACAACATGGTGATTAGACATTTATATAACTTATGAGGTGATCACGCCAATAAATCTAGTACTCATCTGACACCATACATAGTCATTACAGTATTATTGACTATATTCCTTACATTATACTTTACATGACTATTTTGTAACTACCAATTTGAACTTTTTAATCCCTTCCCCCTTCACATATCCCCCCACTCCACACCCAATCTGGCAACCATCAAAATATTCTTTGTATATATGAGTTTGTTTCTGTTTTGTTTGTTTATTTTGTTCTTAAGTACCACATATCAGAGAAATTGTGTGGTATTTGTCTTTGTCTGACTTACTCCATTCAACACTGTACCCTCCAGGTCCATCTATGTTGTTGTACATGGCAAGATTTCATTATTTCTTATTGCTGAGTAATATTCCATTGTATAAATGTACCACCTCTTCTTTATCCATTCATCCATTGATGGACACGCAGGTTGCCTTCACATCTTGGCTATTGCAAACAATGATGCAAGGAATATGTGGATGCATGCATCCCCTCGAAGTAACAATTTGGGCTTCTTTGGGTAAATACCCAGAAGTGAAATTACTGGGTCCTTCTATGTCTCTTGTTATAGCCTTTGTTTAAAGTTTATTTTGACTGGTATAAGTATTGTTATCCCAGCTTTATTCATTTATTTCCATTTTCATGAAATATCTTTTTTCATCCCTTTACTTTCAGTCTCTGTGTCTTTCAATCTAAAGTGAGTCTCTTGTAGGCAGCATATGTAAGGAACATCTTTTTTTATCCATTCAGCCACCCTATCTTTTAATTGGAACATTTAATCCATTTATATTTAAGTAAATGTTGATAGATATGTAGTTATTGCCATTTATTATTCATATTTTTGATTCCTCCTTCTCCTTCTCCTTCTCCTTCTTTTTCTTCTTTTTCTCCAAGCAGGCCCTCTAACATTTCTTGTATACTGGTTTAGTGATGAGGGACTCTTTTACCTTTTTCTTGCTAGGGAAGCTCTTTATATGTCCTTCAATTTTAAATGGTAGCTTTGCTGGGTAGAGTAATCTTGGTTGTAGGTCCTTGCTTTTCATCACTTTGAATATTTCATGCCAATTCCTTCTTACCTGCAAAGTTTCTGTTGAGAAATCAGCTGACAGCTGTATGGGAGCTCCCTTGTATGTAACTAACTGCTTTTCTCTTGTATCTTTTAAGAGTATCTCTTTGTTTTTAATCTTTGTCATTTTAATTATGATGTGTCTTGGTGTGGGCCTCTTTGGGTTAATCTTTTTTTAAAAATGTTTTTTTTTAAATTAGTTTCAGGTGCACAAAACAAAGTAATAGTTAGACATTTATCATTTATATGCCTCACACTGAGTCAACCCTCCTCCCCCCATCCACTATCCCTCTGACATCGCACACAGCCATTACATTTCCACTGTCTCTATTCCTAATGCTGTACTCTGCTTCTTGTAACTACATATATATATAAACTTGTAGTTGACATTCATTATTGTTCAGCTTCAGCTTCAGGTGTACAGTGCAATGATCAGGCATCTACATCTTCCCTGAGGTGGTCTCCCTAACGAGACAAGTGTTCATTGGATACCCTACAAAATCTTTACAACATTATTGATTACATTCCCCAAATTAACTTTTGTTACCCCGTGGCCATCTTGTGGTTACCAACTGTGCTTTCTAATCCCCTCACCTTCCCCCTTATCCCCCCCATCTAGCAACCCTCAGTCTTTCCTCTATGTCTCTGAGACTGTTTCTGATTAGTTCATTCATTTATTCTTTTCTTTAGATTCCACATGTAAGTGAGATCATAGGGTATTTGTCTTTCTCTGTCTGACTTATTTCACTTAACATAATGTTCTCTAGGTCCATCCATGTTGTTGCAAATGTAAGATTTCTTTCTTCTTATGGCTGCGTAATACTCCATTGTATAAATGTATCACAGTTTCTTAATCCAGTCGTCTACCAATGAGCATTTCGGATGTTTCCATGTCTTGGCTATTGTGTATAGTGCTGCAATAAGCATAGAGGTGCATAAACTTTTTTGAATTAGAGTTTTGGATTTCTCCGGATAGATACCTAGGAGTGGAATTGCTGGATCATAAGGTAGTTCCATTTTCAGATTTTTGAGATACTGCCATACTGTGTTCCATAGTGGCTGCACCAATCTGCAATCCCACCAACAGTGCACAAGGGTTCCCTTTTCTCCACCTCTGCACCAACACTTGTTTGTTGATTTATTGATGATAGCCATTTTGACTGGAGTGAGGTGGTATCTCATTGTGGTTTTTATTTGCATTTCTCTGATGGTTAGTGAGGTTGAGCATTTTTTCATATGTCTGTTTGCCATCTGTACGTCCTTCTTAGAAAAATGTCTCTTCATGTCCTCTGCCCATTTTTTAATTGGGTTGTTTGTTTTTTTGGAGTTGAGTTGAGTGAGTTTTTTTTCAAAATAAATGAGATTTATTTAATCCATATGCAAGCATTATTGTATATTCAACAAAACATTCGATATTGGGAACTGTATGGATCTACAAGAAGTACAATACGAGATTTGTGACTATAAAGTACTTGCAATTTAGTTGGGTATGAGTTGAGTGAGTTTTTTTAATAAATTTGTGATATTAACCCCTTATTGGATATATCACTGGCAAATATCTTCTCCCATTCAGTAGGATCCCTTTTTGTTTTATTGATGGTTTCCTTTGCTGTGAAAAAACTTTTTAGTTTGATGTAATCCCCATGTTTATTTTTTCTCTTACTTCCCTTGCCCAAAGGGATATATCAGTAAAAATCTTACTCCAGGTAATGTCTGTAAAGTTTCTTCCTTTATTTTCTTCTAGGAATTTTATGGTTTCAGATCTTACATTTAAGTCTTTAAGCCATTTTGAATTTATTTTTGTATATGGTGTAAGGAGGTTGTCCAGCTTCATTTTTTTGCATGTGTCTGTCCCAGTTTCCCAGCACCATTTATTGAATAGACTCTCTTTACCTCACCGTAAATTCTTGCTTCCATTGTCGTAGATTAAATGACCACATAGGCATGGATTTATTTCTGGGCTCTCTATTCTGTTCCATTGATCTATGTGTCTGTTTTTATGCCAGTAACATGCCTGGCAACTCTGCTAACTTGTCTTCTAAGTCGTTTTGATTACTGTAGCCTTGTAGTATAATTTGTTGTCAGGTATCGTTATACCTCCCACTTTGTTCTTATTTCTCAAGATTGCTGAGGCTATCCAGGGTCTTTTATGGTTCTATATAAATTTTAGGATTATATGTTCTATTTCTGTGAAAAACGTCGTTGGTAGTTTGATAGGAATTGTGTTGAATATGTATATTGCCTTAGGCAGTATGGACATTTTAACTATATTAATTCTTCCTATCCATGAACATGGTATGTGTTTCCATCTATTTGTATCTTGTTTCATTTCTTTCTTCAGTGTCTTATAATTTTCTGAGTACAGATCTTTTACTTCTTCGGTTAAATTTATTCCCAGGTATTTTATAGTCTTTGGGGCAATTGTAAATGGGATTGTTTTCTTAATTTCTCCTTCTGATGTTTTATTATTGGTGTATACAAATGCAACTGATTTCTGAATATTAATTTTGTATCCTGCTACTTTACTAAATTCATCTATCAGCTCTAATAGCTTCTTGGTGGAGTCTTTAGGGTTTCTATATATAGTATCATGTCATCTGCATATAATGACAATTTTACTTCCTCCTTACCGATTTGGATGCCTTTTATTTCTTTATCTTGTCTGATTGCTGTGGCTAGAACTTCCAGCACTATGTTGAATAGAAGTGGAGAAAATGGACAACCTTGCCTTGTTCCTGATCTTAAGGGGAATGGTTTTAGCTTTTCCCCATTGAGTATGACGTTAGCTGTGGGTTTATCATATATGGCCTTTATTATGTTGAGATATGATCCCTCTATTCCCACTTTCTTAAGGGTTTTTATCATAAATGGCTGCTGGATTTTGTCAAACGCTTTTTCTGCATCTATTGATATGATCATATGATTTTTATTTTTCATTTTGTTAATGTGGTGCATCACATTAATTGATTTGTGGGTGTTGAACCACCCTTGCATACCAGGGATGAATCCCACTTGATCATGGTGTATGATCTTTTTAATGTATTGCTGAATTCTGTTCGCTAATATTTTATTGAGGATTTTTGCAACTATGTTCATTAGAGATATCGGCCTGTAGTTTTCTTTTTTTGTAGTGTCTTTGTCTGATTTTGGGATCAGGGTGATAGGGGCCTCGTAAAAAGTGTTTGGGAGCCTTCCCGCCTTCTGGATTTTTTGGAAGAGCTTGAGGAGAATAGGTGATAATTCTTTTTTGAATGTTTTGTAGAATTCACCTGTAAAGCCATCTGGTCCAGGGCTTTGGTTTGTTGGGAGATTGTTGATTACTGATTCAATTTCCCTGGTGGTAATCAGTCTACTCAGGTTTTCTGTTTCTTGTTGAGTGAGCCTTGGAAGGTTTTATGCTTCTAGAAATTTGTCCATTTCTTCCAGATTGCCAAATTTGTTGGCATATAGTTGCTCATAGTAATTTCTTAAAATGTTTTGTATTTCTGTGGTATCTGTTGTCACTTCTCTTTCATTTCTGATTTTATTAATTTGGGTCCTCTCTCTTTTTTGATGATTCTGGCTAAAGGTTTGTCGATTTTGCTTATCTTCTCTAAAAACCAACAATTGGATTCATTGATCTTTTGTATTGTTTTTCTGGTTTATATTTCATTTATTTCTGCTCTGATCTTTATTATCTCCTTCCTTGTGCTCCCTTTGGGCTTATTTTGCTGTTCTTTTTCCAGATGCCTTAAGTGTGAAGAAACACTGTTGATTAGTGATTTTTCTTCTTGCTTTAGGTCGGCCTGCAATGCTATGAATTTCCCTCTTAGGACCACTTTCGCTTCATCCCATAGATTTTGGGTCGTCGTATTTTCATTTTTGTTTGTCTTGAGATATCTTTTGATTTCTTCCTTTATCTCCTGGTTGACCCATTCATTATTTAGTAACATGTTATTCAGCCTCCATGAATTGATGTATCTTCCAGTTTTTTTCCTGTAGTTCATTTCTAATTTCATAACACTGTGGTCAGAGAAAATAATCGGTATGATTTTAATTTTCTTAAATTTATCAAGACTTGTTTTGTGGCCTAACATGTGGTCTATCTTGGAAAATGTTGCATGTGCGCTTGAGAAGAACGTGTATTCTGCAACTTTGGGGTGAAATGGTCTGAAAATATCGATTAAATCCAAGTGGTCCAATGTGTCATTTAAGGCCATTGTTTCCATATTGATTTTCTGTCTGAAAGACCTGTCCCTTGGTGTTAGAGGTGTGTTGAAGTTCCCTATTATGATAGTGTTACTGTTGATCTCTCTCGTCATGTCAGTCAATATCTGTTTTGTGTATCTAGGTGCTCCTATATTGGGTGCATAGATGTTTACTAGGGTTACGTCCTCTTGTCAGATCGATCCCTTTATTATTATATAGTGCCCATCTTTGTCTTTTAATATGTTCTTCATTTTAAAATCTATTTTGTCAGATATAAGTATTGCAACTCCAGTTTTTTTCTCATTTCCATTTGCATGAAATATCTTACTCCAACCCTTCACTTTCAGCCTCTGTGTTTCTTTTGATCTGAGGTGAGTCTCTTGCATAAAGCATATACAAGGGTGTTGCTTTCTTATCCACTCAGCCACCCTATGTCTTTTGATTGGAGCATTGAATCCATTTACATTTAAAGTGATTATTGATAGGTACATAGTTATTGCCATTTTTTAAATTTGAAGTTAGATTGTTTTCATCTTTCTTCTGTTTACAGAAGCCCTTTTAATATTTCCTGCAATGCTGGCTTGGTGGTAATAAATTCCTTTAGCTTATTCTTTTCTGGGAAGCTCTTTATCTCTCCTTCAATTTTAAATGATAGCCTTGCTGGATAAAGCAATCTAGGTTATAGGCCTTTGTTTTCCATCACTTTGAGTATCTCCGGCCACTCCCTCCTGGCCTGCAATGTTTCTGTAGAAAAGTCATTTGATAGTCTTATAGGAGTTCCCTTGTATGTAACCCTCTGTCTTTCTCTTGCTGCTTTTAGGATTCTCTCTTTGTCTTTAACCTTTGCCATTTTAACTATAATGTGTCTTGGTGTGGACCTCTTTGGGTTTATCCTGGTTGGAACTCTCTGCACTTCCTGGGCTTGTATGTCAATTTCATTCATCAGGTTAGGGAAGTTTTCAGACATTATTACTTCAAATACGTTCTCAATCCCTTTGCTTCCGCTCTTCACCTTCTGGTATTCCTATGATGCGCTTGTTGTTGCACTTGATGTTATCCCAGAGGTCTCTTAAACCATTTTCATTGTTTTTTATTCTTTTTTCTTTTTGTAGTTCCGTTTGGGTGATTTCTGCTAACTTGTCTTCTAAGTCACTGATTCGATCCTCTGCTTCATCTAACCTGCTGGTAATTCCTTCAAGTGTGTTCTTTATTTCAGTTATTGTATTCTTTAGTTCTAACTGGTTGTTCGTTATGATTTCTCTATCCTTCTTTATGTCATCACTAAGCTCCTTAAACATTGTTATCATCAGTGTTCTGAATTCTGACCCTGATAGGTTGATTACCTCTATTTCATTTGGTTCCAATTCTGGAGGTTTCTTCTGTTCTTTTATTTGGGACATGTGTCTTTGTTTCCCCATTCTGGCTGACTCTCTGTGTTTGCTTTGATGTATTAAGTAGATGCCCTAGGGTTCTTAGTTTTTGCTGGGTTGTCTTATGTAGTATGTGTCCTTTATATTTGACTTGCACTACTTCCTTCTCCTCTGCGTGTGCTCCAAAGGTGACTCTTGTGTTGTGTATATTGTCCTGTTAAAGTTGAGCTTTAATTGCTTTTTGGCTTGCCAGTAGGTGGGATTGACTCCTAGGCTGACTAGTTGTGAGACGTGGCTCTGCCCACAGCAGATGTTCTGCTGCGTGAGGGTTGACTGCTCAAATGAGACTCGGCCCCTGTGGGCGCTTATGCCTGTAGAGAATTCCCTCTGGGTGTTTCACTTGTAGGTCACACCCGGTAATACTCTGGTTTGGTCTGGAGTTGGCCTGTGAGTGTGTTGAATCTTGTACCTCTTGGGCTGGGCCCTGGTGTAGGGCAATTTCAGAACAAAGCAAATCTCTAAGCACAACAACAACAACAACAAAGCAAAAACCAAATTACATTCACATATAAAAACAACCGGTAACCCTAACTCAACACAGGCAAAAATATGAAAAATATGAAAACAAAACAAAACAAAAAAAAGCAGTGCCAGTTTTGGCTTAAGCCCACCAAGTAATCTCCAGGTTGTCCTCTGCTGTACCAAAGAGTCCTCTGTATATTGTGCAGGCAGAGCCGGCCACCTGGTGCCCAGAGTGACCTTGGGACTGCAGATTTAGATGAGGGGGGCTAAGATGTCTGGATGTAGTTTCTACAAAGTCGGTGCAGTTTCTGCTCTTGCCGGCATGTATGTGCCCTGAGTAGCACCACCAGCCCTGTGCCTAGTTCTCCTGAGTCTTAGGGCACTTTTTCCGTGTGTGTGTGTGTGTGTGTGTGTGTGTGTGTGTATGTGGCAGGCAGGAGATTTCTGAGCTAATGAAAGCCCAGAGCTGCATTTGCCCCCTACTGCTGATCCCTGGGAGTGTCTCCACAGTTGTAATTGCCCTGCCCTAGAAAGGCCAGAAAGGGTGGGGGCTGGGGTGGAGGAGTCTCTTCTCTTCCAGCCCAGCAAAATCACACTCTTCCCAGCCTCTTCCCTGGGTCAGAGCTGCACGCCAGTCTTCCCAGATCCTGAGCACTATGGCTCCTCAGTTCAGGGGCCAGTTTAAGTCTCTGGAAGGGCGGGGATAGGATTGGGAGAGTGGGGGAAGGGGCCCAGGTATGGAGTTTATGTCCTTTGTCCGACCTAGGGTCCAGCTGGAGGTCTCACCTGAGGTTACTGCCTCAAATGCTGGATATGCTGCCCTCTCAGCTGGAGAGATCAGCTGTAGGATGCAGGGAAAGACCCCACCTCCTGGCTTTTGTGATCTCTGTTCCGTCCTGGGATCCCCTGCATCTCTGCAGCTGTGGATGCGGCTGTGTCTCCACTCCGCTCGCTTCCCTCTTCCCCTGCTCGCCCAATTTGCCCACCTTCAAGCAATCCTCGTTTGGAGTCTCTTAGCTGTTCTGTGTGATGAACAGAGTCCTTTGATGGGTTACAGATGTTCCGTTTGTGGTAAGATCCGAAGGAGAGCTCAAGAAGTCCGCCTCGCTGCCGCCATTCCTATGACGTCCTCATTCTCTTTGGGTTAATCTTGTTTGAGACTCTCTGCACTTTCTGTGCTTGTATGTCTTTTTCCTTCAACGGATTAGGGAAGTTTTCTATCATTATTTCTTCAAATAAGTTTTCAATTCCTTGCTCTCTCTCTTCTCCTGATGTCCCAATGATGTGAATGTTGGTATGCTTGATGTTGTCCTAGAGGCCTCTTAAACTATTCTCATTTTTTTGGACTATTTTATCTTATTGCTGTTCTGATTGGGTGTTTTATGCTATCTTAACTTCTAAATAACTGATTCGGTTCTCTGCTTCATCTAATCTACTATTGATTCCCTCTAATATATTCTTTATTTCAATTATTGTATTCTTTATTTCTGACTGGTTCTTTTTTATGGTTTCCTATCCATTTTTATGTGTTTTTTTTGTTTGTTTCTTTGTTCTGTTTTATGTTTTATATTTCCCATCTTTTTGTTGAAGTTCTCACTCTCCCCCTAAATTCATTGAGCATCCTTATAACCAGTGTTTTGAACTCTGAGTCTGGTAGATTGCTTACCTCCATTTTGTTTGGTTCTATTTCTGGAGCTTTGTTTTGTCCTTTCATTTGGAATATGTTTCTTTGTCTCTCCATTTTGCCTTCCTCCCTATGTTTGTTTCTACGTATTAGGTCGGGTTGTTCTGTCTCCCACTATTAGTAGAGTGGCCTTATGTAGTAGGTGCCCTGTGGGGCCCAGTGGTGCAATCTCCATGGTCACTTGAGATGGGTGCTCCATGTGTGTCCCTTATGTAGATTGTATATGCCCTCTTATTGTAGTTGAGACTTGTTCCTGTTTGCATGTTAATAAGAGGGATAGACCCATTGGATGATTGGTTATGAGGACTGGCCATGACTACAATGGAGGAATTGTTGTGCAAGGGCTGACCTTATTGAGCAGGATTCACTTTGGCAGTGCTCTGGTTCTGCCCAGTGTGCCCTTTGGGTGTTACCCTTGGAGGCAGCTGGGTTGTGCTTTGGCTTAGTACAAAGCCAGTTGCCAGGTGTGCTTGTACTGGGGCCTCCTGTGAAGGACCCAGTCACAGGCCAAGTTCAGCCAAAGCCTGTGCCCTTCCTGGAGCCACCTGGCATGAGCTACAAAGCAATCCACAGATGGCTGTCCCCGAGCTGGGCTTGGAGGTGCCTGGGAGAGGCCAACCCACGAACCTAAGCCAATTGCCACTAGTGCTCAGCTTGGGGCTGCTCAGCTACAAGTACAGGACATGCTGAAGTCAGATGCTGCTTGTTTAGGTTTTGTGAATCTTTGAGAGATTTTAGGAAAGTCCACAGTAGGAACCAAGACACACCATTTGTATGAAAAAGCCATGAGAAGAGGCTTGGGTGGGTCCACAAGTGTGTGGGGTGGGGTCTCAGGGAATCATCAAGATGGGTTGGATGAATGGTGTTAGCCAGGTTGATGGAGACTTAGATATGGCAGCAGCCTATGTCTGCATGCTGGGAGGGGAGAGGGCTCAACAAAGAAATAATGGATTCTGCCAGCACTTCTGTCTGAGAGAAAGCTGCCCCTCCAGCACTCACCCTGTAGCCAGACAATTCAGTTCCTTGTCATATGTCCCTGGCACCTTTTGAGATGCTGCCCCAGAGAGTGAGTATGTCTGTGACCATGTCGTTCAAGGGGAATGCCTGGGACTCTAACCACCCCTCACTCAAATCATAATCTCTGCTGTTTTTCACAGCCAGAATTTGGGAGAACTTATCTTCCCAGTACTGGAACCCTAAGCTGTGGAGCCTAATATGGGGCTGGCACTATTTGTTCCTGCGGGGAGACCTCCACAGCCAAGATATGCCTCCCAATTTTTAACCACCACAAGCGGGTATGGGACCAGCTTTTTGTGCATCTCCTCCACTCCTACCAGTCTCAAGTTGGCTTCATCTGTATGTCCTTAGTTGTAGGACTTCTGTTCAACTAGACTTTAGGCGATTCTTATTGATGGTTATTCTGTAGTTTAGTTGTTATTTTGATGTGGTCTTGAGAGGAAGTGAACACAGCATTTACCTACTCCACCATCTTGACTGGAAATGTATCTTTTTTTTTTTTTTAATTTATTTTTAATTTATTGGGGTGACAATTGTTAGTAGAATTACATAGATTTCAGTTGTGCAATTCTGTATCACATCATCCATAAATCACACTGTGTGTTCACCATCCAGAGTCAGCTCCCCTTCCATCACCATACATTTGATCCCCCTCACCCTCATCCCCCACCCCCCAACCCCCTTACGCTCTGGTAACCACCAAATTACGTTCCCCAGATTAATTTTCAAACCCCGTGGCCATCCTGTGGTCACCGACTGCCCTCCAATCCCCTCACCCTCCCCCCCACTCCCCACCCCTCCCGCCCATCTAGCAACCCTCAGTTTTTCCTCATTGTCTCCCAAACTGTTTCTGATTAGTTCATTCACTTATTCTTTTCTTTAGAATCCGCAAATTAGTGAGATCATACGGTACTTATCTTTCTCTGTCTGACTTATTTCACTTAACATAATGTTCTCTAGATCCATCCATGTTGTTGCAAATGGTAAGATTTCTTTCTTCTTTATGGCTGCATAATACTCCATTGTATAAATGTACCACAGTTTCTTAATCCAGTCATCTACCGATGGGCATTTTGGTTGTTTCCATGTCTTAGCTATTGTGTATAGTGCTGCAATAAACATAGGAGTGCATAAAGATTTTTGAATTGAAGTTCTGGATTTCTCCGGATAGATACCTAGGAGTGGAATTACTGGATCATAAGGTAGTTCCATTTTCAGAATTTTGAGATACCTCCATACTGTTTTCCATAGCGGCTGCACCAGTCTGCAATCCCACCAACACTGCACAAGCGTTCCCTTTTCTCCACATCCGCGCCAGCACTTGTTGTTTGTTGATTTATTGATGATAGCCATTTTGACTGGGGTGAGGTGGTATCTCATTGTGGTTTTTATTTGCATTTCTCTGATGGTTAGTGAGGTTGAGCATTTCTTCATATGTCTGTTTGCCATCTGTATGTCCTTTCAGAAAAATGTCTCTTCAAGTCCTCTGCCCATTTTTTAATTGGATCGTTTGTTTTTTTGGAGTTGGGTTGAGTAAGTTTGGAAATGTATCTTGATCCATCTCTTTTAGTCATTAAGTCTTACTTTCTTGTTTCAGTTGACTCATCTGTAGTGTTTGATTCTATTACTAATATCAGTCTAATTTTAAGTGAGTCCCTCTCTGGCTAGGTAGGTGATTTTACTCATCTTTTCATGGCTCCCTAATGTATCCTCCCTGGCATTACTGTCAAGTCTAAGTCTCTCAGAGCTCACCGACCCTAAAGGAGAAGTGACTTCATCTCCTTTACTAAGAAGGCTGAGGTGACCACACCCAGGTTCTTCTCTTTTCTATACATGCCAGTCTATATTTTCATGCTCTCACCATGTATAAAAAGAACTATTCTTTCAACTTTAAAGGCTAAAGGTCCTAAGCAATGCTCACGATTCTTTCTCCTCCTGTCTCCTCTGAGCTCTTGTTTCATCAGTTATCACCCTCCCTACAATATTTCCCCTTCCCATTTCCTCCTTCTTATATGTCTGCTAGGATGTTCAGGTTGTGCCTACTAGAAACCAAGACAAAACAAAAACTTAAACAAGCAAACAAAAGAACTCGGCTTGATCCTACCTTCCATTCTCTCTTTTGTTTTATTTTTCTCTTGATTTTTCTATCTTATATTACGTAGCAGCTTACTAAGCCTACACATTCTCACCATCAGCAACTTCCCCCCCTTGCAATATGATCACTGTTTCTACCTCTCTAGAGAAAGTTTTCTCTGCAAAGCCACTAGTGCTGTTATATTTACCATTTGTAACTAACCACTGTCCTCTTGCCTTCCCCTTGGATACTTGAACACCATGGCCAGGAATGTTAATATGGGTGATCATGGTCTTCTTTACCCTTCTCTCTAAAGACCTCCACTATCTTCTTAATTCATTAAAATCTGCTTGCCCTTCACCAATTCATGGATACTAGTCTCCATATGTTTATTAGTGACTTGCTAATTGCCAGATTCAAAGAATAAAATTTACACCTGACCTTATTGGCTCTTTCTACTGCATTTGACCCTTGGTCTCTCCTGTCTTTGCAAAACTCTCTATTCCACCCACTTTGCTTGTTAGTCTCTTATCCTTAGGTTTCTGTCTTTGTTTCCTTTTGCTCCTTTCCCTCAACCTCTTCTTGAAAGCCTGGTCTTCTCTGGAGTTCAATTCTTGACCCTTTTCCCTCTCAATTTATGTTCCCTCCAATGGTGATCTCGTCTGCTCAAGTTCTAGCAGGTAACTCCCAAATCTGTATCTTTAAGCCCAGCTCTACCTTGAACTTCCTTTTAGATATCTTTTCCCACAAGTCTCATAAGCCTCTGAACATATAAAGTATAGGCACAGCATTTTCCCTAAACATGTCTCTCCTGACTTCCCTCTCTTAGTGACTGGCTCTCCTCTCTATGCGGGCTACAATTAACAACCTTCAGAATCCCGTTGTCACCTCCTTTCCTTTGCCTCTATTCACTATCAATTACCAGTTCTGACAATTTAACCTACTAAGTATTTCTCAGATTCTTCCTTCCATTCTCCCCAGAACTTCTGCCCCCCTTCCGGCCCTCATCATTTCTTGCCTGGATTCCCAGTAGGTCTCTGTGCCCCTAGGCTTTTCCTTCTCAAATCAGTCCTCCTCAGAGCAGGAAGATCTATTTTAAAAACATAAATCTGACCCTGTTATTCTCCTGCTTTAATCACTTGGATAAAGTCCAAGCTGCCTAACATGGTGTAAAAGGTTCTTCATTATCTACCCCTGCCAATTCCTCCACACTCACCTCTCACTGCAGCATCCTCTAATCTTCTTTCTAGTAACATTTAGCTGCTTGTGTCCACCCCTCCCCCAACTTAAACACAGCCTCTGCTGTTACTTGTGTCTATGCCTTTACTCATGCTGTCCCTCCTTCCTGTAATGTGAAGCCCTACTACATCACCATCATTGACTGGATGAATCTTACTGGGTTAAATATCCTCAGGACTTCCTTAATAACTGGGGTACACCTCGATTATTGCACTTTCACAGTGTTTGATGGCTTTGATGGTTGTCCTTTATTTTTCTGTTTCCCAACTCTACTTTGATTTTCCCCTTAAATGGAAGCTTAAGATTCGCAGATTGATTTTGCCCAGCCCAGAAATCTACTGGTAGTAGATACCGTAAGGGATATATTGTTAGAAGGCATAGTTATTCTCCCTTATAACTGTCTATCTTTTTTCCCCCCTCTCAAAAAAATTTATTATATAGTTATTACGTGCTTTGCTCTAAACTGAAAATCAATGATGGAATGATGGACTGGGTCTTGATCTTGCAGTATTTACAGACATGTGGGTCCCCTTGGTAGTCCTAGCCTATTGGCTATTCTGTAATTCATAAGTCATCCTAGTACACAGGTATTTTCTGCCTATATCATCTTTTGAGATTACAAATTCGGTAAGTTTTACCCATCATGTGAAGGAAAGAGAGCAGACCAGCAGGGAAGTTAAGAGCTTTAGATTTGAAAATATTAGAGTACTAACCTGGCTCTCCCACATGCTAGATGTTTGACTTTGGTCTAATTACTTCATTAAGCATCAGTTTCCTTATAAGTAAAAAGGAGAGAATAAGAATATCTAACTCCTAAAATATATGTGACTATTGTATGTGATAAACATTTGTGAAAAATCACTCAGCTTAGTGCCCAGCACATGGTAAATACGCAATAGGTAGTAACTATTGTTATTATTGCTTAAACATCAAAGGGTGTGGTACAGGAAAAAATCATAGCCATTCAGACCATAGGCAAATCACTGAAACTCCCTTGGTGTTTGTAAAGTAAGGGTGTGGTAGATGTGATAATCACCACCTTCTCACCCATCCTCCTACTTAGATAACAAACTCTCCCCCACCTCCTGGAGAAGACCTTTGTGCCGTGCCCTTTACTTATCCTGACCATAGCTGATGGAAGCAGAAGTGGACACTTAACTCCAGCTGGGCCAATCAGATTCTCTTCCTAGGAATTTGAGAGTTGGGATACTGACTCAGATGATGAGGGAACAGGAAGAAAAAGGCATATAATTGGGATGGAAGTCAGAAAGCTAAAGTAGGGAGTAAAAGTCAGGATTATGGGAAAGCCATGGAGTATAGTATGCATTGTTGTACACCATTTTATATAAGAAATTTCAGCATCTGAGTATTTTGGTATCTGCAGGGGTCCTGAAACCAATCCTATATTGATACCGAGGGATGACTGCTGTTAAGTTTTGGGGGAGTCAAAAGGATGACTGCACAGGAGGGTCAGTATCTCTATCCCCCACATTGTTCAAGGGTTAACTGAACATGGAGAGAGTAAGTGTGAAGGCAGAGAACAGTGCAGAGAGGAGCACAGATGGGAGAAAGGTCATTCTGTCCTGAGGGATGGATAAAGAAATTTCAACACCCGAGATTCCAATTTCGGGTCTCTTGAGTTCTGGCAAAACTTTGTTTCCTATTTGTGTATGTCACTGAAATTGACTATTATGTCTTCATATGAAACCCCTTTCCTTAAACTAGCTTAAATGGGTCTCTGTCTCTAGCAATTAAATGATCCCTAACTTCTAAGTTTACTTTCCAACTCAGAAATTACACGGTGTGGTTTTATACTCTCCTTTTAGTCTCGTATCTCAAGATTTGGTTAAAGAGCATCATGTAACTTTGTTTAGGTTGTTCTTTATTATATGGATTTTGGTCATGTCTTCTACAGAGTGAGAAATCTTGAATTTTTAAAGTTTTTCCTCAAATGGAAGATTCTTCCTCCTCCTTCTGGGCCTCCTTTCAGTAGATATACCATCCATATGTTTTTACTCAGAGAAGGAAAAAATCTGAATTCTCACAGAAGTTTAAGTTTAAGGAAAGTTAAGTTTAAGGGAAATTTAAATTAAAAAAAAAGTTTAAGATATCCAATCTTGTGCTGGTCTCCTGGGCTATAACAAGCAGACATTGAGCTCAGAAATATCTTTGATGAATCCAAGTTCCTTTCCCTGGATTTGGCTCCAAATCCTTCAATTTATTTAAATTCTAGCATTTTTATCCCTACATATTGCCCATATTAAAGCAGACTTTTTTTTTTTTTTTTTTTTTTTTTTTAACAACACTTTCTCATGAGTTTGTTGAACTTGGGAGCATTAGCAACAGTGAGTCAGAGCACAGGAAGGGAAAGTCCATGTAGCCTTTGGGCGGGCAGTGCTCTGGGGATGCTTTTATTGACCTACCCAAATGGCAGGGACATGTGGCTACTCAAATTTAAATTAATTAAAATAAATAAAATTAAACACTCATCTTTACTAGCTGCTTTTCAAGACCTCGATAACCACAGGTGCCTAGTAGCTACTATATTGGATAGTGCAGATACAGGTTTCCTCCATCATTGCAGAAAATTCTATTGACAATGCTGCCCAGAGATACCTAGTATCCACTTCAAGGAAGCCTGCAATAGGAGACAAGTCCAACAGATGTAGAAAATGTGTCCTGAGTGGAAGAGAGGCAAATAGTGGCTCTTGGAACCCATGATATCTGAAGACAATGTTTTTAGGTAGCAGTGACCCAGTTAACCAGCTGGACTTTAGAAATAGAACTCCAGCTGCTGGGGAGGAATAGTGTGTTAGTTGGTATAAACTGGAGTTGTGTGTGGACAAACCACCCAAACTCTGTAGCTTAACACGTTAAAATTTATTTCTTTATCATGAAGCCCAGTGAGGGTTGGACAGACCTGTTCCAAGTTCGCAAGGGAATTGAGAGATGGAGGATATACCTAACCATTTTGACTCAGAATGAAAACCTTTACTTCAGCTCACAGTGTATTAGCTAAAACTAATCACTTGGCTCCAACTCCTCTTTAAGAGTGGCTTGGAAATGTAGGGATCATACATATATTTGGTTAGCATTATCACTGCAGCTATTAAGAGCAAGGTGGGCTCCCAGCCACATAAGTAACAGTGTTCTGTAATGCAATAAAGGCAAAGACTTTTAACTGTGAGCTCCTGGGGATTAAGACTATATTGGCACTCACATGGCACCTAACACACAGTTGGTACTTAATAAACAGTTGCTAGATTATGTCAACCCAGATACCAGAGCTGGAACCCAGTATGGCCATTGAGCCCCAAAAAGATGGCAGACCTGATGCTAAGACCCAGGAGGTTGGGCTAGACTCCTTAAAGGCCCTCTGATTACAGTTGGATTGACCCCCAAAGGCAGGACTGAGCTTGTAGTACAGGCCTCAGCTACGAGGAAAGGCAGACTGAAGGAGCTGAGTAGCTGGTAGGGTTGTTGGGTTTTGCCTATCTACATGGGTTCCTAAGGTCTTTCTAAGTCTAATCTCTTCAGCTTAGTACTTTACTTCTGGAAATAAATTAATGTCAACTGCAAACATGGTGATTTTATTGGAAATGCCCTTATTGAGATCATTGATAAATACCACACACTGATCCTTTATACTTATTGCCCTGAAAAAGTGACCATCCATTTATCTTTATCCTTTATTTTCTGTTTCCGAGCCTATTCCTTGCTTCTAACAAAACCACTTTCCTCATGTACCCATCATGCCCTGATTTCTTATAGTCTTTGAAGTGGAATCTTACCAAAGGCTTATTGAAAGTCTGAGTAGATTATATCCACAAGTCCCCTTATCTACATGTCTTTTTATTCACTTCTAGAACATCCACAAATAAACATTGGCTCCGTCCCAAGATTCAGTCCTTGGGGCTCTGTTTCTGTTTCTTCATTCTCTCACTTAGGGATCACATCTATTGTTAAAGCTTTAACTGCCTCTTCTCCAGGATGATCTCTACTCTATCTTCTTTCTAAGCTTCAGTTCTGCATCTGAAGTGATGGCTCCCTCTCTATATTTCTAAAACTGAATATTATACCTCTTCTCCAGAACTCACTTCCCCTCTTGGCTCTCCTATTTCTGTGTATTGTATCATCAACTTTCTAGTCACTTAGGCTTAACACCATGACTCAACTCTGACTTCTCATGCTCCCTTCCTACTCTGCCTTCCCATCTTCAGTTAGTCATCAAGTCCTGTGCTTCCTTTGTCATGCCTCTTGGATCTCCCTTTTTTTTTTTTTTTTTTTTTTTTTTTTTACCCCCATCACCACTTAAATTTAGGCCCCTGTGGCTTTATTCTAGGAGTATTGCAGGAGCCACTTTGCTATGCTTTCTCTGCTACCAATTCATATTACATTCATTCATATTAAGCTACTGAGTTTAGACACATCTAGATCTATATTCAAATCCTAGTGCTATCATTTATAAGCTGTATGACTTTGGGCAAGTTACTTTACCTCTTGAATCCCAATTTTCTTATCTCTAAAATACAATTAATAATAATTAGGAAATCATTATTAGCTATTATTAACGTGTTCTAGACATTGTTCTAAATGCGGTAGACATTATCTCACTTAATTTTGAACAATAACCTTATGAGGTAAGTATTATTATTATTATATTTATTTTACAAATGGAGAACTTAGAAAAATTAAATAATTTATCAAGGTCACATAGCTAGTACGTATCAAAGCTCGTGTTCAAACCTAGGCAGTTTGATTCCACCTAACCATTCTGCTACTCTGCGCCCTAACATCATAGTTACTCAATAAATGTTTATTATATTGATAATCAACATCATAAAATGCAGCTTTGATCCTCCTGTTAAAAAGTCTCCGGTGGTCACACTTCATAAAATAAAGTGTAATAATTTTAAAATTGTATGATAGTACCCATGACCTAAAACATTTTATTGTCTTCACATTGTGATTATGAATTTTTACAATGCATAACATACTGATTCTACTTGTTATGAGAGAGTATTATATGTTAGATTAATACTCCCAGTAAGAAACATAAAATTTAAGTAAAATTACAGAACGGTTACTTGGAAATATAAGAAAGTATCCAAGGAAGCAAAAACACAAAGGGTTAAAACCCTTTAGAGATAAATTTGTAGTTTTAAATGCATTTATTAGAAAAGAAAGGCTTAACATCAATGATCTAAATATGTCTTCCAAAAAGCAAAATGAAGAAGAATAATTAATCCCCCAAAAAGTTAGAGTAATAAAATAAAAAGCAAAAATCAATAAATAGAAAATAAATATACAATAAGTGAAATCAACAAAGTCAAACTTCGGTTCTTTGAAAATTCTAATCAAATTGATGAAGTTCTAGGAAGTCTGATCAGGAAAATAGGAGAAAAGAAACAAACTATACCAGGAATAAAAAGAGAATCATTACTACAAATCCTATACTCGATAGTACAAAGACAATAAGATAATGTTATAAATGATTTTTAGCCAATAAATTTGAAAATTTATATGAAATGGACAAATTCTTAGAAAAAAACAAATTTACCAAAGCAACATAAAAAGAACAAGAAAATCTGAACAGTTCCATACTATTAAATAAATTAATCCTTATTTTAAACCTTTCACAAAGAAAGCTCTAGGCCCAAATGACTGCACTGGTAACATTTTTTCAAAATTAAAAAAAAAAAGACAATCTTAAGCTCTTTCGGAAAATGGAATTAAAAAGAGACACTTCTCAACACATTTTTATGAAGCCAGGATAACTCTGATACTAGAATTTAACAAGGATGTTAGAAGTCAAATTATAGACTAATCTCCCTTGTGAAAATAAAGGCAACTGTAATAAAGAAAATATGAAACAATTTAATACAGCAATATATAAAAAGAATAATATATCACGGCCTTATGGTGTTTGTTCCAGGAATTCAAGAATGGTTTAACATTAGAGAATCAATCAATATAATTCATCATATTTATTAATAAAAGAGTAAAATCATATAAGCATCTCAATAAATGCAGATAAGTACTATTTGACAAATTTTATAAATGTTCATGATTAAAAAAACCCAGAAAAATCTTTTAGGAAATTAGGAATAAAAGGAAACTTCTTTTTCTGATAAAAGGTATCTTTTAAAATCTTACTGAATGGTGAAATATTGAACGCTTCCTCCCTGAGATAAGTAATGACATTTGAATGTCCACAATAATTGTTTCTCTTTAGCATTGTATTGGATATACAAGCCAGTGCAATAAGAACATGAAATAAATAAAAATTAAAAGGATTTGAAAGAAAGAAAGCAGTCATTATTTGCAAATGACATGATTGCTATGTAGAATATCCAAAAGTATATACAAATAAATTACTAGCATTGATACGTGATTTTAGCAAAAATTTAGCATTTCTATATACTAGGAGAAAGAAATTAGAAAATGAAATTAAAGAAAGATCCCATTACAATAGTATAAAAACTATCAAATAACTATAAATAATTAGAATTAAATAAATATTTTAAAAACTGCAATACATTAAGAAAACTAAATGGAGAAATGTTCTCATATTGAAAAACTCAATATTATAACTTTGTCAATTTCATTTAAGTTGATCTATAAGATTAATGCAATTCCAATAAAGATGCCAGTAATATTTTTGTATGTGATAATTGACAGGCTAATTCTTAAATTTACATGGAAGTGCAAAAACAAGTCTAGCTAAGACAATCTTGAAGAAGTTCACAGTCAAAGGAGAATACGGTTGAATATCAAGACTTATTATCAAAGTAATTAAGGGAATATGTTATTGATGCAAGGATAACCAAATAGATCAGTCAAACAGAATACAGAGTCTAGAAACAGACCTACACAAATATTGCTCTGATTTATGGCAAAAGTGCATTGTTGTGAGGTGTAAATGATGGTCTTTTCAATGAACAGTATTATATCAATTGGCTATCTATATGGAAAAAAAAAGAATCTTAATTTCCATCTCACACTAAACACAAAAACCAATACCAGAGGGACAATAGATCTAAATACAAAATGTAAAACAATAAAGCTTTTAGAGGATAACATAGAAAATTTTCTTCATGATCCTTATACAGGAAAGGATTTCTTAAGACACACACACAAAACTAACCATAAAGGAGGAGATTAATGAATAGTATATTATTAACATTAAGTACTTCTTTACACATATACACACATATGACAAAAATTATTTTACAGAATGTTTAAAGAATGTCAAAAAAGGAAAGAAAGAGTGAAAAAATGAGTAGACAAAAGAAAGAGGAAGTGAGGGAGAAAGAGGGAAGGGAGGGAAAGGAAGGAAAGAAAAAAAGGAAGGAAGGGACATCTTCTCCAATGGGCAAAAACTTGAAAATGTCCATCAAAAAACAGAATATTCAAAGGGCCAATATGAAAAGGTGCTCAACTAATTGTTCACCAGGAATACACAAATTAAAACCACAATAAAATATCACTATATATACAAGATTAGCTAACATTAAAAAAAAAGAGGCAATATCAAGTGTTGGCTTGGTATAGATACACAGTAATCTCGAGTACTATTGATGAGAGTATAAATTGGTACAACCATTTTGGAAAACTTTGGGGGCATAGTCTACTGTAGATAAATAGATGCATACTTATGACCCAGGAACTCCAATTTTATATGCATAACCACAAAAATGAACTAAAGTAAAATAGTAAAATAAAATAAAATAATGAGTGCATACGAGGGCAGAGAAAGTTCACGAACTCATTCTAGAAAAAGTTCTATATACTTCATTGCTGAATATCAATATGGTCACCTTCAAAACTCTCCTTGGGAAGCTATGCACTGACACCAGTGCCTAGTCACCTCTCAAAGCCATTTTGAAACTCTTTCTGGAATGGCCATCAGAGCTGTCATCTTGTTATCTTTGCTGGCCTGAATGTCATCAAAATGTCTTCCTTTCAACATTTCCTTTATCGTTGGGTAAAGAAAGAAGTCATTGGGGGCCAGATCAGGTGAGCAGGGAGGGTATTCCAAAACAGTTATCTGTTTACTGGCTAAAAACTCCCTCACAGACAGTGCAATTTGAGCTGGTACATTGTCGTGATGCAAGAGCAGTGAATTGTGGGCGAAAAGTTCAGCTCATTTTCAACTAACTTTTTCACGCAGCCTTTTCAGCACTTCCAAATAGTAAACTTGGTACAAATTCATAATGAATAATCCCTCTGATATCAAAAAAAGTTAGCAACATCCTTGCAACACGTTCGTGAACTTAATTGTCAGGTCTTGTATGTACAACAAAAGACTATAAGATTTTTCCTACCACCTATATATTTCCCCAAATTTTTCATTATGCCAAACAGAAACTTGGTACCCATTAAGCAGTAATTCCCTTTCCCTCTCTTGCCAGCCTCTGTATTCTGCTTTCTGCCAAGGAAAGGGACGTTTTTCTGTCTCTATGAATTTGCTTATTCTAGATGTTCCATTTAAGTGGAATAACACAGCATTTTTCTTTTGTGTCTAGCTTATTTTACTTAGCATAATGTTTTCAAGGCTCATTCCTGTTGTTCCATGGAGCTGTAGTTCATTTATTTTTCATTACTGTATAATATTCCATCATGTAAATATACTACATTTTATTTACCCTATTTTTGATAGGTAGTTTTTCTCCCACTTTGGGGCTATTACAAATAATTTTTCCAGAAACATTCTTGCAGTCATTTTGTGTTCATATGTCAGGATGTGCTAACTTGGTGGAAAATAATTAACCTTTTCACTGCGTTAATTGATTTCAAAATGTGTCAAATATGCACAGAAAATAATTATAGTATTTATATTTTTAAGTAAATACAATTAAGGAGTTACATTTTATTAAAATAAATGATTACTTTAAAGTATAAAAATTTCCTATTGTGATTCATTCTTAAAATAAACCCACAAAAATATAGGAAAATGTACATCTGCTTCCCTAAACTTCCTTTCTGAAACATTGAGCTCGTGAGTTAATGTCGAACGCCGCAGTCAGTGGCATGGAAATATCATTTGACTATAGATGAACGTTGCAATGAAAGTGTTACACTTAGGATTTGTGTCCTTTCCTGTAAGTTCTACTTCAATATAAAAGTTTATTACAAGAAAGTGAGGGGTAGGGGCAGGAGGAGAGAAGAAAAGAGGAAAATTATTCAAAGTATGGCCTATAAAGCCCTGTGAAATCTGACCTTGAACAAACACACTAGCAATGTTGGAGCACTGGCTCGACAAGGCCATTTTGGTGTACTGGTTCTTGTGCCAGGAAACCCTGGAGAAGACATATAATAACTTCCTCGGGACCCTCCTAAGCTAGGAGATGACTGGTGGAGATGGCAGAAGAAACTAACAGTCTAGCATGGCCCTGTACATTACGAGACAACCAGTCATGTGGCTTCCCATCTTTTTGCAACCCCCAGGACAGTATAGGGAAACAGAACCAGCACATATTGATGGGACCCTCTAAAGCAGCCTGAAGATGTTTGTCTAGGACTCTCGGTGTATCTGGGGGACCCAGTAGCCTTGCAGGGTCTTGCTGTTCCCAGTCAGTCATTGTCTGGGCTGCACTAGCCTCAACTTAGGGTGCAGTAGGCAGATGGCCCCTGGGAAGGTTCTGCTTGCTTCTGTCTCCCCTAGACTCTTGGGAGCCAAGCAAAAGACAAGCCTCGCCATCCTGTTTTTCCTTCTGTTTCAGTCATGCTGGCCTTCATGCTGTGCCTTACATATTTCTTGTCCCTTCCCACCTTGGGGTCTTTGCACATATTATTTCTACTGCATAGAATGCTTATGGTTCTCCTTTTAACCTAACTCCTCCTCTTCCTTCAGATATCAGTTCCATTCTCATGTCTTCCGCAGAGCTTCTTCTGACTGGCATTGTTAAGCACTCTCATCTCATCATACCATTCTTATCACAGCACTTACTGCAGTTTAAGTTTGTGAATATTTGGTCCACGTCTGATTCTCCCTGTCAACTGTAGGCTCCATGAGGGCACTGTGTGGCTTTTGCTCACCATTCAGATCTGATGGCGAGCATGGTGTCTGGAAAAGAGCAGGTGTTTATATATAGTGAATGAATGAATGAATGAATGAATGAGTGAATCTAAGGCTCTCCAAAAGTGGCCTACCGTCACATGCCCAACTATCTGACTCAAGCCCTCATTCGTGACTATTACTTTAACTTACCTTTGTGTGGGCCACCCACTCCTCCCTGAAAACACACACACACACACACACACACACACACACACACACACACACACTGGCCTAGAGGAAAGCTATGTCATTGGGCTCTCTGCTTTTCTACTTCCTTCAGCTTTTATTTTCTGGAGTGCTTATTGGCACAGGCTGCTATCATGATGCCATATGTGAGGCCACATGAAATTTCAAGGCAGCTCTCCCTGCACACCTGTCAGGATAAGCAGGGATCGGGGGAAGGCAAGCTGAGTGTGTTTCTCTAAGACTTGCTGCCTGATTGATCTCCTTTGCACTCACTGGCCTGGGTGGGTCTTCCTGTCTCTCTGGACCAGGCAGGAGGCACCAGGAGCCTTTACAAGCTGCCACTAGGACAGCTTCTGTGAACTTGAGGCCAGTCGTGAGTGATTGGTGTTTCCCTCAACTCCATTGTGCCATCAAGCCCCAGTCTTTCCAGGGAAAAAGTTTGCTGTTCTGGGTCATGGTTTCAGCATTGCAGTCAATTTCCCACTCATCACATGGCCCAGTGGACCGGGACCCAGAGCCAGGATCCCAGCTCCTGACCCCATCCCCTCCCACCCCTTCAAAACTGATGGAGTTTCTGAAAGCAGAAGCTGGAACATCAGGGATTTGAAGAGCTAAACAAAGAGGCAATTTATTAACTGCCATGCAAGATGGGGGTGATGGGGCAGGGTGACGCCAGAGTCTTGTTTTTCTGGGCAGATGGGACCTTCCTCAGGCTATCTAACCATCTTCCTGATGTGAAGTAGCCCTCTTCCTCCCTCACTCTGAGTGACAATTGTATATGTAGTCACACCGTTTGCTCATTCCCTCCATAGGTTCTCTAGAAATTTCATCCCTTTTAGCTAAAGTAAATTTCTTTTGCTTCATTTAAATGTTGACTTTAGTCCTTCCATTCTGGAGACAGAGAACAGTTGCTTCAGCTGCCTTCATTCATTCATGCATTCATTCATTCACCACATATTTACTGTGTGAATACTATGTGCAAGGGCCTGTGCTGAGTAAGTGGTGGCCATGAGATGAACATGGTCCCTGCCCTCACAGAGTTTCAGATTAATTGACAATAAACCCACAAATAATTATGAATTGTAGTAAATGAGCTGAGGCAGAAAAATTAACTGCTATCGGAGAGAGCAACAGGTGGAAGACGGGGAGGAAGCTGAGGGAGTGGCTGCTTTAGATTGGTGGCCAAGGAAGACCTCTCTGCCCAGGTGCCATTGAAGCCGAGAGGGAGCCAAGTGTGAGCAGCATGGGGAAGAGCATCTCCAGGGAAAGGAACAGCACGTGTGAAGAGGACATGGTGCCCTCCGGCCCCTAACTCTGCACTGCAGAACAGGAATCTTCAGTCACACAAATGCCTCTTTCTCCTACAGCAGAAGCCTCATGCCAGCCCACCCAGCCCTGCCAGCAGCATCAGCTGATCCCTGGGCAGTTACAATCAACAAAGAGGGAGAGAATTAGGAACAGGGCAAATTCCCACCAAAGTCACAGAGGTCGTCTGGCTAGGGGACAGGCTGTGAGGAGAGCATTCCTTCTGCTTCCATTTCCCCCCACGTTCCACAGGACTAGGAGTGACACTACTTGCTGTTACCGCCAGCACAACTGCTTGCGTTCTTGTGACAGTTCACCGTTTATAAATTGCTTTTACGCATTGGCACATGAGGTCCTCCCAATACCTCCACGAGTATGAAATACAGTCCTGATCACCCCTTTTTCTAATGAGCATATTGATGGATGCTTGGTGCTGGCATCCCTTCATTTCCACTCTTCCCTCTAAAAGCTCCTTTATTTTTACTTTTTAAATTTTTGCCAGCCTCTCCCCCATTCTCTCCCCTTTCCTGAAGGCTTCTCCTGAGAGAAGGGCAAAGGGGGTTAGAGGCCTGGCAATGGGTTATGGGATGGTTTGTACCCATCTGTGTAGCTGCTATGGGCTGCCTGCTTTTTAGCCATTCCATTCCCTTCATTTTTGCTAATAAGATTTCTGGTTTTTGTTCAGGTGGGCATGTGCACAGCCCCAGTGGATGAATAATAATTGGTTTAAACCAGTCATGGAAATCTGATCCCTGTTCATAGTGATTGGTCCAGGGATGGGCGTGGGGCCCAGTTCTGGACAATGAGATGTAAGTAAATGTCTAGGGGATTCTGAGGAAGATTTTACTGCCTGATAATAGGAAAGCTAAAAGCAAAAAAAAAGTTTTTAAAGGCCTGCATGCTTCCTTCTGGGTTGGGACACTCACTTGTGACGATGTGATGCTTGGAGCTTTGGCAGCCATTTTGTGATGATGAAGGTGGCAGAGCAAAGGATGGACAAAGCCTGGTAAAGATATCAGTGAGCAGAGTCAACTCTGGAGCCACCTATCTCTAGGCTTCATATAAATAAGTACGACAGGTCCTTGAGGTTTAAATCTTTAAATCCTTGTTACTCAAAATGTGAGCCCTGGACCAGGAGCACCCGCTTCACCCGGTAGCTTGCTAAAAGTGCAGAATCTCAGATTTCACTCCAGACCTACCGAATAAGAAATCGCCTTTCAGAAAGATCCTGTGGGGACACAGCCCCAAAAAGCAGTTTCCAGGCTCTCGGCCTCACATAGAAAGGTGCTGGCTCAGATAGTAAATGGCCATCAACTGTGATCAAATGGCCATCAGCTGTGGCTAGTTGGCCGTCAGCTGTAACCAGTGAGACATTAGCCATGAATATAACTGCCATGGCTAGGCTAGCAAAAAAAAGGGGGAGCTAGCAAGAAGATGGTGGCTGAGTCTGCAAGCGACACAGTGAGGGTTGAGAATTGTGTTGCTCCTGGTTCCTGTGTCTCCAACCCAGCCACCAGTGAGAGTATAGTGGTGTGACTCCCCTACCTATGGCTCCGTGGGTGTTCCTTTTTGGCCTAGCCATGTCCTGTGTTCTTGTGTGGGGAGCGGGACCAGAGACCCTGCCGGGCGCCCCGCATGACAGATCCCCTAGGTGACTTATATGCCCAATTAAAGTTTGGAAAGCACTGGTTTAAGCCAGTGTAAGTCAGTAATATTTTTCTGAAACTTGCAGTCCAAAGCACGCTGACAGATAACACACTCCAGACTCAGGTTTTCTTAGGGTTCTAGGAGCATTCATCTGCTTCCCAGATTCCAGAAAGCACGTGCCTACCCCATGTCTCCATGTGGGGTCTGAGCTTCAGGATGGGAAGCTGAAGGAGACCATTATGACCCTTGGCACTCCCCTGGAGATTAGGCAGGGGTACCCCAGGGAAGGGAGAGTGACCACAGATGAGAGGCAACCCCCAGCCCTCAAAAGGAACGTTCTGGGAAGGATCACAGTCAGGATACAGATTAGGAACCAATGACTTCCCTTTTGCTGAACAGAGTGGGCTACAAAAAAGGGTGGTGGGAATTGTCCAATAGGTCTGTGGGGACCCTGATGGAATGTACTTACCTCACAGGGATTGAGGGAGAAGCCAGGATTGAGGAGGGACTTTGGGGGAGGGGGCATTGACCCCAGGATGGGCTGGGCTGGGCTGGCCCAGTGGAGATGGCCTTGTTTTGTTTTTGGACATGGTAGCAGATCCAGTTTTGGAAACTGGTAGCCTTCCCAACCCTTGGGGATGCTCCTGGATTTATAGTTCTTTTCTGCACCCTAATAATTTTGCCTGTCTTTGTGGATCTCAGGAGAAGAATGTCCATCTACTTTCTCATGTACAGCTGATTCTGTCTTGGGAGAAGGAGAATTGGTCCAACTCCTAAGGGAAAGGGAGGCGGTATCTAGTAGTCCTTTTATGACTGGCTGTCTCTGTGTGGGGCCCAGGGCACGCTTATTCCTGCAGATTATACCATTCATTTGCCTTCTGCCTAATGGATTGTGGGTCAGGCTCCCCTCCCCTCTCCCCAGCTACTTGATGTGGCACATTATTTGTTTATCCTGGGAATTAATTAATTTGCGATGAGACCGAGCTTGTTGGAATCCTGGCTCTATTGCTCATTAGCTGTGAAGCATTGGACTAATTAAACTTTCTGATTTCCAGTTTCTTCATCTGTGAAATGGGAATAATAGTACCCACCTCTCAAGGTTGATATGCAGACTAAATAAAAGCCTGTGCCCAGCCCCCAGGAAGCACCCCCAACATGGCGGCTGTCATTATTAATATTATATGTCTCTAAAAGTGGCCTTCTTGGTGAGCCCAGGTGTCCAGGAGTGGAGGTGTGGGCTAGGAGCCAAGGTGTGTCTGAGGAAGCAGAGGCCCTGTGCAATGCAGGGTCTGGGATACGGGCACTAACGCCTGGATTCCAGAATGGACTCATCCTGACCACCTGACTGGATGAACCAGATAGAGACACAGAATTTGAAGCTTCTTTGCTGTCCCAGAAACTAACTCCCTCAGCGTGGCCCCAACCCACTCAGCTGTGAAATTGAGATCATTATCTGCTTCCTCACAGCTCTCTTGACTGGCTCTCTCATTTTTGAAGCAGATCCATGTGTGTGTTTGGGGTGGTGGTGGGAGGGTGGCTGGGGACTGTTCCTCAGCCCTAGATCCTGCCTGGGGCCCCTCGGGACTTGCCCTCCGTCTCCTGTAGTGAGCTGTCTACTGTAGTCCCCTCTCTTCCCCATGTTTTCCTTCTTTAAGAAAAGACTACCACACCCCCGTCAACCCACCTCCAATGGCCCTGTCCTGTGCACACCCTGCTTGCTGTTCGTCCATTCACTCAGTCCCGTATTACGAGCAATGTGCCAGGTATGGGGCAGGTGCCATGCTAGGTACTGGGGATACAAAGGTAAATAAGATGTAGTTCCCGAAACTATTCAGGGGTCTGACAGACCCTGGAAAGGATTCAGGGTGTGGCTGGGTCTTAATAACTGCCGGGTCAACAGGCAGTCCCCACCCCTGGTGGCAGCAGCACATGGAAAAGGGAAAAGGGATGTGAGGGGTGTGAAGTGGTAACTCCTGGTGCTGCAGTTTTGCGAGCATGGGGCCCTGGCAGGGAGGGACAGGAGGCCTGGGAAGGAGGGGGCTATCCCCTTGTGTGGTTTGGGAGCTGTGAGAGGCAGAATGTAAAGCGACTGTGAGCATAGTCGAGGCCCCCTGGGAACTGCTCAAAATAGCCAGGGAATATGTTGCGGTGGGTGAAAGGGGCTGAGAACTTACAGTCCTAGAAATTAGTACACCTTCAGGCATCCATGTTGATGTGTCTTCCTGCGTGCTGCAGACTGCAGAAACCTGGGAGTCTTAGTCTGCTCCAGCTGCCATAACAAAATCCCACAGGCTGGGTGGCTCAAACAACACACATGTATTTCTCACAGTTCTGGAGGCTGGAAGTCCAAGATCAAGGTGCCAACAGGTCCATTTCTTGGCGAGGGCTCTCTTCCTAGCTTGTACATGGCCACCTTTTCAGCATGCCCTCAAATGACAGGGAGAGAGAGAGGGAGAGAGAGAGAGAGAGAAAGAGGGAGAGAGAGAGAGAGAGAGAGAGAGAGAGAGAGAGAGAGAGAGAGAGAGAGAGAGAGAGAGAAAGAAAGAGCACGCAAGAAGTGCTCTGGTCTCTTTTCCTCATAACAATGCTGAGCTCATCCTGGGGTCCCAGCCTCACGACCTCATTTAAACCTGAGTATATCGCAAAGAGCCACCTCCAAATACCATCACATTAGGGGTTAGGGCTCTAACATGAGTTTTGAGGGGACACACACCTTCAGTCTATGACACTGGGATTACATGTGGCCCTGGAACAGCCACAATGCATTCAGAGCAGAGATTCACCTTCCCCTTTCCATTTTTCCTTCTTCCGCCTTTCCTGAGTGGTCACTGGTGGCATAAGGCTCTTAATGCCACCTACCTCCCAGAAACACCAGAAAGCAGCAGTCTGCATACAGTAGAACCCTGCCTTTCTCTAGGATGAGTTTGCACCAACATAATGTGTACCCGCACCTGTGTTCAGAAGGCAACTGTTTCCCGTCTCCTCCAGCGGTGTTCTCCCAAGTCCCCTCGGCCTCATTTCATCCTTTACTCAGATAATTCTTTCTGGCAGCCATGTAAGCCAAAAGGACTAGGGCTCTTGAATCAGGATTCCTCCAGCTGACTCTGCTATGGTTTAATCACACCCTATCCCTCCGCTAGCCATAGGGACTTTCTCCTGAGTTTATCTCATTCAGTCCCATGATTCTAAATAACATTCCTTCAGTGATGACTCTCAAATCCAACCACTTACACTTGACATGTTGACTTGGAGGTCTAATACACATCTTAATTCCGTTTAACAGAGCTCTTAAGTACACTTCTCCACCACAAACGATTCCTCTGGTTCTTCCCCACAGCAGTGATTAGTATCCCATCTATCCAAGACAGAAACTTTGGAGAAATCCTTGAGTCCTCTCTGTCTCATGCCCTGCATCTAATTCATCAGCAAGTACAACTATCTTCACCTCCAAAATATATCCTGTACTCTACTATCTACTCTTCATATCTATTGCATGAATAAATGTGCCCCAGGTGCCGTACAGAGACAAACTTACCATCATCCCCCCCTGAACTCGGTAAGGGCCTCTTAGATCCTCTCCTTCTTTCCACTCTGGCCTCTCTTCCACCCGTTCTCCAAGGAGCATTCCCAGAGAGCCTTCTAAAATATATTATCAGACAATGTCACTGCCAGTGGCTTGCCATTGCATCTAGACCAAAGACCACTGGTGTCTTGGTGTGGCCTCCTCCATCCTGCCTGAACCGGCCCCCACCTTGACACCTCTCTGTGCCCTTCCCCCTTCAGTCCTCGACATTCTCACTGCTTGGAATGTCCTCTCTCCAGATCGCCGCATGGCTGACTCCTTTATATGATTTGGGATTCAACTCAAATGTCCTCCACCCACAGAGGCCTTCCTTGAATCAAATTTAGATAGACCCCCCATGCCAACTCAGCCACTGTTTAGTTCATTCCCCTGTCATCTGTGGACCATTTTTTATTATCTGTGATAATTTTATTTGATTATAGGTTATGAGCGAGCCCCCTCCCCATGTATGCACGATCTTTCTAACATTTAGAACAGGTGTAGAACAATCAATGGGCAATGAGTATTTGATGAGTGAGTCATTGAATGAAGGATTGAATCATGTGGACACTTTTTAGAAGTTGTTTGTGGCAGAAAGATGAGAATAAAAGAAAAGGCTCAGTGTCAGAAGACTTTTGTCAAACAAGAATTTTTACCTCTTCAGCACTGTCTGTATGCCAGT